>NC_041816.1:25366439-25673670 GCF_900964775.1 Scleropages formosus
AATCGTCCAGCCGTTGCTACGGGAACATGAAACCTAAACCCCAGAGAGCAGTCACCTGCTCACCATGTGTCCCGATGGATTCCGCACTACTTTTTTTTGCAAATCGCAGTACAATTTCAGAACTGTTTCCCTTCCTCTTTGAAACTGCTGGCCAAAGAGTGGGTGGCACAGTGGCACAGCGAGCAGCGCTGCTGTTTCACGGTGCCTGAGTGGTGTGAGAGGATGTGGGTTTGATTCCCACTCAGTCTGTGTGGAGTTTGCATGTTCTCCCTGTGTCTGTGTGGATTCCCTCCAGGTGCTCTGGTTTCCTCCCACAGTCCAAAGACATGCTGTTCAGGTTCACCCATAGTGCGTGAGTGACACAGAGAATGTGTGTGTTCCACTGATGTATGGATGAGTGACCCATTGTAAGTAGTGTATCTAGCAGTGTAAGTCACCGCGGTGAATAAGGTGTGTGGACTGATAACACCGCATAGAGTTCATTGGAAGTCCCTTTGGAGAAAAGTGTCTGCTGAATAAATAAATGTAAAATACAAAACTTGGATTATGCTTTTGTAAAAAATAAAATCTATCATGTATCGTAGAACTCCACTTCTCGTACTGAACACGGAGGGTGGGGGGCACGTATTACAACGCTCATATTGATCTAGTGTTGAGAGAGGGGAGGGAATTAAAAGACAGTGTAGTGCATATTCTACACTATAATAACTCTCACATTCAATAAATGGAAGCAGAAATTCTGAACTATTTTTTGCCTCAGTAATGTGCCGGAATCGGTCCGACCATCGGGACGCTTTCGGAGTTTTCCGCTACGGACGCTTTCCGTGAAAGTCGCCCATTTATCCATACTCATCATCCTGACATTATTTATTGTTGAAGGGAACCGAGCACGTGGTTTTGCCGAAGTGAACGTGTTCATTCACAGAGGCGACGTCGGCCTCGGGATCCTTTCCAGCCGACCGTTTCTCGAGAGCCTCGAGGCGCATCTGCGTCTGGCAGAAACCAGTCTTCACTATGAAGGGTTTGAAAGGAGGAGAGCTCCAGTATTCAAGTTGGATTTTAGTATTTCAGTGTTTTGAGGCCCCCATCGCCTATGTAACAGCGATGCAATGCAGGGAGCAGCAGTACTCCCAGAGGCAGTCACTCGTACCCAGGATCAACTGTACTTGCCATGTCCTTAGCCGCTTTTTCTTCTGGCAGGGCATTGACGAGGGTCAGGTTAAACCCAGCTTCTTCATCCTTTTAGGTTCCTGCTTATGAAATTCTGCCTGTCACCCTCTGTTTCCTGGATCAACTCTGGACCAACGCAACTCGGACAAGAGTTTACTCACCGATAGCGAGTGAGAGCTTGTGATTTATTCAGCTCGCAGCTGCATTGGTTTGGAATCTATTCCAGGAAGCATTGGTTATAAGATGGGGTAAAACCTAGATGAGACACTCGTTCATCACTGAGCACTCAAACACACTTATTCACACACACACAGAGCGTAGTTTAAAGTTACCAGTTCTGGGCCCCTCCACTAAACCATGAGGTCACACTTTTTAATGCTGGATTTCTATGAAAAAGTGAGAAGAATTTGAGCCATTGTTACTTTTACTGATGGTTCTTTGATTCTTTGACTGTTAATTTGAATAGACTGCAAATCGCTCTCCTGCTGTGGTTCAGCTGTAGAGTTGAGTCAGCATTTTCACCCAACTTTTTTAGCGCTACAGTGGGAGTCTGGGGGGAGGGAGAGAACTCTTGACACCAGTGTTTTTTATGATTCCCATATCAGGAAAGTCATGTTAAAATAAAAACTCAGAAAGGACATCCAAGTAGGATGTTCAAGCACAGTACGCATCACATTTTCTTTGTCCTCATTTTTACAGTTACGGTACCTTTCCGTTTATTCATTTAGCAGATGCTCTTCTCTTGGAAAATACATGGATCTTGGCAGATGGTATAATTCAGATTTATGTCAAAAGATCAGGAGAGCAATCAGTTCGAATGGGATTAGTTTTGTGACCCGTCTTGAATGCTATGAGAGTTTCAGCAGTTCTGAGGAATGGTGGGAGCCCATTTCACCATAACGGGGCTAAAACCAAAAACAGACAAACTTTCCATTTTGGGACCCCTGAGAGAGGAATATAATAATGATAATGGCTTTGTTTCAGTAACTCTGAGGTCAACCCACAGCAAACCCCCAAAGTCTTAAAAAATCCATGTCTGCTTTGACTCTCTTGCCAGTGTTTGTGTTCATTTCATATGTGATTAACAATAAAAACTGAGGGTGATGTCTAAGACATCTAAGGCATCAAGAATTGCCTCCATGACTCCATGAGATTCATGATGTCATTGATAACAAAACCAAAGCCCAAAACAGTTCGAGTTATGGGAAAAACAAAATACGCGATTTAAATTCTTAGATTTTACATATTAGGACATAATTGTCGCTTATCTAGTTCTCACCAACTCTTAGCAGTAGATAAATCCATGTGTCCAACATCATGTGACAAATAACATCACAGATTGTACTCTGCCGTTGTTTGTTTAGCCAAGAAAATCAACATGCAAACCCAAACAGGGTTCTACAAGCTTCTAGATCATTCAGTGCACTTCATGTATTGCTTCTGCATGCTGACTTTCTTGGCTAAACAAATAAATTCATTGTTTTTTGCATTAGCCTCTTATATCGCACAGGACGAATTCCGGCCCTCTGCGCCTCACAAAATCGCTGGAGCCCACCGATGTTTCAGACCATTCATACAACATCTGGGCCAGAGGTCTGCTCTTTGACTCGGCCACTCCAAATCCCTGAAATCATTCTTCATAATGATAGGCGAGGAAGGTGAAGGGTCAGTGCACCTTAGGTCCGTCTGGTATCCCAACGGTTGTTGAGCACGGCCACGCTACTGTCAGCACTTCGCAAGTGTGGTTGTGCATGGAGGTGAGGGGCAAAGTCTTTTTCCAGCGAACCAGGAGGCCCGAGGCGCTGTAGTCAGGGCCCATGGTTTTGCGTGGTCTGCCAACTGATATGCTAACTCACAGTCACATGGGTAGGCCGACTGATCTCCTGAGTCAATACGTCTAGCGCTTGGAACAAGTCCATATGGGTAAAAGGTCAGCATTACAGATGGAGGGAGGAAGGGAGGGGGTGGGGTGGGAGGGGGATCACTTTTAGTGTGCGATATACATACTGCATGTCAAAGACTGTCCATGAAGCTGCGCCTTTTGGCCAAAACTGTGGGCTCAAGGTCAACCAGTGGGCTCCACCATCAAGGTCGTGACCCCAGTAAATCGAGCTCTGAAGAGCCTCATTACATCACAGAGAGGTTGCAAAAAGCTTCCGTGTTGCCCGGCATGTAGGTGAAACTGTCCGCTGCTCGGATTCTGTTCTGCTGGTACAGAATGTTAAGGAAAACGTTTTTTTCTTGACCAGGCCCGTTTATGAACATTTTGGGCACCCTAAGCGACATCGTACTTGGGGCCCGCAAGAAAGGAACACGTCAAGGAATTAATACTTTTCATTAATTTTGATCATTAAAATCTTATAAACAATAAAATAAATACAGTATAAATAAATAAATAAGTACTGAATAAACGACTACAACAAAATAGATATGACAAAAGCCTTTGAGCTTCTGAAGAAATACAATAAATAAAACTAACAATTCTTTTCAGTTTTTGAATAACAAAGAAGTTTTGCCTGAACCATGAACTGAACTGAGATTTTTCATGAAAAGGATATAGGAAAAAAAAAACCTACAGGGGACTTCTGGTTACGGGGTCTTCGGGTAGCTTCGGGACGCTAAGCAACCGCATATGTATATTGCTTTTCAGAAGAAAATTGTCCTGTTCCTGACCTCGGCCAGTTTTAAAGACATAACAATGCTAAACAAATCAGTCCAATTAACTATTTCACATTTTGATCCATGAATGATGTTCAGAGATGCCCTCCTTACTCTTAATAGTACCTGGGATACCTTTCACTTAAGCCCACATACGTTCCCTTTTTACACATCACCACTTGTGCACCTCAAATTTAATTCCTGGGGCTACTTAGATTTTTCATCTAGCTGATACTTTTCTCCAAAGCAACTTGCAACGTTAAGCTACCTACAATAATTCACCCATTTACACAAGTGGGTAATTTTAGAGTAAGGACCTCACTCAAGGCTACTACAGCTAGAGGTGGGGATCAAACCTGTGACCTTTGGGTCCAAAGGCAACAGTTTTAACTATTACACTACCAGGTGTCATTTTCTGATATGTCATTTTCTGATATTTCGTTTCCAAGTGGGTACCAAGGCTCAATAGTAGATGTTGAACGATCCGAAAACCCCTTTCTCTGGGGATGCAGGGGCATAGAATAGAGAAATGTTTAAAGTGCAATATGAAATAAGAGTTGGGAGAAATTTACTATTTGCAATGCAACACAATGTGAGTCACCCCGCCAGTATTGTAGATAACGTTTCCCTTTGTCGACGTAATATCGTTGCATGAGCTTGAAGGAGGTCACTAGACAAAAAGTCACCTTAGCTTGCAGGAAAATGAAACTGGGTCAGCAGGGGTCATTGTGTTGATGTTATCACAGTCGACGAAGTCATGGGTCAAACTATTTGCAGCGACAGGAGATTTTGAGGTCTAGGCACTACAGCTGTGACCAAAATAAGTCTTGCAAACAATGCCGCAAAAATTTCAGTTTTACTCTGGGACAAAGTGGTTAATTTGCAAATCCCAGATAATTACTCCACATATATTCAACAATAAATTATTTTATTGAAAAAGTAATAAGACAATCTGAGGGGTTAGGGCTATATTTATCTCATACTTTTCTCCAAAGCAACTTACAATGTTAAGATACAATTATTTACACAGCTGGGTAATTTTACTGGAGCAATTCAGGGTAAGTACCTTGCTCAAGGGTACTACAGCTGGAGGTGGGATTTGAACCTGCAAGTTTACAACAGCTCTTAACCACTATACTACCGACTAGTTTGGGCTAGCGATTAGAGGGTTAGGATTAGAGTTAGGGTTAGGGATAGGATAACTGCAGTATGTTCGTTGTGATGGGGCTGATGCTATGTCTTCATTAGCGATCTTACAGCCAATAGATGTAAGGCAAAGGTGAACACTGCAAATTCAATGGGCCAAATGTTTCATAGCATGTTAAATAACCTCAGCAGTCCCCGAGACGCAATAAAATAAACAGATCAAAGACATTTTTCTGTTAATGCGACTAAAAATGGAAATGCACTCCACTCCATGGCGTTGGTCTGTGTGAATGATGGTGAGACTGATGCTCATCTGCAGCACCTTAGAGAGAAAAATGTGGAGATCAAGGACTGCTGGTAGCGTAGGGGTTGGAGCTGTTCCTTTAGGCCCACATGTTCAGATTCCACTTCTTGATGTGGTTCCCCTGAGCATGGTAATTATTCTAAATTGCTCCAATAAAATTAACTGGCTGTACAAAATGCACAAGTACTCATTAGTATGTTGATGTAAATTTCTTTGGAGAAAAGCATCAGCTAAATGGATAAATGTAGATAACCCATCGACTGCTGAAGGCCTGTGTGTAAATCCCCGTACATCCTTGCTGTTCCAGAACTCATTTACAAAAACATGGTCTTCTGGTTCTAGTCACCAGCGTTGGGGTGAAGTCTGTGCCAGATTATTGTGAACGTTTCACCGCTGGCCTCTGACCTCCACCTCGAATCCGACATGAGATGGCCTATTGCGCCATATGGGTGCGACCATCCAGACAGCGTTTGCATCCGACTTCTAGATAATGTTGAGGTTATGAGACGGCGGTGATATATTTAGCCATGGACTGAAGTGAGAGGCGCACAAACTGGAGAGGAATCTGCCTTGTGGTAAAAGCAGGAGTGATGAAGCTGACTAAACCGTGTGAGAAGTCGTCATAAATGTTTTCCTTGCAGAATGACCGTACTTCTGGAGCCATCTGCGGGATATGGGCTACGTGCTTCACGGGAGCCCTGAGTCACTGTCACATGGTGTAATGGCACTGCCAGCCCTTGGCTCTCGCACATGCAATATGCGGCAGAGGTTAAGCAACCCTTTGTTGATGGGCGCTTGTTCCCTGTACTGTGTTCTCCTGGAATCCCTTTGTATGATGTCATTCATAGCCGCACCATAACCATCAGGGAGGAACACATGTGACACCAGCGGTTGGGGAAAGTACAGCCCCATGATTTTGATTCATTTAGCTGACACTTGTCTCCAAAGCAACTTACAATGTTAGACTACCTACAGTTATTTATCCATTTATACAGCTGGGTCATTTTACTGAAGCAATTCAGGGTAAGTACCTTACTCATGGGTACTACATTTGGAGGTGTGGCTCAAACCTGCGATCTTTGGGTCCAAAGAAGACAACTGTAACCACTACATTGCCAGGTGTCCCAGCCTTTAGTAGGTGGTAAAAAAAAAAGGTCCTCTGTCTGAATGATACCGAGACCCTTTGGTATGACTACAGGAATATTCTGTCAAATTTGACACTTGATAATGACCTGCTTTTTAATTTGTTCCCTAAATGACTGAAGAATTTGCCCTCGAAACAATTTAAGTTTGAACAAAACAATATTAAATTGGGCCGGGGGTTTGGCCAGCGCTTGTCATGTGGTGGGTCTGGGGTTCGAGCCTCACTTTGGGTGCTTTGCAGTGGACTGGTGTCCCGCCCAGGGTGTGCCCCCTCCCCCTTGGCCTTGTGCCTTGTGTTGCCAGGTAGACTCCAGCTTGCTGTAACCCTGCTTGGGACAAGTGGTTGTTGACATCGGAAAAAAAATCATATATATAAAATTGTCCAAGTGGCTGTTTACTAACTTATGAACATTGTGGTGTGTCTCAAAAAATGTATTTGCATTTCAAAGGAAGGGAGTGCCCTAGTTACAGTTAATGCCTTCAGATTGAAAGGTTGTAGGGTCAGATATCACGTATTGTTCAAGTACCCTTGAACAAGGTATTTACCCTGAAGTACACACACACACACACACACACACACACACACACACACACACACACACACACACACACACACTTGCTGAAGCCGCTTGTCCCAAGCAGGGTCGCAGCAAACCGGAGCCTAACCCGGCAACAGAGGGCACCAGGCTGGAGGGGGAGGGGACGCACCCAGGACGGGACACCGGTCCATCACAGGGCACCCCAAGCGGAATTCAAACCCCAGACCCGCCAGAGAGCAGGACCTGGCGAAGCCTGCTGCGCCACCACACCCCCCCTACCCTGAAGTACTCCAGTAAAATTACCAAGCTGTAAAGATGGGTAAGTAGCTGTAGGTACATTGTAAGCTGCTTTGGAGAAAAGCATCAGCCAAATGAACAAATACAAATCTATGAAAGTGTCGAGATGTGGTGAACATCTTGAAAACTTAGCCTGATCCAATATTTGTCAGAGACCCTTCTTTGTTTATACACAAAATATGTCCTTCCTGTAAATATGTATAGAACACACATTTCTTATACTGAAGTGTGTACACATTTTTTTGAGACACTGTACAATGCACTCATGTAATTTATTGCATTTTGTATGTGCTTTTCCTATGACTTGGGACAAAGGTTGAGGAGGAGCCTACCACTGCCTTTGGAAATACACACACACACACACATACACACACACACACACACACACACATTTTCTGAACCACTTGTCCCATACAGGGTTGGAGGGAGCTGGAGCCTACCCGGCAACTCAAGGTGTAAGGCCGGAGAGAGAGGGGACACACCCAGGACGGGACGCCAGCCTGCCGCAAGGTACCCCAAGCAAGACTCGAACCCCAGACCCACCAGAGAGCAGGATCCAGTCCAACCCACTGCGCCACCACACCCCCCCCCTTGCCTTTGGAAATAATTCTTTGCAATTTGATCCTTTTCTCTGAAGTGACCTACAATGCAAAGGTACTCAAATTATTTACCCATTTATAGACACACACACACACACTTTCAGAACCGCTTGTCCCATACAGGGTCGCGGGGAACCGGAGACTACCCGGCAACACAGGGCATAAGGCCAGAGGGGGAGAGGACACACCCAGGATGGGACGCCAGTCCGTCGCAAGGCACCCCAAGCAGGACACGAACCCCAGACCCACCGGAGAGCAGGACCCGGGCCAACCCACTGCTCCACCACACCCCCCAAGTAACAAACAGTCCTTTAGAATTGGGCGACACGGTGGGGCACGATGAGTAACACTGCTGTTTCACAGCGCCTGGGTGGTGCGAGAGGATGTGGGTTCGGTCCCCACTCAGTCTGTGTTGAGTTTGCATGTTCTCCCTGTGTCTGCAGAGGTGCTCTGGTTTCCTCCCACACTCCAAAGACATGCTGTTCAGGTTAACCTGTAGCGTATGAGTGACAGAGTGTGTTCCACTGATGTATGGATGAGTGACCCATTGTAAGTAGTGTATCTAGCAGTGTAAGTCACTGCGGTGAATAAGGTGTGCGGGCTGATAACACTACATAGAATTTGTAGGAAATTGCTTTGGAGAAAAGTGTCTGCTGAATAAATGAATGTAGAATTGCAAATATGCCTCTCTTTCTGCTAATGTACACATTGTATTTAATGTGAGATGTACGTCACTTTGGAGAAAAGCCTCGGCTAAATAGATAAATGTAAATGTAAGTACAGCTGGAGGTAAGATTTGAACCTACAACCTTTGGGTCCAAAAGCAGCACTTGTCAGCAAAGTGAGCAACAACACCCGAAGGTTTGAGTATAACTGCTGATGGCCACTGGTGGTGAATAAAAATGTTTTGGATGCTATGTGCTAAATTATTATATTTCCCAAATAGAAGGCAAGCTGTCATGTCCGTAGAGAGGTAAGGTCTCCAGTCAACACATAAAACCATCAATTTCCCTTTAAGTCGCATCTAAACTGGTTTTCTTACAAAACATGGTCACATGTGATCCACAACATGCCATCTATCAATGAGGTTTTAGACAGTCTGCTTAGTGTGTGTAACATCCATAATCGCCTGGTTGGTTGGCGTATCAGCTTTTCGGAGACAATACATCAAGTTTTTTTCATAACGTTAGGAAACCGCCTTCCCTCAGCCAGCTGTAAAATGAGACTTAAAATAGTAGACTTACATTTGCCAATGATTTATTATTCTTCCAAACTACCAGGTCGACGAGGAGAGTGTTTTGTGAAATTTGAATTGGTGCTGTTGAGTGGAAGTTTATAAAACCACCAAAGTGCAATAGATTACAGCTGCGCCCTGGTATGATTAATGGACAGGCTTGAGAATTAATAACAGAGGGGTCTGAATATCAACTATGCGCACAGATTTGTATTTATAGAAGGGGAACAACTTGCAACGCAGTGGATTTGTCCACTGACAGCCATCCAAGGGTGTGCGTGTGTGTGTGTGTGTGTGTGTGTGTGCGCGCGCTTGCTCGCGTTGCTTTCGTGTGAACATACGGAATGTTTTCCTGAGATTTGAAGAACCCGGACCCCTGCTGAGAACATTTATGAGAAGTGCTCTGCAGCAGGGAGACAGATGAGATACGAGTTTCCTGATTCTGAGATGCCCCCTCGTGGAGAGCTGCGTACATTTGAACAACCTGTGGGAGATTTTGAATGCATGATATGTAATGTAAATGATTAACAGTACATTTTAATTTTTTTTATTAGCAGACACTTTTCTCCAAAGCAACTTTCAATCAACTCTATGTAGTGTTACTATCGCACACACCTTATTCACCAAGGTAACTTACACTGCTAAATACACCACTTACACTGGGTCACTCATCCATACATCAGTGGAACACACACACACACACACACACACACACACACACTAGAGGGGAACCTGAACAGCATGTCATTGGACTGTGGGAGGAAACCAGAGCACCCGCACAGACAGAGCATACAAACTGCACACACACTGAGCAGGGATGAAACCCACAGCCTCATGCACCATCCAGGTGCTGTGAGACAGCAGCACTACTCACTGTGGTGCCCTAAAGACACCGCTGGGATTGGAACCCCGGATATCCTCTTCACGAGGCAGGCGCTTTGACCAACTAAGCCCCGACCCCATAACCCAGCAGAACCACTACCTGTAAAAAGTATGAGCACATGTGGGCAACCTGGGTAATATCCCTATGGGACAAAGTGGACTGAAGAGTGAGAAAAGTAGCAGATCATCTGACCTACATCTCTGGGAATTTCAATAGAAGAGCTGCAGAGACATGCTGAGATTTCCTGTTGAAACGTTAACCAAAGCATACTTGAATATGTATAAAAAGAAAAAAAAACACTTGTGGAATTTCATCGTAATTACTGATATTTTTCGGGAAATGTAGTAGGTACTAATATTAATACAATATACATATTCAGATACTAATAAATATTCACATACTTATGAATAAACATGTAACTGTCAATAGTAAAAAATACAATGATACTGAAAAAAAACATGCAGAACAGCAACACCTACATATCAAAGCTGGTAAGAAATTAATGTCTGTAGATAACTTTCATAAATACAGTAAAGATTCAAAGAACTGAGTGTGAACCGTTTAATTGGATTCCTTATTGTGGAGAGTTATTACTTTACCACCTTAAGGGAACACAAGTGTCTTAGTTATTTATTAAGCTAGTTGTTGTAATGTGGTAAAATGGGTTTGGGGCTCTGTGAAGAGTGTAAAAAAACTGAACGCAGGAGTTTTAGTCATACGCTAAAAGTAAAATAGCACATCTTATGACAGCGAAACTGATCCAAGTGACCGTGGTGAGTTTTGTGCAGTTTTAGTCATGTTTTCTTTTCTACGGCATGAGAAGTATGTTTTATATATAAACATGTGCTGTTCGGCATCGCATGTGACCTTTCGTCCCCTGAGTCGCTGACTGACTCTTCATTTCCCGTGACTCCATTCGTCTGCGTTTTTCTCAAATATGTGATGGGCCATTTTACCATTGTAACATTTATAAGACTCACTAAAAAATAAAAAAATAAAGAAATAAAAAAAAAACCCAAGAAAAACTTTTGATTGAAAGTATTCACATCTCCCATTTATTTTTATACAGCGCTTTGCTCACATTGTGATACAGAGTGTTGATCAAGAGATCAGAGGACTAACAAATGAAAGGTCGGCTGTACATTAAATGTCTGCAATAACTATATTAGGTATTAAAAGCCGTAAGTAACCCAACAGGCCAAAGAGGAAATAAAAACAAAAACTCTCAACCAAAAAGCAAAGGGGGGGGGGGGGCAGTCCAAGCGCAAGCAGCTGCCCACCCCTCCTGGGTCTTATAAATTAAAAATAGATTCAAAAGTATGTTAAAACCATTCCGCAAAACTAAACCCTTCCCAAATCTGCCAAATGTGGTCACACCAAGTATTAATACGTAAGGTTTGAATACTTCTGCAAACAGTGTGTTTCAGTTTATTTTCCAAAACATAGTTACTAAACATAAAATCCATATTAAGGCAGAACAATTAGTCTTCAGTGTCAGTGTTTTAAAATATGTATGCTAGAGACAATGATTTCAGACTCAGTAAAAAGGAGAGAATAGCCATCAGACTCATTACAAATTGTAATACACACACACACACATTTTCAGAACCGCTTGTCCCACACAGGGTCGCAGGGAACCAGAACCTAAACCGGTAACACAGGGTGTAAGGCCAGAGGGGGAGGGGACACACCCAGGACAGGACGCCAGTCCGTCACAAGGCACCCCAAGTGGGACTCAAACCCCAGACCCACCCGAGAGCAGGACTGCAGTCCAACCCACTGCACCACCGCACCCCCTAAATTGTAATATATTGTTTTTTTTATTTTATATATTATAACAGAACATATCGTAATATATTGTTCTTTTATGTAGTCCTGGAGGAATGTTGTTTCGATTCGCTGTATACTGTACCAGCTGTATATGGTTGAAATTACAATAAAGCCACTTTGACTTAAATTGGTGAAGGGTGTGAATAATTTTGCAAGGAGCTGTATGCGTGAATAAAATTTCTGAAGATATGTTTTTTCAGTCGGCGAATCCGCTGGTTTGAATGTTTTTTTCCAACTAGAGCTGGAAACACAAAATAGTCCAGGCTCCAAAAATCCCTTTCACATATAGTACAAGTTGCCATTTGTTATGCTTCCCAAAAACCTCAGAGATATAAATAATTTTGGCTGAATGATCAAGTTATGAACTGTATGTAAAACAAACTGATTTAGGAACGGTTTGTCAAGTCAGCGGGCGGCTGTCAATCATCTGTGACCCCCGACCCCTAAAAAACTGACTATGATCCTTAAAATGCTCTTTGAAGGCTTTAAATCATTTTCATTCATTCATTCATGTTATTTAAATACAACTATTTAACCTTCTTGAGGTTGACCAGGTCATGTGTACATGCATGTCTGCACTCACTCTACTACACCACAATATTTTTGGGGTGTATAAATTTTGCCCTGGGTGTGGATAGCATTGTGGTATAACGGAGAATGCTGGTACCCCCCAGTGCCTGGGCTGCGTATTCTAAAATGGGTTCGAATCTGGCTCAGGCTATGTGGTGTTCGCAGGTTCTCTCCGTGCTCACGTGGGTGCTCTGGTTTCCTGCTGCAGTCAAACGACATGTTTCAGGTCCTTAATGTGTTCTACGCTGTTCTGGTGTACAGATGGGTGGATAACTAGGGAGCTCAGCGTCGTGTATCTAAGATCGTAATCCTCCCTGGACGGTTGTGTCAGCTAAATACAGCATAATAACTGATGTATCCTGCTTTGGAGAAAAGTGTTGGATAAATAAGGTAATTCTTGCGATTTCAGTGAAATGTTCACTTTACAGTCATGCGCACACTTTATTGTGAATTTCCTTGATAAAAGAAACTGCTAACATGTAAAAGAAATGTTACAATGAACGAGGTAACAAAACATACATCAGTTTATACATTTATGGCGCCCATGCCTTGGGCTTGTAATACAAGTTCACCTATAACATATGGCACTTTACATTAATTGAATAAATTCAAGGCAGAAAAAGTGAAAAGGATTTCATCACGTGCGATCAGCGTTAAGAGCGTGCTCATAAATAACTTGAGAGTTGCACAGCGTAGCCAAGTCCGCATGTAACACGGCATCTTGTATGGAAACGAAAGATATTTACATGCCTTTAAATAATATGCTTTGGGTTACAAAACATTTCACAAAACATCAATTGCTCTCTGTAAATTAATATGTTCTTGTACCTGCAGATACTTTCATTGGATACTTTAGCATGGCTATGAATATACACACGCAAAACAGCACGCTTATAATTTTTTTTAATCATCCTTCTCGGGAACTTTGCTGCGCAGAATCACTAAAAGGAAACTTTAATGATGTTTAAACGGCCCCGTCGACGTCCGACGGAGCGGCGTGGGTTCGTTGGCGATGCTCCAGTAGAGCGACCTCTTAGAGCCTCGCCGCGGCCCCTGGAACTCCATGCGCACCACGTGTGTGCGTAGGCAAGTGTGTCGGTGCGAGTATGTGCGTGCCTGCGTTTGTGTGTGTATCCCTGCGTGTTCCTGTGTGCGCGCAGTTCGGCCTTGTCGGTGGACGCGCGCGCATCGCGCGGACCCGTTACGTCTTCCCGCCGAGGTTCCGTTCCCGCTCCGCTTCATTCGTTCACCTTGTTGGCCGCGGCGAGCAACATCGCAAACTGAGACTCCGGGTTCTGCAGAAGTACTTCCGGCCGGTCGAACTCCGCCACCTGAGAGAGACGAGACGACGTGAGATGCTTTACATTACGTTTGCATTTATTCATTTAGCAGACGCTCTTGTCCGAAACGACGTAGATCTCAGCAAAAGTACAATTTATGCATTACATTAAGAGAAGGAGACATAGCTGCAGACATAAAGTCTCGAGCAAACCTAGTTTGCTGCTCCGAGGTTCATCGTTCGAGTAGGTGCATAAGACACAGGATAGGCAAATCCCGATACCCTCCTACCAATTTTTTTTTTTTTTTTAAATATTATACACAAATGAGCAGTACAATACCAGAGTAATGGCTGAATAAAGGTTGTATCTGGGGATGCTTCTGGAGTTATGATGCGTGAACAGTTACACCTTAGATGAGCTAGAGAGAGCTTGGGCGAAGCAGATCTGGAAAAGGTGGGTTTTCAGACCCTTCTTGAAAGTAGACAGAGTTTCAGCAGTTCTGAGTGACAGGGGAAGGTCATTCCACCACAACGGACCCAGAACCGAGAACCCCTGAGCCTTACCGAACTTAATTGTCATTGTACGCGATAAAACGAAATTTTGTGCAGCAGCCCTCAGAAGAGCAGCAGCAGGAAGAAAGAGCACTTGAAATAAGTCGATAAGTAAGCACATAAATAAATAAATAAATAAGAATTTGATTGAAACTTGAAGTCCTTTCATGGGTGGGAAAGAGCAACAGCTGCTGACTGCAGGAACACGTTCACATTTATTTATTTAGCTGATGCTTTTCTCCAAAGCGACTTACGATGTTAATCTACTTTAAACTACTCGCCTATTTATACAGCAGGGGAATTTTACTGGAAGAATTTAGGGTACGTGAAGGGGGTGTGGTAGTGCAGTGGGTTGGACCAGGTCCTGCTCTCTGGTGGGTCTGGGGTTCGAGTTCCGCTTGGGGTGCCTTGCAACGGACTGGCGTCCCGTCCTGGGTGTGTCCCCTCCCCCTCCGGCCTTACGCCCTGTGTTGCCGGGTAGGCTCCGGCCCCCCGCGACCCCGCATGGGACAAGCGGTTCAGATGATGTGAATTTAGGGTAAGTACTTTACTCAAAGGTACTGCAGTTGGAGGCGGGATTTGAACATTTACATTTATTTATTTAGCAGACACTTTTCTCCAAAACGACTAGCAATGAACTGCCACTGTTACCCCACAGACCGAGTTCTTTATGGGGGGTCCTGAGACCCTCAGCTGTAACAGCAGTAAGGGACCCAAAAGAAAAACAATAGCAATTATTAAATAATAAATCCTGAACTAATTTCTGCATTTATTTATAAAAAATAGTTATGTTTATTGCTCCAACCACCAGGAAATTATTATAATTTTTTTTTAACTACCATAATTTAAAACTGTGTAAAATTTTAATGTTTCACTGTTTTTTCCCTTATAATATCAGGAATCATTAAAATGGTGATTTTGGGCTGAACAAATTAGAGTTTTTCTCCATTTAAAAAATACTGGAATAAGTCATTTAATTTTCCGTTTTTTTTTTTTTTTTCTTTTCGATATTCACTTGATTTTCAGAGAGTGAGAGGGAGGCGACACTGCGTCAGGAAGAGGGACGGGGCTACCTTTCCGTTCTCCATGACCAGGATGCGGTCGCACTCCACGACGGTGTTGATGCGGTGAGCGATGGTCAGCATGGTGCAATCCTGGAACACTTCACGGATGGTATGTTGGATTAGCAAATCTGTCTCCGAGTCAATGGATGCCGTGGCCTCGTCCAGCAGAATGATCTGAAAGAGAAGAATAGATCTTCATTAAATGTCACCCACACACACAGACACATTTTGTTGCAGCATCTTTCAGTGAAATGACCGAATTTGGCAAATTCGTGTAACAAGGCTTTTGAACTGCCATTATTTCACAGGGTAAAAAAATATAATCAGTTTCACGTTAACCAAAACAAACTGTATTTTTCATGCGTCACAATGGCAACACCAACATTTCACGATGGAGTTCAGTGTCCACCAGAGGGCCGTCTCTCCAGTGTATTGGAGACACCAGCTCACCTGTTACCTACATACCAGGGCAGCTTGTGAAAGGAAGAGATTTGAGGTAATCCTTTTCGAGTTTTGCCTACGAGCTTGTTCAGATCAGAATAATACCATGTCTCGAGAATTTCCGTACCCGGACAATTGGCATTCCTTTTGTGTTGTCCTGGACGTGCACTGGCACGCTGGAAGTAAATTTACGGGCTTGGATCCACCAACCGTTGGATCTTCCCCATTATTTCATCCTTATACATTTTGGATCTCTCTAGGGTTTGCATTCATAACCTTATGTTCAAGGGAATTCAAAAAAGTACCAAAGAGTATCTTGATCATACTGACTAGCAGCTATCTGTAGCCACCTGCTCAACACCTTGAAGGCTTTCAGATCTTCTCCTATGCTCCTCCACCTCTGCCCACTTGGTGGTCCCACACACAAGGGGTTCGAAATCAAAAGGCTGAAGATTCTCGGTCCTGGTTCCAACATGGTGGAATGACCTCCCTCTGTCACTCAGAACTCCTGAATCCCTCTCAACATTCAAGAAGGGTCTCAAAACCGATCTCTTTCAGTTGCTGCAATGCACTATTGTACTGCTCTCGCTTTGCAGAAAAGCGTGATTATCAGCAGAGTATTAAAAAACGTTAATATATTAATTTAAGAGTAGATAAAGTTTAATATAAAGCAAGTTAAGCCGAGTCCAGGGTCTGAAAATACGGTATGGTGGTGTTTATGGATGTGTGGCTCCTCACCTTGGAATTGCGGAGCACTGCCCGAGCCATGCAGAGGAGCTGCCGCTGACCTACCGAGAAGTTCTCACCATTCTCCACTACTGGGGATGCCAGCTTCTCTGGGAGTGTTGAAATCTGCAACGTCACGGCGACAAACACACACACGCACAAAATGGGAAAGTCACAGGACATCCTGGTACAAATTGAAGGCAAAAGGTTGGCGTAACATGTCAGCTTTATTTGACCTGGAGACAAAGTCCAGCGAAAGAACTGGTGAGAAATGACCACAAGAGGGTGGGTGCAGAAGCACAAATAATGACTGTGCGAAATTATGACAGATTCACGGTAGGCAGACATACCGCATCTTTCATGTATGTCTTTTCCAAAGCCCTCCAGATGTCCTCATCAGTGTAATTGTTAAAGGGATCCAGGTTATATCTAGAGCGAAGAAGCAAAAGAGGTCTTCATGTAGACTGATCTCCTTGAGGTGAACCTGAACGTGCTTTTCCTTTGATTTTCTCAAGGTGGAAACAATTTTCATTCATGGGAGAAATTCCGGAGAAAGAGAGGTTATTTGGGGAATCGTGAAGCCCGCTGTGAACGGAGATGAGCGAGCAGGACACACAGAAGTAGCCTTTACCTTACAGAGCCAATGAAGAGGACGGGGTCTTGGGGGATCACTGACAGTTTGCTACGCAGATCCTCCAGGCCAATCAAGGCAATGTCCACATCATCGACGAAGATCTTTCCTGCGACGGGCTCAACGAGCCGAAACAAGGCAACTCCGAGGGAAGACTTACCTGCGAGTCCAAACAAAAAAACGTCACCAAGCAGCAGTGTGTTCGCACGTACGTGTACACCATCGATGTTTCTGAGTGCGATATACAATCCCACAGGTAGAACATATCACGCTGTTTTTATACAGCTATCTTGACCTGTGTAACTATAAACCTATACGGACGCTCCTCGACTTACGATGGTTCGACTTACGATTTTTTGACTTTACGATGGTGAGCTGGCGATAGACATTCAGTAGAAACCGTACTTTGAATTTTGAATTTAGATTTTTTTTCCCGGGCAAGCGATACGCGGAGCGCTACTCTCTCTCGGGATGCTCTCTCTACTCTCTCGGGATGCTGGGCAGCAGTAGCGATCCTCATCTCCCGGTCTGTCACGCAGTCGCTAGTGTCTACAACCGATAATCTACAGTGTTCTGTGATGTCAGCATTTTTTTGAATATCCCTCCATATCTACGTTGTGATTTGTGCATCCATCATGTCTACGAAAGGCCCTTCTGTGTCTCCTGCTACTGGTGAAAAGAAGAAGAGGAGGGCAATTACTCTTGAGGATAAACTCTAATTAGTGTGTTTATATCGATAGTATTTATTATTATAATGTAGTATCTTCTGTTTTTTTACTGTGCTTATTGTTTCTTGTTTAGTAATTACTGTCGCACTTTATACAGTCCTGTGTAAGTAGCTTTGCGTTCTTTTGTGTAGCACCACAGTTTCGTTTCAAAGCACCAGTTGCATGACAACGAAGCCACTTTGACTCTTAATAGCTCGGGAGAAAGATACCCACCAGAGCCTGTCCTCCCCACGATGCCAATCTTCTCCCGGGCGCCAATGTTCAGGCTGAGTCCATTCAGAACTATGGGTGTGTTTTCCCGGTACCTCATCTGATAGTCCTTAAAGGTAATGGCTCCTTTATCGGGCCAGTCACTCGGGAGCTTGGCATTCGTGACCTTTCTGGGGGCTTCTAAGACACAGATCTGGAAGAAGTACAACTTCTCGTGTGAGTAGGAGGGAGAGTGTGGACGTACAAGCGTTACCGCCTCGGACCGGAAGGGGAGCAAGTTGACGTGAGGATTTGCTGCTGTTTTCACATTTATTTTTCCCAGAATCCCCATAATTAATGTAATTATACGGAATATTAACGTCAACGCAAGCCCATCCTTGCGGTTCTCTTACCGTTATATACTCCTGCATTCTCTCTACGGAGGTGAATTTAGCTTCAAGCTCTGTTGAGAGTCTCACCACATACTGCAGCATTCCTGTCAGCTGCAATGCAGAAAGAAGGACATATTTAGAACATGTTCATGTAAATAAAAACGCAAAACATCAGTTAAGGAAAATAAGGGAAAATGAGATTACTGCAAGGGGGACTAAATATTTTCAGCCCCAGTAATTTTACCATAGAGGGCAACAGTAGAAATGTGTAGTTGCAGGCCTCCGGTACACTGTGTTTTACCTTACATTTACATTTATTCATTTATCAGATGCTTTTCTCCAAAGTGACGTACATCTCAAAGAAAATACGATGTGTTCATTACATTAGGAGAAAGAGAGACTCATGTGCAGATATGTGATTCTTAAGTACAGTTTGTTACTTTCCACCGTATGAACCAACGTTCATCACACGAGTAGCTGCATAAAACTTTATCAGAATATCCATGATTCCTGATCACCTTCCTAGTAATTATTATTATTATTTTTTTTTTTTAGATATATGTAAACATTTATGTTACATTACAGGAGTAGCTGTGTAAAGGTTTATCTGGACATCATCTTAAAGTTATAGTGCATGAACATTTACACCTTACATGAACTTAAGAGATGATGGGAGAAGTGAGTCTGGAAGAGGTGAGTTTTAAGATCCTTTTTAAATGTGGAGAGATTCAGCAGTTCTGAGTGACAGGGGGAGGTCGTTCCACCACAACGGAGCCAGAACCAAGAACCTCCGTGCTTTACCTTTTGTAAGACCACCTTTTCGTTACACCACCACAGCTCTTTTGTAAGGAAAATATAAAATGTTCCAGGCATTAATAGCACTGCGTGCTTCCGGAATACTCTCCGGACCACCACGACTCTGACCAGGACAAGCGGTAAAAGGAAGTGTGTGAGAGTTAGTGTATAGTACTGTATCTTAGCAGAGCGCAGGAAAGGGGGAACTGCACACCAAGCATGTGGTGGAAACTGAAGAAGAAAAAATTTGTTAAAGATTACACGTTTTAAAGCAATACGGTTAAACTTTAACTACGCCAAACAATGAGCCGATATGAGCAAAAGTTCAGATCACCATAATCAATAGTGACATAGTAACACACACACAGTGACTGAAACCGCTTATCCTGAGTGGGGTTGTGGCAAGCTGGAGCCTAACCTGGCAACAGAGGGCATAAGGCTGGATGGAGAGGGGACACATCCCAGATGGGATGCCAGTCTGTCCCAAGGCACCCCCAGCAGGACTCAAACCCCAGACCCACCAGAGAGCAGGGGCAGGCCAAACCCACCGCGCCACCGCACCACCGTAACATAATAACAAGGATAGTTTAAACAACAGTGGCAGCAGATAGTGTAGCTGCTTCGGGACTCGCAGGTCACAGGTTCGAATCCCACCTGCTGTAGAACCTGTGAGCAAGGTACTGCAGAATTACTCCTGGAAAAATTACCCAGCTATATGTACAGGTGAATATTTGGGAAATTTATTAGAAATTACCCAATAATTAAATGATAATTATTCATTCATAAAATATGGGTGAATAATGATTTGGACAAAAGCACCAGATGAGATACACAAATGTAAGTAGGATTTATCCTCCTGCAACCATTTTTCAGTTAAAATACTTTAGTTCTTACTGCATTCAAGGTCAGTATCAAAGTTCTTGTGTGAACTAGGTTTGCTTGAGACTTTCACGTCTGCAGCTATGTCTCCTTCTCTTAAAGTAATGAATAAATTGTACTTTTGCTGAGATGTACGTCGCTTTGGACAAAAGCGTCTGCTAAATGAATAAATGTAAATGTAAATATATACTTAAAGTACACACACACACACACACACACATTTTCAAAAAGTATTTCAACTTAAAACACACACACAGTTTCGGAACCGCTTGTCCCATACGGGGTCGCGGAGCCTAACCCGGCAACACAGGGCATAAGGGTAGAGGACACACCCAGGACAGGACACCAGTCCGTCGCAAGGCACCCCAAGCGGGACTCGAACCCCAGCCCCACTGGAGAGGAGGACCTGGTCCAATCCACTGCGCCACCGCACCCCCAACTTAAAACAATGAAAACTATATCTAAACAGATAAAAATAAATCAATATATGCAAAAAAAAGAATAATTTGATGCCCAACCTATAGTGGACGTCACATATGTGTTTACTTAATTCTAAACTAGAGTCAATATTGGACCTGAAAAGTGTATCTATGTGTGTGAAAGTACAAATACGACTGCACCATAAAACTGTGTGAATCAGTGTACATTTGCGCTGCACCACAGTGGACATTGCAAACAACCTCTGTACTCATTCTTCGGTGTCCCTTCAAAAAAAATTCAAAGATAAATAATACAACGTTACAAATGTGTTAGATAAAAAATTTTGGAAGGTAATATTTTTCCAGTTCAGTCATTTAATTTCAATTGTTTTTTCCGCACTTGTCCATTTTAGTTTTTTTAATTATTTTTTCGGCCAGTTGGTGACAACCGTTGCAGATGTTTAAAGGGTGAATCAGCCAACTTTCAGCATTAAAGGTTAAGTTTAATTTTTTTTTTTTAAGTTTTGTTCACAACTCTCTCAATGCAAATGCACCTACACCTATTTCTCCATACTCTGTGCCCAAGTGCCAGAACACAGGTGCGGAGCTGCTGGGGCACCGCATACTTGTGTGTGACTGAACCAGAACTAATTGCATCCTCTGTAAATGGTTATTTAAGGTAAGGTGGTGACCTTACACTACATTTTAACAGCTGAGCTGCCATGACTTTTTTTTGAGTTTCAGGTGAAAAAAAAGTTTGAGGGAAATGCCTTCTAAGATATTCCCACACACACACAGAGTCTGAAACCTCATGTCCCAAGTGGGGTCGCGGTGAACCGGAGCCTAACCCGGCAACACAGGGCAAAAGGCTGGAGGAGGAGGCGACACACCCAGGACGGGATGCCAGTCCGTCGCAAGGCACCCCAAGCGGGACTCGAACCCCAGACCCACGAGAGAGCAGGCCCTGGCCAAACCCCCTGCGCCGGCATGCCCCCCCTTCTAAGAAATTTCTATGTTTAAATTACAGAAAATCTGAAAAAAAATGGGAATATGCAAATTTGGCTCTTTGCTGGAGTCATCATTCAGCATTAAAAATGACTGTTTTACTAGTTACTAACACATTTATCCAGAGCTAGATGTAATTTTTTACCCATTTATACAGCTGATTAAGCCTCCTGGAAAATGTTAGGGAAAGGAGCAGCAGCTGCTGAGAGTGCAGGGCTTCGCTCTGCTACCTTTGCACCCAAAGGCTCTGGGTTCAGATCCCATCTCCAGCTGTAGTACCCTTGAGCAAAGTACTTTCCCAGAATTGCTCCTGTAAAGTTAGCTGGTTTTACAAATGGGTCAATAATTCTAAGAACCTTAAGTGGCTTCGGAGAAAAGCATCAGCTACATGCAGACACCTTACTCGAAGGTATTACACAAGGAAAGGGGTTGGAACTGGAGACCTTTGGATTACATAGTAACAACAGCATTAACTGCTACACTACCCACTTCAGACATTTGTGCATCACTGAGAAAAGAATAAAAAGAAAGATAGGGGTATCTTTTAAAAGAACGAACTCATGCGGTATTTGAATGGATGAAATTCAATTGGAAATGCCAAAATAACTTAATGAGTTGCAGTTAAATAACCTTTGCCCTGAGCCACCAGTCCGATCCTTCCCGTAATACCCTGGTAAACTACACAGGGTCAGTGAAACAACTCCGTAATGGAGATTCTGATCCAGGAATTGTGATAACATTTGCATTTATTTAGTTAGCTGACATTTTTCTCCAAAGCTATGTACAATTTTTTTCCCAACCCCCCATTACATTTCAGTGCATTTCGTTCATAGAATTTCCAGAAACCTCCCTGCTTTTTGTTCAAGATTGGATTGGGCTGCGCATACCTGAATAGTGTAGGACAGTGCCAGTCCTCTCATGGATGGACTTATGCTGTCTGGGCTCAGGACGGCAAACAATGCCACCAGTAAGCTGACGATAGAAGAGAGGAAGTCTAGTCGGAAGGACAGCCACCGGGTCCCAGAATGGAAGAGTGCAAAATGGTTTGCATTTATGTCAATCATTATCTTGAACCTGTGGAAGGAAGGCAAGTGGTGACCAAATCACAAAAGCAACCAGAAGATGTTCCTTCACCCCATCTCCACCTACTGTACTTAGGGCTGTTTATTAAAGGAGATATGGTGCTGGTGAGCTGAAGCCTTACTTCTTAATGTACTCTTCACTTTTGTTGTAAGCATGGATAGTGCTGAGGCCCTGGATCGTGGACATTGTGAGGGAAATCCAGGGAGACCTGCTGATGTTCTCCATCCTCTTCATTTCTCTGACACTCCGCTGAAAGATGCTACAGAGAAGAACCCAACGCCCAGATTACGCCTGCATCAGCTGAACTGGTTGTATACTAGTGAAAAGAATGCGGATGTCGTGCTGAGGACTCACTACAAGACAGCGGAGAAGATGAGACCCAGCACAACTACAGCGATGAGCATGTAGGGGAACACAGCTGAGATGGTGCCGAGGGTGAAAATCACTATTAGGCAGTTCTGGAGGAAGTTCTCGAGGTGGAAGGGCAGAGCAGCATCCAGCTCATCTTGGTCTTTGGAGAAACGATTAACCATCCTGCCGGTGGGCGTGGTGTCAAAGAAGCTCATGGGGCTGTTGATGATCTGAGCACAATGGGTCCATGAGTGTCACCTCAACTGGAGGACAGTCGCTAACATCGATTGGCTGAACTTCAAAAAATTTATCCTAGACGTTATATCACCTGAGCATAATACCTGGACAATTTCCTGGATAGATCCTGACACTAACAGACGAGTAATTGGTAAGCAGTGGGTAAACAATGGGTAAACACTTTGGAACTGTGCTGATTGTCTTTGCTCAGATGACTAGAACGAGAAAAACCAAAACATTGACGGTGGCACAAGTAATTTAGGGCAGTATCTCTCTCATTCCGCAGAGGGTTCACTAAGCCCGTACCTTTTGGAACATCTTGTTGTGGAGCTTGGAGGAGGCGTGCAGCGTTATCTTGGTGAATAAGTAGCCTTTGCAGACACTGAAGAGGATCATGCCCACAATAGCCATGCAGTACACCAGTTGGTAGAAGTAGAGATCGGGGTTCTCGGAGATGTTTGATGAAATCTCTACGCTGGCGTTCGAGATGTTCGCCTGCTGCAGGTGAAAAGGTCACGGTCAAAGGTCAAAAGGGAACTTGACAACTAAATGAGACTTAAAATCAGCGTAAATATTTATTTTGCCAAATTCAATAAAGTAAAAAGCTGAAATGAAATATATTATTATTACATTATATAAACAGTGTATTAATGTTCAGTGTCGTAGAAGAAAGATGACTTTCATGATCCCTGCTTACCCCTATTTTTATTTTTAATGTAAATCTTACATTTACTTGCATTCAACATAAGGAAATGTTACATTTACTTAAAATGTAAACTTTTAATGTTTAATATAATGATCTATTTTTAATTGAGGCTTTCAAGAAATTACCCCTGATCCTTGATCTAGCCAATAGCTCAGCCACCAGTTTCCAAAAGCTGTCATTCCCACCAGCAGTATGAAGGTTAGTGCCACTGGCAGAAGCAGGAAATACCCTGGGGACACAGCACAGATCACAATGGATGCATAACAGGTGTTTGATGGCTTTGGACGCAGGAGAGCGGTGCTATGTCTTCGTGGAAGTGTGCCATGTCCCCAGTTGTGGAACATGTGGAGCTCACCCCCAGTTGCTCTGCAGTACTGATGGTAGGTCCTCCATGTGACTGAACCTTCCTGGGAGGACTCCTGGGTCACTAGTTGGTCCTTTTTGTCTGCCCCAGAACAGATGCAATGGAAAAGACATTAGATATAGTCTTTCTTATACCTGTAAGCTTCCTCTAAAGATGCTGCGTGGTTTCAATTACTACAACATGTAGGCTTACAAAAATTCGGCCTGAAAAGAATCGTGCAAGGGAATCCCTTCGGTATTTCATGTGAAATTATTTCTAAAGATATTGCTAACCATGAAAGAATCTCTTGGGTTCCACTCAGGCCATAGATTTGATTTACTACGTTCAGTCACTTGTGTTCTGTGTTCACCTGGTTTCCATAGTATCTCATCTGATGAAAACCAGAAGATCCAACACACCTGTATTATCCTGCACAGTTGACTCTTTCCTTGGGCCTTCTGTGTCATTGATCTCATCTGACATGTCAAATGCTGTAATGGGCATTGAAAGCATTAGGATTTCACCACAACTGTACCGCTTTTCTGTAATAATGCTGCAGTAATACTATCATAAACCAATGCTGCCTTAATGGAAAACGCATAAACGACAAAAAGTGTACCGGGATTGTCTATTCCATTTGCCATATCTGGGCTCTTCTCTTGCTGTTCTTTGGACTCTGTTTGAACTTTTGTTTCTTCCTCTTTTTGATCCTTGGAAAACCAGAAATGTGATTAACTCTACTCATTTACTGGAATTGGTCTCTCGAAACACAGCAGCAGCACTTTTGATGCACTGATTCCAAATGAATAGTGCTTTGCTCTTTATTCCCATTTATGGAAACATCAGACATCCATCCCATTCCTTAATTCAGGTACAGGAATCGTTTTAGATTACACGTGTTTATGAATGGGGCAAAAAATCTTACTTGCGATTTTTCCATCTGAAAGTTATTAATCAGGTGTGCATAGCGACCGCCAGAGTTCATCAGGGCTGCGTGGTTCCCAATTTCCAGTATTTCCCCATTGTCTAGCAGAACAACTTCATCACAGAATTCCAAGTACTGCAAATAAGAGTGGGAGGGGGTGGGGGGGGGGTACGTTACAGCAGGTATATTCATGGGTTACATATTTACCAGCTCGTTCATACTGTACATGGTTTTACTTATTTTGAAGTGCTGAGAAATGTGAACGAGGCTTGTGCTGTGATTTTTTTTTTTTTTTAAATTACTGTTAAATGGTACTATTCAAGTATTTGTTTTGGAAATATTGTATTCAGTAAAAAAGATGTTGAACATGTGATGTAGCAGGTAAGAGTGCATCTCCCAAACTGTTGGCCAAAGAGATGGTGGGTGAGGAGACAGCTGCTGCTGGGGGTTGGACTGTTAGATGCGAAACTTTTAATATTAATTTAATATTAAATAGCAGATTTTGATTCACTGGTTATTGCAAAGCTTAGTGTTGTTTTTTTGTTTTTTTTTTGGAGAGTGGTTGGTCTTTGGGTTTCCCATAATTCCATGTTCTCTGTAGTTCTAGTTTATTGTTGTATTATTAGTGTCATTTGGGGTCTGATGGGGTTTGTCTTTTTTGAGGATGTTATAAATTACGGAATTTCATCTGACAGGACACTTTGCTTTTGAATGTTGGCAGGGAGCTGAACGAACTCAATAAGATCATCCACTGCCACCCTACACCCGTTCACTGCCGGGGACAAGACAGACTCCCTGCGGGTCATCCTTGATTTCTCTATTATCATTTTCTAAGTCATCCCACTTTCCCATCAAAGTGCCTTCATTAAATATGCCAAGTCAGGGTTGAAAATGTGGAACTGGGTGCCTTTGAAGGTTGTTTTACAGCTCTTGAGCTACTGTGCTGAGAAGAACACAAGATCATAAGGTTATAAAATGCACCCACATTATGACACCTGCATTAAATCCAGATTATGGCAGCTGCTTATATCTTATAAAGAGTCTCTCTAGTACAAAATTGCTGTATTTATAGCGCTATAAAGTTGCCCGGTAGATCTTTGGAAAGAAAACACCATGCAGAGGTACGGTAAGTGTCACAGAATTAAATTCAGGTACATTACAAGGAGTGGTGTTGTTTTCATGGTAAACAAGCTATCTACCTTTGCCCGCTTCGACATGGCTTTGGATTGTGAACACAGGGATAAGAGGCGAACTTTACACACCCTGCATCAGAATCAGCTGAGGTTCTATGAGATATTGTTGTCTCCACTGACTTAACATGTCGCTCAGACTTGACGTGCACATTTCAGAAATGACCCATGCACCTTGAATTGGCTCATGAATATGAATGATAATTGGTTTCTTTGAAGGAGGGCATGCGATCGCCTAGGAAAAGTGCACCGTCAACATGTGAAAGGCTCAAACTAGAGTCATCAACAATTAAAAATATTGTCTGATTAGAAAAAATCAAAATCACAGAGAGAAATATTATATATGTATTGTATTTATATATGCAAATATAAAATAATGTAAAAAATGTAAATGTAAATGTAGAAATAGACATTCTCAAAACACATAGATGTTCAGCAGAAGACTAAAGCAGTCTGTTGCTTTTTGATTATGAATTGTTCTAGAATAGCAAAATATCTTACAGACATCAAAATCACCAGGGTGTTAATTTACTGTTTACGAACCTGTGTTTCCTGCTCCACATACATTCATTATGTTTGCCTAATACAACGAAGGAAACTTTTGGGCCAGCTCTCTACCATACAAGGAGGAGTGTGTGGGCCAGTACCTGGAGCTGGTGTGTCACCAGTACGATGGACTTGCCCTTCAGCTCCTTCTTAATGCAGTATTCGAAGATGTGCTTCCCCACATGAGCATCGACAGCTGACAGGGGGTCATCCAGGAGATAAATGTCCTTGTTGGAATATACAGCCCTGGCCAGGCTTATGCGTTGCTTCTGCCCTCCAGAGAGGTTCAGGCCCCTTTCGCCAATCTGGAGCCCAAAAAATAAACATCAGCGAGGAAACTGCACACAATGAAAACTCTTTCAAAATATGACTGTCAAATATTTATGAGGAATGAAAGTCAGCTATAGAAGAATAAGAGCTGGTTGCTTTTATATTCCTGATTTATTATTTGGAAATGAAAAAAAAATGTTTACTTCAGTCATATCTCCACAGGGAAGAATGTCTAAATCAGGCTGAAGACTGCAGGCTTTGATGGCTCGGCTGTACCTACAAAGGAAGCATTCTCTTTAAACGTTAAAAACGATATATAAAATATTTAGTTTTTACATTGAGATAAAAATGAAAATGCGGGGTTGCTATGTTCAGCCAAAACTTGTCAGAGATTCCAGGAACCTGATGTTGTAACAAAGTTCAGAGTCATGCATGAGGCCTTCAGTAAAGCTCTAACACAGATCAGCAGTGCTGTTTTTCAATAAGGACACATGCCTCATCATTCTCAGTTTGACCGGACAACTAGGATGCTTTGTTCCTTGTACTTTGGGTGACTGGAAATTATCCAATTGCATCTAGAGATCACCACTACCTTTCCTTGTCAAAGGGCTCTCCCATGAGAATGTTGTCCCGCAACGTCCCGTGGAAAATCCAAGCCTGCTGGGAAACGTAGGCGAACGTTCCATCTATCATCACTGATCCGTGATGAAGGTACATCTGGAATGGTGTCGATCCATGTGAGAGTGACGTTTTACATTTTCATTGATTCCACAAGAAATCGCCAACTCGACTGTGAAGCAGACTTGTAACATTTTTTCCAGGTTTTATTTGAATTATATGTTATACAGTCATGAATGAAAATCACGTTTTTCTTTTTTTTTTCCCACTTACTTGATCTAGAAGGCTTGATATTAAAGACGACTTTCCACTTCCTACATTCCCACAGATTCCAAGAAGGTTTCCCTGAGAAGAAAAAAAATTTTATCACACATGGTACGTAATTTAGCCAGTTGTCGGGGAACACCATAAAAAAATGTATTACAGGTGGTCCCCTACTTACGATGGGTTACGTTCCACGAAACCCGTCAGATGTCGAAATTATCACAAGCCAAAAATGTATTTAATACACCTAACACACACCTCCGCCTGACAGTCGAGGAGCATCAGTATTTCTTAAGGTTCAGCCTGAAACATGACTGTGGTGTAACAAATGCAGAATTCAAGAAACTAAAAAGGAAATGTGAGTGTTTAGACTTAGAAGAGCATCCTTCAGGTTCTTATGACTTCTGTGTCACTTCCTCAGTGCAATACCTTTGGTAGCTGGAAAGAAATATTCTTCAGAACAGCCTTTCCTTTCGCTGCTTCAGAGGCTCCATTCTGAATTTGGGATTTGTCATTTCCATCTTGCAGCCCATTGGAGATAGTGGACGGCCCTTTTCCCGATCCAGTCGAAGGTGCATACCAAGAGAAGGACGCATGTTCCACGACCAGCGCATTCGGAGTCCCCGTTGTCTTGGTCACGTAAGAATCTGGGTTGTTGATAAGGAGTATTCTCTATAGAAATAGATAGACAGATTTCCCTCATACCAATGTACACGAACCTACTAAAACAAGTTTTTTCCTTGTAAAACCATGAATTTTTACTCATACACAGATATTTTTAGATAAATTTATGTGGAGGTTTGACGAATTTGACACAATTTCATGTTATCCAACAATATGTAAAGTAACCGTACATTTTTTCATTTGGCTGGTGCTGTTTCTCCAATTATATAACGTAACTGTAATTATGCTATAATAATTATTTACCTATTTATACATCTGGGTAGTTTTTTTTAGTGGAGAAATTCAGGGTAAGTATCTTGCTCAAGGGTACTACAGCTAGAAGTGGGATTTGACAGCTCCAATCACTAGGCTACCAGCCGTCCCTACTTGACGAACCTTCTTTGAACATGTATATGTACAGTAACCTACGAGGTCTTCCTACGAAGCAGTGAATGTGTAAAAAGAAGACCCCCACCTTTAAGCGAGCCATGGAGACTTTAGCCTCAGCAAAGGCTTTGACTATGAATGGCAGGAGGCTTAGTGAGAATCTCATGGAGTTGAAGACGGCAATGACCGTGAACGCCTACAAACACAGGACAAAACACTGGTGAAGCAAGTTGTAGGGAAGTAGCGGGAGCAACCAGTAGTAGAGGGAAGGGTGGATTTGAGTGGCAGAGAAGAGACACTCACGGTTGATGAGTTCAGCGGAAACCCCAGGGATGTGTGCACCACAAAGGTCAGGATTGTGGCAATGGTGGGAATAATGACTGCAACAGAGGAGTTGACACTCTGAATGTAGCCAGCCTTCTCCAGAATATTTTTCTCTTTCTTCCTGATCCCTGAGAACAGTAACAACAGAAGAAGACAGTGCTGACATCTCCCAAAACACAAAACGTAATTTCAACACAGTACATAAGGCTTCTATAGCTAATACGTTTCAGTTAAATAAAAAAAAAATGGCAGCTAGTGCAGAATTAACGTTTTGACGTGCCTACCAGCGATTTTTCCCTCAAAGGAATTTTCCCACGCATACATTTTAATGAGCTTGATGCACATGAGAATCTCGTTCATGGTACGAACACGAGTGTCTGTAACAACTATAGCTTTCCTTCGGAATGTGTTGATGAGTTTGGCCATTGAAAACTGTAACAAAAGGACAAAAATTTCTTCAAAATACTGAAACTAAAATCAAACTTCAGTTGCAACACCTTCGCAAAAATTTTGCATGATTTCATAAATATCTCACAGCCATTCAAATCGTTACAGAAATAGAAACTTTAACTATTACAATACCATCATTGAAAAATACAACATGAATAACACATGTACAACAAAATAAGGTTGAAAGAATACTTTCTTAAGTGTTAAAAATTATATTAAAAGTCAATTTTTAAGAATAATGGAAATGTTTAGAAATAATAGAAAGCCAAACCTGGATTGGAATGAAGACAATATATACGAGCACCCCAATCAGTGCTGTGTATCCCAAGATGTAACAAGAGTACACAACGCATACTACCAACAGCAACGGTATGCAAAAGATGAAGGTTCCAAACAGCACAGCGTCGAACATCCGGTATCCATCATTTGACAACACGTTGATCACCTTGTAAATGAAAAAGATGAGCAACATCTTGTAAATGAGAAACGTTTTCCCCGAGTCACCGACATTACATCATAAGTCCAGCAGCCCTAGTTCATGCATGATCCACGTGTCAACGTGCTGCCTATGTGACCAAAATTTTAAAAAAAATCACAAATTCTAGTTCACCCTCACCTCTCCGATGGAGATGTTACTGAGCACCCTTAAAGAAATCACCTTCTGGAATGCCAGGACTGAAAATGCGTTTTTGAGCCGGGTGCCAGTTCGTATGTTCATAGCCCAAAGAAGCGATGCCAAAAAAGCTTTGGAAAATTCCGAGATGAAAAGGCCCACACAAAGGCCCAGTCCTTGTTCCAGAGAGGACATTCCTTGATTTTCCACAAAGTTCAGAATTTCATACAACAGGACAGACTGTAAGTAAAGAGCAAAGGGACCAATGAAAGAAAAACAAAATGTTGACATGAACTTGTGGTAATTAGAGATTAGTACTTGTTTCATTATTTAACAAAAAAAATAAAAAATCAACCTACCGGTCCTAGAAAAACTGTTATTGTGAATAACGTGGCAATTAAAAAACCAATAATCATTCGTGTTCTTTGAAAACGTATGAACACACGTTGCAAAGATGCTTTCTCGATGCCCACTCTGGCCACTTCTTCATCCCAAAGCTTCGTAATCCTAGGAAACACAGCAGGACCAGCAGATATTAATATTACCTCTGTCAAAAAATACAGTGCATTCATAAGTATTCAGACCCCTTCACTTCACAGGTCTGAATACTTTCTGAATGCATTGCATAACTACCTTGCTCTTCAGCTAAAATTATTCATCCGTTATTGAAACCTTTATCTGAACCCACAACCCAGGAGCTGTGAGGCACTAGTGGTATCTGCTGCACCACTGTACAGCCCTCAAATTATTCAGTGTGTGTAGATTTTAATACCTTTCTCCATTTACTTGACTAGCGTCATGTGTAGACAGAGACAAAGAATTCTTGTCTAGTTTGTTTCTGAATAGCTTCCACATCAAGGGAGTCATCCAAGAGAACGTCGAAAAGGAGAAGAACCCAGCATCATCCAAAGGGTTAGACCTTGAAGAAAAAAAAATCACCTGAGGCCTTTGCACAGAGACAGAGGTTACAAGAGATCATCACGAAGTAGCTTCAACAGCAATATAGAAAGTTGTGTGACAACAGCTTAATGAACACAAACCCCAGTAAAAACATCTGTCCACTGGGTCTCATGCTCACGAACTTTTGAGTAACAAACTCTTAACCATTAAGAAGTTTTTGAAGAAGTATTTAGTATTTATTTTTTCTTAAATAGCTAGCATACATTTCAAAGTGTGTGTCAAAGCTTCACCGGATTCGTCAATGAATTCGTCAACAGATAGCTGTAGTGAATACAGGTGGTCCCCGACTTACGATAGGGTTACGTTCCGCGAAACTAACAAATAGGTTTGCTTGAGACTTTCATGTCTGCAGCAATGTCTCCTTCTCTTAATGTAATGTATAAATTGTACTTCTGCTGAGATGTATAGTAAATAATGAATAAATGTAAATGCAAATGATCCCTGACTTACGTTGGTTCGACTTACGATTTTTCGACTTTACAATGGTGAGCTGGCAATAGAAATTCAGTAGAAACCATACTTAGAATTTTGAATTTTGATTTTTTTCATGGGCAAGAAATATGCGGAGTGATACTTTCTCGCGATGTTGGGCAGCGACAGCGATCCGCATCTCCCAGTCTGTCACGCAGAGGTGCGTATTAGGTGCATTAAATGCATTTTTGACTAATGATGGGTTTCGCGAAACGTAACCTCATCGTAAGTTGGGGACCATCTGTAGTCATATATCTGACACTTTCCTGCAAAGTGATTTATAATGTTCAGCACCTTACAATTGCTTACCCATTTATACAGCTGGGCCGTTTTACTGGGGCAATTAAGAGTCTGTACTTCGTTGAAAAGTATTGCAGCCACGGTTAAATTTGAACTAGCAACCTTCAGATCCAAGGACAGTACCTCTAACCACTTCACAGCCAGTTTCGTGACTTTGAACACATCTTGTTTGTGTGACGCCACTGTTTTTACAGACACGCATGATTTAAACAGTTGCCTGTAAATTCACCTATAATCAGAAGCTTACCGCAAGCTTTCCACGGCCTATCAAGAATTTAAACCTAGGAGTTGTCTTTTTTTGGTGATCTTCACTATTTTTGCGCTGTCGTTGCCGAACATCTCGGTGAGGGTAACGTTCATTTCATAACTGCACACGTGCAAATTTAATAATTTTCGTCAGCACTTACTCTGAGGCACAGCGGAAGGGTATTATTTTTTGGCAAGCTGCGTGGTACTTGTGATGTCTGGATGGAGGTTCCTCTTCTCTGTAATCCAAGGATGGGAGAAGTTCTGGAGATCCATTGATGGTACTGCTGACTTCAGTCATCCATCGGCTGCTATCTTTTCTCCTCTTCACATCGGGGGAAAAGGGAAAGGCCGTGGTTGTGAGAAGATGAAACAAACCCATGGTGAACAGCAGAGGAAAAGGGGCTGAAGTGCCCATAAATACTCACATATGAGACCCCCTTTATCTTCTCTGACCCTTCTGGTGGATAGATGTTGGTCATCATTTTTTCTTCTCTCTTCTAAGGGTATAACAGCTGAGTTTGTGTCACCGCATAAAAACATCCTCGATTAATTATAACTAATTAATTAAAAAATAATTAATAAAAAAGTAAAAAAATTTGAAAATAATTTAATAACAAATTAAATAAAAATCGTTAAATAAAAAACAATAATTTATTATGAAATTACCATTTTCATAATTACAGTCTTACTATTCAGCCTGTTGTCACACCATTTAGTCTGTCTTTTTCGTCGCCCAGTTTTTGTTAAAAAGGTCAATAAAATACTTTTTCACAACAATATTGGGAACTGGGAAAAGCCAGGATATTAATAGCTAGTGCACTAAAAACACAGCTGGTATTCTTGCAAGGGAATCGGGAACCCGTTTTAAATTAGAGCCGCAATTATACAAAGTAATGCTTTCAAGATTGATGGAAATGCTAAACTTAGGCGTCTCAACAAAGTTTACAAAGCTTGCAGCTGTAATTTTAGCATAAATACACAATTCATAATTCATAAATATGAAATTCATAACTGATAAATATAAAATTCATACCTGTTCATGAGGACTGCCCGGCAGAGTCTTCACCAGTGTGTCGCCAAAAGGGATGCAAAGGCTTATATTGAGCGCTGGAGGATCTCAGGTAACCTGTGTTACGTTACTGAACTTTATGAGGCTCAAAGGTTATTTTGTACAGAGGTTCAGAGCCACAAAAGGACCTCTTTTTTGTCTTGTTGGTACATAGTCTCACCTGAGAAGCCTTTACTTCCAATATTTAACTAAATGTCACATCAGAGCCAAGGGGAACAGGTATGCTGAGGACTAGAAGGGGACTGGAAATGTACAGATTTTCTACTCTTTCAGAAATAATTTTGTATGTCATTGTTTTTCCAGCTTGATAAGAACTTGTGTGTTTTGTATTAAACTGCGTAAATTCAGTTGAAGGGACACAAGACAAGGCTTCCAACTCTTTGAAGGCAAAGAAAAACGACACCAGTATTTGTTTTGCCCTAAAATAAATAATTTTATCAGTACCTTATCATGTCTTTTCTCCTCTTTAAATTGGCAGCATGCAATGATTCCTAAAGCGTTCCAGGGAAAAAAAAAACTGATTCGATAATTTGAAAAACTGCAATAGATGTGAAGGACTTTTAAATGAAATTAAGTATTTATTCACACTGCATTGCAGGTGTTGGATACTGAAAACAAACAAACAAGCGATGTTCCTCTTTTCTCATCTGTAATAGAACATCCTGCAAACACCACTAACATAATGGCGAATGGCACGCCACATTTTCGAAGACGTGAGTATTTTTACATCAGAATCGGCCCCTTTTTCCCGCGCGGGTGACAGTCGTCCCGTTTGGCAGAGAGTTCAGAAAATCAGCGCTGACTTTTCTCCCTGCTCTTCATGTGATGTAGAGAAAATTTGTTTGGCACAAACTTTGGGTTAATCTTTAATGAGTCACTACAGTTGAAGGCATAACGGAATGCAGGGTGCAAAGGCCTTCGAAAATGTTTAGTACTAAAACTGCTACCTACGGAGCTATTTAGGGTTTTTGGAGGAATAAAGTCAAACAGAGAGATACCCAGCAACACCAAACTAAAGATTATGTGACAAGCAGACCAAAGATGTTTTTACATCACTATGTATTTACCGCACCTTTGGAATCAGGATTTTCTTTTATCTGTACTGTGAATAATGGGGGTGTGGTGGTGCGGTGGGTTTGGCCAGGTCCCGTTCTCTGGTGGGTCAGGGGTTCGAGTCCTGCAGTAGTGTGTGCGTGTGGTGAATATTAAAACAGCGGCGCAACGGGGTGGAACAGTGAGTAGCGCTGCTGTCTCCCAGGGCCTGGGTGGTGTATTGCTCATATGGTATCTCAGCATCCCTGTGTGTGTCCTTGCATTTGTACACGTGCCACACACTGCTTATCATTCCGTTTCCTTCGAGTTCGCTTCCAATTAACTTGCAAACCATTTGCCTTATATGACAGCCTTTAATGGAAGATAAGATTAGAGAGGGTATCTGCTGCAGACTGCAGCCGCATCATTCCCAGCCTATGTGAGAACCTGAACGGTATGTCTTTGGACTGGTGGAGGAGAACCCAGAGGAAACCCGTGCAAACTCCACACAGACTGAGTAGGGATCGAACCCGTGTTTTCTCATACCACCCTGCGAGTGGGAGACAGCAGCACTACTCGCTGTGCCCCTATGCCGCCCGCTGTGCCAAATCTCACCGGAGGTCAATACATAATCACATTTGGACAAGTATATCAGAGCAAATGAAGAAGTACGTAAGAACAGAAAAGGAATAAAACTAGAACACTAACTATTTTGACCATTTCCACTCAAACTATGAGGTTAGAACTTAGCGTCTTGGCAGAACAACCTCAGGCAGTGCTGCTTGAAATCTGATTACTTTATTGCCCTATAAACAGAGAGATAAAAACTTTATTGATCCCCTATGAAATTGGAGAAAGCTACCACAACATACTAACAACAGAAAGATGGGGAAGAATGGTGAGAAGACACACAAGACTATGCCGATAGACAGTGTGCAGACTAGTAAAATATTAAATAATAATAAAAAGCACACATCGTCCTGTCCATCCCAGATACACACAGCTATCGCTGTATTATCAGAAAACTTCTGCAGATGACAGAACTCAGCATGATTTCTGAAGTCCAAGATGTACAGAGTGAGCAGGAAGGGACCTAATACTATGTTTTGAGGAGCCCCAGTATTGCTCATGGTCCCGTCTCAAATCTCATGGTCCCATCTCACTGCTCATGGTCCAGTCTCACCGCCCCGCAGCCGCACAAACGGTAACCTGCCCGTCAGGTCGTACCAAATCCAGGACGCAATGGATATGTAGTCTGATGGAAAAGTTTAAGCACACCTGGTCAAACGACATGTTATGTTGATTTTCTAAGTGAAAAGAAGTCAGCACAGCCGCTGCAGAGAATAAACTTAAACATGACATAAATCTGTGTGGAGTTTTGCATGTTTTCCCCGTGTCTGTGTTGGTTTCCTCCGGGTACTCTGGTTTCCTCCCACCTAGTGTGTGAGTGATAGAGAAAGTGTGTCCCACTGATGAGTGACCCATTGTAAGCAGTGTATCTAGCAGTGTAAGTCACCTTGGTGAATAAGGTGTGTGGGCTGATAAGACTACATAAAGTTCGTTGGAAGTCGCTTTGGAGAGAAGTGTCTGCTAAGTAAATAAATGCAAATGTGAATCTGCATATTTACTGTTTATCTGTGAAATTTAACAGATTGGAAAAAAATAAAGCATAAAATGTGGCATGTTCAAAAGTCTTGACACCCTTTCAATTTCCTTTAAGGTTTTTCCTTTTTCTTGCAGATCTCAGAATTTAATTGACTTGTTTGGTTTTCATCCAAACCAGGTGAAGACAGTTTCAGAGCTTGCTAAGTTATGACTCTGCAAAGCTCTCTTGATTTTGAACAGCAATGAGTTCCTCAAGCAGTTGACTGAAGCTCTGCAAATAAAGACAACTGATTCTTACAAAGTATGGGAAGGATAGGAAAAGAGATTTAAGTGTAGATTTCTTAGTTTCCAGTATCCAAAATGTCATTAAGGAATGGAAGTTAGGGGAAACTGCTCAAGTCAAGATCTCAAAGACCAAGAAAAACGTGGCAGAACTGCTTGTAGACTGGTCATGTATGCAAAGCTAAACCTCAGTCACTCCAAAACACCTGCAGGAAGCTGGCACAGGAGTCGTGGTGCACTAGTCCACTGTGCAGCATTGTTTACATGGACATGATCTACATCGAAGCATCATTAGATATAGCCTACCTGTAATCTTATCACAAATGTCAACATCCAAAGTATAAAACACAACACTTGCATAAAACAGAGGCGCTTTGGAACCGGTGAGATGGTGGGAGGCTTTAGGACGGTTGTGGGTGTTTCACTGGAGAGGCAGGCTGAAGGAGAGCTCCTTCCGTTGAGGTGGATGATGTGAGTTGATGTTGCCCAAAGGCGGCGATCCGTTCACTACAGGACGGCCGTGACGAGGCCCTTACTGTAAGCAACAGTATTTACAATCATAAAATGTAAGTTTAAGAATAAATATTCACACAAAAATAATTTTTCTTAAGTGAGTAATGTAGACTTACATTTACATTTATTAAGTATTTATTATGCATTAAAAAGCCTTTGCTTCGTCACCATTGACCTGCAGATTACCCCACAAACAGCAAGCAATATTTTATTTTTGGTGGGGAGGGGGTTGCACTGAATGGATCCATGCTGACAAGAAATAAAAGAATGTTTTTTTTGTTTTGTTTTTTAGATAAAGAGATGTGTCAGTCATTATTGGCATAAAAGAAAGGAAGAGAGTGAAAACACGGGTAATCTTTACCCTTCTGCACTGGCTATTGCGTGTTGCCCTATAGTCCTAGTCAGTTTCTCAGAAAACTGAACTTAGTGTTGTTTTTAACCCTGAATCAATAACAAAACAAAAAAAAATTCTCACTAGCTTTGAATATTGATGCAGGTGCCTTCAAATTTGAGATGAGTGTATTCACTCAATGTTGCCTTTGGTTCAAACCAATGTAAGAGTTGCCTAAATAACACCATACATGGTGAAAAAAATTAACACTTTGAATATTAAGAATATCTGAGTTGGAGATATGTCACATTGCAATAATTTTGTACGACCATCCCTCCATTAACTTCAGCCAAACCACCTGTAGAACAGCTTTAAAAAAAACCCTCAGAAACAGCGACCTCACGTGGTCACTTGAAAATGACACAGACATTGAGTTTTGATTAAAACGCTGAAACAGCGACCCCTAGTGGCAGTTCGGTGCTTTAAGCCCCTTGTTCTGGTTTAAACTCATTTTAAACTCTAAACCGCACGTAAGGACACCAATGGCCCTAAAGTGATCTATACGGAGAAGGGGAGGTGTCCTAAAACATGGAAACAAAGGTTGTCATCTGGCTTCAGGACGTTTGGAGGCTGATTTCTACTAAAGGTGGTGAAATTCAAAGGACTGCCTCAACAGGGCAGCAGGGCGGCACAGTGAGTAGCGCTACTGTCTCACGGGCTGGGCTGGTGCGGTAGGATGTGGGTTTCATCCCCGCTCAGTCTGCATAGAGTTTGCATGTTCTCCCCGTGCCTGTGTGGGTTTCCTCTGGGTGCTCTGGTTTCCTCCCACACTCCAAAGACATTCTGCTCAGATTCACCCATAGTGTGTGAGTGACACAGAGAGTGTGTGTGTTCCACTGATGTATGGATGAGTGACCCAGTGTAAGTAGTGTACCTAGTAGTGTAAGTCACCTTGGTGAATAAGGCTTTAAGGTGTGTGGGCTGATAACACTACACAGGGTTCATTGGAAGTTGCTTGGAGGAAAAAAGTGTCCGCTAAATAAATGTAAACAGGGTTTACAAACTTTTGCACCTGCCAAGTCTTTTTTTTTTTTGTTTTTTCCATTCATTGGTTCCAGTTTCTTCAGTAAATGAATAGCAATCATAGTGCATTAAAATTTTCAGAAATGGAAGTGACGTTCAAAACTGAAGGTAACCCTTTCTTGGGAAATGGGAAACTTTTTTAAACACGCCGTGAAGGAACACCTGCCTTAAAAAAATCGGACAGCTAGTCACGTAGTGGTTAGAGTTGCTTCCTTTGGACCCACAGGTTCGAGCCTCACATCCAGCCGTAATACCCTTGAATAAGGTACTCATTCTAAATTACTCCAGTAAAAATTACCCAGCTGTATGGGTAAATTAACAGTGTAAGCCGCTTTGGAGAAAAGCGTCACCTTAAATGAATGAATGTAAATTTATATATATTATTAAAAAATCAGTCTCACCGGCAGTACAATATAAAAAGAAAACCCACCCACACACGTTCAAAATCTCAGAACAGACTTTCTGGTGTGAGTCAATATTCCGTTCAACTCTTGACATTATTTCACGCCGACACTGCTACTCTCGTCCACCAGAGGGCGCCCTTGTCAAGCGAAAGAACCCCGTTTTCCTCAAGAGCTCTAACGCGGCGCACCTTAACCATTATTTCTTTTACCAGAAGGACAAAAGGCTGAGCCGCGCTGGATTCATAATAATGTTTGCTCTCCGACTCATATTTTCTACGCGCACGTGGACTCTCGGCTGTTTACGACCGATACGGTAAAAATAGGACACAAAGTATCAGTTTCCTACAGACGCCGAGCCGAACCTGCTCGCGTAGCGTGCGCTTCCTGAACACGTCACGTCTCCAGGAGGGTGGGCGTGTCGCCGATGACGTCACGCAAACTTTAATTTGTGACTTTGGGTCGCGGCCGCCAGGGCTTCCAGCGCTTTAAAGGGATCCGCGCCGGATGGGTGACGGGCCGAGTGTTTCGCGCAGCTTCGAAGCGGTGTTTTTTTTTTGGTTCGTGCGCGTTTGTTCTTACGTTCTGCCACTTATTACAGCCAGGGACATGTCTGTGATCACGTGTCGCGTGCAGTACCTGGATGACGCGGACCCTTTCGCGTGCACCAATTTCGCGGAGCCGCGCAGACCGCCGCCCTACACCTTCTACGAGCACGTGCCGCTGAGCGAGCAGATCGCGGGGGTCCACAAGCTGCTGGACGCTCCGCTCAAGGTATGAGGGCCGGCGGGCGGGCGCGCGCAGCGCCGGGCACGCGCACCTGGGTCTAATCCGAAGAGCACTTGAGCTCTTTGAAATAGTTTCACGCTTAATAATAATAATAATAATAATAATAATAATAATAATAATAATAATGACAATAATACTACTGAGTGACAGTGATGAAAAATCGCAATAATGAAGATGAGCAATTGTTCTGAAATTCTTTTTCTTCCTTGTTTTGTGATGTTAAATCTCGTTGTTGGGAAACTTTTCAGGAATTCGGTGCAAAAGTCGTCTTTTTTTTTTCCTTTTAAATTTAAAACACTTTATGAAGAAGGTTTCTTAAGATTTCCCGACACGTGACGATCGATGAGCTGCGGTTTCGACCTGTTTACACAGTTAAGATTGTTTGTTTATTGCAGGGCTTCACTGCTCTGGGAATTAGTGCCAGAATGAATGGTGTTCAGCACTTTCTCCACACATGAATGACAGGTTCTGCTCTGTCCAACACAGCACTGACAGGCAGGGACACTTGGCACAGACATGAGATGCGACAGGGATGCGGCACCTCATGCACCAGCTTACCATGGTATTCCCAGGGAGCTTTCAGACTTGGCGCTCAAGGCTCAGGAGTGTTGACAGTTGAGCTCTAGAGCACTGCATCCTGCCAGTTTCTCTCTCTCTCTCTGTGTCTGTGCCAAGGTTGGTTTGTTCGTAGACTTTGTTTAGCTGCTCTATAATGGGAAGAGGGTATCATGCCTAAGAAATCTCAGTGGTACTCAAAGTTGGCTCGTGCAGTGACCCCCGACCCCCCCCGCAGTGCGGTTGCCTCCTGTCCCGGTGAACCCCGCCGCGGAGATGTGAGCGCACCAGGCCCTCGCCGCTCCCAGCGGAAACTGCAGTGTCTTGCGGGACGTCAGTTTAAGGCTCATTAGACTGATGCTGAAGGGAAGGGTGGGAGCTGTAAGCAGCAGATAAGTGAGGAATGCAGGGCACTTGCCCCGGGGGGTTGGGGGGGGACAGTATGAAATGTTGGAAAAGCCCTTTACTGAGGACTCATTGAAGTGTCTGTATCCAAATTCCTTTGTTTTCCTGTCTGTGCCAAAACTTCGTGCTTCTCGATTATTTTGTAATTTATCCTTTGGCCTTATTTATAAACGGCTCTAAAGTTCCGTTCCTCGCACGATGGGGTTCGTTCATCCCATGAAATCGCCCTGTCTGGAAAATTCCCTTTGGGAAAGGGGTTAAATTACCATTTTTTTTTTTTCTTGTGGAAAAGGCAAAAATAGGTTACTGGATAAAAAATTTCAAAGTAAAAAATAAAAGGTTTATATCCATGACCGCGATTAACACCAATATTTTCAATATGAATTTTATCGTCTTGAGTTGCACGCCACTTTGGGGGAAAGCGTCTGCAAAACGAATAAATCTAAATGCGAGATGTCTATCTGTAATTTTTTTTTTTTAAATTATTTCTAACCTGTCATTTAGTGTTGTGTTTTTTTTTATTTATTCTCCTGTTGCCAGTGCCGTGTTGAGGAGGTCCAGCCGAGAGGCACTGGGTGCGAGACGGGGGACGTCCTCTAGGGACACGTTTGGATAATTTGGCTCAAGGATGTTTGATATAAAGAAAGTTCACAAGACCTCGACCCAGAGTCTTCCATTCTGCAAAGTGCAACACACACACACACACACACACACCCTGATCTTAGAGGTGTTGAGTAGTGTTACCAATGAATGATGGGCTCTAGGTCTTCTTGTGATCCCCATTGTGCACTAGTGTATCGAACCCGGGTCCAAAGGCCGCAGCTCTTGCCACCGCGCTCCCAGCTGTCCCATTTAATGACTGTGTTTAATAGATACATGTTTATTGTTTAGTTCCACAAGTACTCAAAGGTTCCAGGTTCGAATCCCATCTCCTGCTGTGGTACCCTTGAGCCAGTACTTACCCTGAACAGATACATCCAAATTACCCAGCTGTGCAAATTTGTAACTCGGTATAATATACTCGTTTTTCAGTATTGTAAAGCATGCGTTAAGTTTATTATTATTGTTAATAATTATAATATATTACTCAATGTTCTCTTTCAGTTTTGAATGGTTGATAATCTGGCTGAGCTTGGTTGAGTTTGTCAGTGTGGAGGAATTAGTTCTCTACCTGTAATTATGTTTCTGCATGTAGTTTTGCGTGAAAATTCCTATGAATTCTAGAATATGTGGATACCCTTCTGGAAGTTGTTGAAGTGCTACATGATCCTATCAGAGCTTTTTTTTTTTTTATTTTTTATATATATATATATATATATATATATATATATATATATATATATATATATATATAAAAAAAGTTACAATTTGACCCTGAACCCTCGCTCTATGCATGTGGACCTATTTGCAATTTCTTGGTTCTGTCCCTACCTGTATGCTGTTGTGACCCTGTACTCTATATAAGATCAATTCAAATTTAAAAAAAAAAAATAAATAAATAATCATTTAAGTTGCATTTTGAGTGTTTATTCCATGTTTACTTTGTGGTGTGGAACGGTTGCTTTGAACCGATTGCTGCGGTGGGAGCTGCTGTTGTCAGGAATCCCATAAGTGGGGTTCAGTACGTGTGAACGAAATTAATGAAATGTCCGTTATATGGAAACCGGGTGCCTTTCCGCAAGCGGCTGCAGAAGAACGTGATCCTCTGACGTGAGGGCCGAGTGCGTGTTCAGCTGTCAGACTTTGCATCTGAGCGTACAGTTAGACTAACAAATTGAAAACACTGGAAAACTTGACTTTGATTTCCATCTCTGGTGGCAGTTGGGTGATTTAAGCCGTTATTTGATTTGCATTATTTGCCTAAATGTGTTTCAACCGGAGTGAAACGTGTGAAAGGTTTGCTCTGCAGGTGGTCCCCGATTTACGATGGGGTCACGGTCCGCGAAACTCATCAGAAGTCAAATATCGCAAGTCGAAAATGGATTTAATGCACACCTCTGCATGACAGACCGGGAGATGCGGATCGCTGTCGCTGCCCAGCATCCCGAGAGAGTATCGCTCCGCATATCACTTGCCCGGGGAAAAAAACAAAATTCGAAGCACGGTTTCTACTGAATGTCTATCACGAGCTCACCATCGTAAAGTCGAAAAAATCGTACGTCAGACCATCGTAAATCGGGGACCACCTGTATGCAGAATTAGTTTCTCAAAGGTTTGGGGACCCCCACCCCCCCCAGTATGAGAGGCGGCCAGAAGGGTGTTCATCGGTAGTTGAACGTCTCACTTCTTCCCTGTGTCTCCTGTGTCCTTCTGCAGCTGGAGGAATGCACCTTACAGCTCTCTCCCGGAGGGAACTACCTGGACTTGGAGTCGTCCCTGGCAGAGCAGCGTGACGACCTGGAGCTCTTCTACGAAGACGTGGCGTAAGCGACTTGGGCGGGTTTTCTCCATGGGACGTTCATGGACTGGAGGCGTCGGATGGTCTGTTGATTTGTACAAAGTGCAGATCGTTAAACGTTCACTATGTAGGACTTCTTAGTGTTGAGGCCCCAGCTGCCATAAACTGCCTGGATGGACTGGGAACCGTTTATTCTGTATCCCATTTAAAATAATGGGAAATGGGCTTTCGGTATCCGTACCGTTTTCGGGAGGAATTTCGTAAATTGAGGAGTTGCTGTATTAAGGTGCGAATTTTCCAGAAATCTCGACCTTCGACAATCGTTAAGAGTATTAACCTTGCTGCTTGACACCAGCAGATCCACGTGGCTCTCAGTGCCAGTTTGAGAAACTTTGGCAACTTAGTCTTCTATGTGCTACTGAATTTCGCCCGAATTCTCTTTTACGCTCTTCCACATCTGCCCGCTTGGTGGTCCCACGCATGGAAAGGTGAAGCACGGAGGTTCTCGGTTCTGGTTCCCTTGTGGTGGAACGACCTCCCCCTCTCGCTCAGAACTGCTGAATTTCTGTCCACATTTAAAAAGGGTCTTAAAACTCACCACTTCCAGACTCACTTGACCCATCATCTCTTAAGTTCACGTAAGGTGTACATGTTCATGCACAATAACTTGAAGATCGACAAGCTACTCCTGCAATGTAACGTAAATGTTTATATGTATCTCCAAAAAAAAGTAAAATTATTACTAGGGAGGTGATCAGGAATTGTAGATATTCTGATGAACATTCTTTCATATGGTGGAAAGAAACAAATGAACTGCACTTAAGAATCGCACATCTGCAGCTATGTCTCTTTCTCCTAATGTAATGAATAAGTTGTGTTTTCCATGAGATGTACATCACTTTGGAGAAAAGCATCTGATAAATGAATGCATGTAAATTTTCACGAAATCCCCTCTGCCACGGACGCAGCACGCAGTCCGAACATAGAGGCTCTTGGGTGTCCGTTCCGTAGTTAACGCATGCAGACTCCAGCAAGCGAGGGAAAGAGCAGCTGGTGCAGCGAGAGACAGTAGCTCCCTAGACCTTAAAATCCTGTCTCTGTGGATGGCATTTTAAATGGAATTAATTTTTTATTCTCGCAGAATACGTATATTCCAACTTGCGTGCTTGATTTCCTCTGGAACAGATGGCACTTGTTTAGCCCGTCAATGTGGATTCATATCTGTGGGTGCTGTATTAAAACTCGTCACAATGGATCTCTTTGTGGGTGCAGAATGAAATCTGAATTTAATTTGAATCTTAATCTTAATTTGAAACAATCAGGGCCACGACATTCCTATCGCATAATGTCCCGTACTGCCGTTGCAGCGGTCGAGATGCACGGGACTAGATGTTGTACCCCGTGCGTATAACACAACGGCTCTGCACGCAGACCCAGTCCAACCGACATCAACATGAAGCCATAGAGAACAACATCCAGCATTGCCAACATACGTCTCCATGACTCGAGACCAAGAAGCTTAACTACCTTCTCTAACCAACCGACCGGCGCAACTACAGGGTACTAACTCATTACAACCTCAATGAAATACCCATGTTGGTACCCTGTACAGGTGGTCCCTGATTTACGATGGTTTGACTTGCGATTTTTTTTTTTTTTTTTTTTTTTTTAACAACTTTATGATGATGAGCTGGCGATAGGCATTCAATAGAAACTGTACTTCAAATTATTTTTTTTATTTTTTTCCCGGGTAAGCGATATGCGGAGCGATACTCTCTCGCGATGCAGGGCAACGACAGCGATCCGCATCTCCCGGTCTGTCACGCAGAGGTGTGCATCAAATGCATTTTCGACTTACGATATTTTCAACTTCCGATGGGTTTTGCGGAACGTAACCCCATCGTAAATCGGGGACCAGCTGCGGTTGTGTCGGTTGATTAAAGAATAACCAACAAAGTCCTGTACTCCTGTTATAGTTCGTAACACTGTAACCTTATTGTTCTTTATTTAGCCGATGCCTTTGTTCAGTGCGACTTACTGTTGGTTTTATCTCGCATCAATTCCTTTATATTCAATTTATTTTTACAGAGAGGTCTTCTCGCACAACGACGGCGTGCTCAACAAAGGATTAGAGACGTAATGGCAATAAATATTTGGCTCTACATGAAATTACTACACTATAGCCATTAGATTAGTGGCTTTGAGAGCATCAGTCGCCACGGCGGGGTTGAAAGTGCAGGTATTGTAGTTGGAACAAGAACTGCGATATCTGATCATATCCAGTTTCCAAATCATATCTCCCACCCCCATCTAGTCAGCTTCTTGGGTCTTTGTATGTTAGTATGTCATATCTGATAAACACTTGACAAGATCAGATATGACATAGTAACATACTAAAATGTAAGAAAGCTGACTGTGGGATGGGGTGGAGGAGGATGATATGTGGAAACTGGAGATGATCAGATACCACAGGCCAAAATAAACTGTTCCAGACTGTTTACGGGAGCACGTTGAGATGCAGGTTGGTGAGCGCATGAGTGACGGCGTTTTTCTCTTTGTGCTGAGAAACGTGCAGATGGTCAGTCACCCCCCCCCCCCCCCCCCAACAAGAACATTTTATCCAGTGATTTTTAAAAGCCTTTTAAAATTTAGAGCTGTAGACAGGGTGCTTTTCCCTCCTTCCCTCTGAATATTTTAGTGTGTTTAGTTGCCATGGCAACAGAAGAACGTGAGAGTTTTGTTTATCCAGGCACAGTGTGTGTGTGTCATGGAGGGGGAAAAATAGCGGAGTTTTCTAGGATGTGACCTCTGGAGTATGAAGAGCGTCGAGAGCCCACCTTCGCCATCGTGCGGTCTTCCCTACACCGGTGTGCTGTGGGACCTTCCGCCAAGTCGCTGGCTTTGTCCAACAGCCGCATCTAGTCTTGCAGCTTCGTCGTCGGTGGAGGTGGTGGTGTTTCGTTTTGGTTCTTGACCCTGCGCAAGATCCTTCACCTCCACCTAAGTCTGAATCGTGATCTCTGAGCACAGTGTGACATGTCGCCGTGTGAAGACCTGAGTATGCAAAGCAGCTCCCGTGGTGCAGATGACGCTCACGTGCCAAAGTTCCACTGATTACATGGTTGTGTGTTTATTTATTTTTCTTTTCTCTTCTCTCTACAACTGCAGCCAGGGGAAGAAGCCCATCCTGATCCTGCGGACCCAGCTCTCGGTCCGGGTTCACTCCATCCTAGGTAACGGACCCCTTTCTTTCCGAGCTTTCGGTCGCCTCTTCCGGAAGCTTCTCTAGTCGAAGCGGTGTTACGATTCCTCTCCGCCTTTTCACCCTGGGGGTGAAAAAGAGAGTGACGCGTATTTTTCACACGCTTGTTACTCCTTCCTGAATTCCAGTTGTGCCACGGGAGCCTAGGGCTGGGGTTTCGAGGTCTTTTTTTAGCCCTTAAAATGCACAGCGTTTAACTTTAAAATGAGGCGTTAGAGTTAAGTAACACTGGTTGCCTGGCTCTTTTTTTTTTTTTTTTTTTTTTTTTTTTTTTTTTTTCTCTCTCTCCTCCCCCATCCCAGACAGAGATGATTGTTATGTGGTATGTTTGATTTTGTGCTTATTTATACATTTCCCATCCAGCCATTATCAGCAACCAATACAAGGTCTGGGTGGTCGGGAGTCTTGAGTTGATTATGAGGTAGGAAACACCTAGAACAGCACATCAGTTCAAAGCCCGCGCACACAGATAGACAGAAGGTATTGTGGAACCGTGAGTATCGTTAGGAAATGCAAATTCTGCTCGGAGGAGCTACGTCCAACTCCGCAGCCCGGAAGCTGTGTGGCACCAGCGCTGGCCGCTACACCGCCATGCCACCCTTTGTATATTTCTTGACCTGGATAGATAAAATAGGTTTCCTAAATGAATTACTGCTCCGATCGCTGCCCAGTTTTTGTGGAGTTCGTGTGGTTTTCCTTAGGGTGCTCTGGTTTCCTCCCACAGTCTAAAGACATGCAGTTTAGGTGGGTTGGTTATTCTGAATTGTGTGTGTGTGTGTGTGTGTGTGTGTGTGTGTGTGTGTGTGTGTGTGTGTGTGGCTACCCTGTGACATACTGGCCTTCATCCGCAGTGGACCCCCCCACCCCTTTAATTTTGTGTGCAGTGCTTTCGGGATAGGCTCCAGTTCACTGTGACCCTGATGTATTATTACTACAGCAAAATTCCTCAAGTTCCTTTTAATGTCTTGCACACGCTTGTCGACCGTCATTATTACTATATCTGACTGTTGTGGCTCCATGTGATACGGCTTCTTGATGACTCAGCGCTGGATTTTGTCATCTTTCATTAAGCCCGGTATGTGTGAGCAGGCAGCAAACCTCTCTTCTGTGCGGAGAATGTTTTCCACAACACGTCAGATTGTGAAAACCGAACCCCTCCCGTCTGCCAAGGTGTGTGTGTGTGTGTGTGTGTGTGTGTGTGTGTGTGTGTGTGTGTGTGTGTGTGTGTGTGTGTGAGAGAGTGCGTGCACGTGCAGGTGTTAGGTTTGACTTTCCGCAAAGAGCTGGCTACAGGGCGGTGGCTCAGCAGGACAAACCAGCCTGTTTTGTTCCATTATTAGTCTTTTTTTTATGTCATCCTTCCAGCCCAGCCACATTGGTTTGATGTGGAGCCCTGCACAGTAATGTCTGCAATGTTCACCCTCGCGTGAGGGCTTGCTGGGAAAACGAAAATGGTTTACATTTATTTATTTAGCAGACGCTTTTCTCCAAAGCGACTTGCAATGAATTCTACGTAGTGTTATGAGCCCACACACCTTATTCACCAAGGTGACTTACACTGCCAGATACACTACTTACACTGGGTCACTCATCCATACATCAGTGGAACACACACACACACACACACACACACACACACACTAGGGGGGAACCTGAACAGCATGTCTTTGGAGTGTGGGAGGAAACCAGAGCACCCAGAGGAAATCCATGCAGACACCGGGAGGACATACAAACTCCACACAGACTTAGTGGGGGTCAAACCCATGTCCTCTTGCACCACCTAGGTGCTCTGAGACAGCAGCGCTACTCACTGTACCACCGTATTACATAGTAAGGGATGTAGAACTAAGTCGAGGAAGACTGTAAATGTTTCCACTGTTGAATGCAAGAGTCGGGGGGGGGGGGGGGGGAGTCTTCTACAGGGAGTTGCTGCCAGTCTGAACATTTTCCATTGGTCCCTCTGCACCTCTGATGTTTTGTGTTCCTTTCTTGTCATTACCCAGCATTTGTGGCATTCAGTAACAATGTTCTTGGCATGTTTTGTAGGTAAACTTTCTCAGCTGAAAATGGGTTCATCATTGTTGTGGTTGTTGCTCAGTCTTCTGCACCCTCCCTTCTTGGTGATTAGAATTGGGGCTTAAATTTATTGCCTTTTTAAAACGTGCTTGGCTTCGATCGTCACCGTACGTGTTGTGGCTGGAACGCTGATGTGTTGAGTCACACTCCGTCCCATTTCCGCCCAAAGCCACGCTCTTTCCGGGCGGGTCAATGTGTGCGTGGTTTTCTTTTTTTTGCTCAGGGTCGAAATCCCTGATCAGGGCCCGGTAACAATAAGCCATTGTCCTACGTTATGGTTTTCCCACATCGCGTTTCCAGGTTTATCCAAACCTCCCAATAATGAAATGTTTAAAAGCACTAATAAACTGTCGAGAGCCGAGCGTCATCAGCTTCGATGTGCAACAGATGCGCCCTGCAAAGCTGTCTGGTGTTCTCAGGATGTAACTTTGGGTCTACAGAGATTTTGTAAGAATCCAAATTCCACCCCCCACTGCTTGCTTAAGCAAATCAGTTGTGCGGAAGGAGCCCCCACCTCACTGGCAGGATGTTGTTCAGAGATTTACAGGAAAGGTCTCTTGTTTCAAACAAATCAGGGTAGCATTGGACCCCCCACCCCAAAAGCTAGTACATATGAACTGTGTCTAGTATGGCAGATATGAGACTTTACATGTGGAAGATGATATGTGGTCCAACAGTTATGTAAAGCCATCATGCTTTCAGATGTTGCTGCGTTACAAAGAATCCTGTTGGTATTTTTATTGTGAGATTACATCCTCTACCAAGACATTTTGAAACAGGTCTGGTGTTACAAAGTGAACAGGTGAAAGACTTTGCCCTGTGTAGGACAACTATGGGTTTCATCGTTGACCCTAACCTGTGCACCACTGAGGAATTTTCCAGCTTTTCCTGGATGAAAACCACATGGAGATCCTTTACAATGCAGTGAGTTTGAAGAAAAGGTACGAAAAGAAAGTCTGAAGAGCACCTAAAGAAAGTTGGAAAAGATTATAGAAATGGCTAGAAGAAAAAGGGTACAAAATATTGTCAGTTTATGGATATCCCAGTGAGTGTTGCTGGATTAATAATGTAGAAGTGGAAGGAGCATCACGCCACCCAAATGGTGCCTAGAAAATACAGATTTTTCACAACTTGCCATCCAAACATGACTTGGGAGGGAACCTACTGAAAGGCCACCAGTGACTCTGAAAGAACTTCTGAGCTTAGTTCCAGAGAGTAGAGTACAGTAAAGAGGTAACGGACAATATCAGACCATCAAGAGCACTTTATCTTGCTGGCCTTCTTGGGCATGTGGTGAGGAAAAAGGCCTTACTGTAAAAGTATCTCAAAGTGCAGAGATAATACTGTCCCCGTAGGGGTGCTTTTCCTCCACAGGGACTGGTGATCTTGGTTAGAATTTGAGGAATAAGCTGTTTTACACACTTATGAGGAAATGATATCAGAAAACTACTTTCTGTCTGTGGAAACTGAGGTTTGATGGGAAGTTCATCCTTAAGCAAGTCAGTGATCCCATGAACAGAGCAAAAGCAACTCTGAAACAGCTTTGGGACAAAGAGGTCAATGTCCTGGGTTGGCCCAGTGAAAGTCTTGACTCTCAACCCTAACACATCCCTGGAATGCTTCAAAAACTGCAGCTCTTGTTTACTCTTATTCCAAAATTTCTTTTCATTTGTTTGCAGAGTTCTTTAAAAATTAGACCCATTGATTTCCAGTATTGTCTGAAAGAACAAATTGCACAGAATCAAGTGTTCCCAACTGAAAGGCCATGACTACTTTACCAAATATGATTTTAATTTTAGGCTGAGCAAATTTGGTAAATTATTATTTGGCTCCAGGCATGGAGTCATTTTCATCATACCCAAGATCATCATTTTTTATGCAGAAAATGTTGTGGCTTTCAACATGCTTTGAGACTGGACAGTCATTGGGAAATATCTCAACAGATCTTTCAGGATTAGTCTTCTACTCTCAACCCAAATCATCTGTTAATATGTGGGCAAATTTGTCTTTGGGAATAGAGGCTCTAATGTACTAAGTGCTGGTACCTGTTCCTATGATGTGTTGAGGGAGACGTATGAAGAGGACCTTGATTTGTCTTTTAGTGATTATGAATGGACTTCGATTTGTGCTAAAGTCATCCTTGCCTGCACACCCCTCAACATCCTGGAACAAAACTTTTAAGTCTATTCAGAGAATAAACCCAACACCAGTATGTTTGTAAAACCACTACAAATATGAGTTGACTCAAGGCTCTGACTTGATTCCATGAGAAAAGATCAGCTTTGAACTGCATGATGATGCAGATGAATTCTGCAAAGTCTGGGTACCTTTTTGGATCTTTGTGCTACATGACCCACTAAATACTGCAACCGTTTGTTGCTGATTTTCTCAATATACTCTTTCTCTATGTACAAATGCTTCTTGACTTACGAAGGTTCGACTTTTCCCCTTTTCGATGGTAAACTGGTGATAGACATTCAGTAGAAACCGTACTTCACATTTTGAATTTGGTTGCCCCCCCAGGCAATCGATATGCGGTGCAATACTCTTTTGCGATGCTGGGCAGTGACAGCGATCCTCCTCTCCATCTGTCACACAGCCACTGTTGCGGATACCCTCTTGTATCTACGTTGTGTTTTGTGCATCCATCGTGTCTACGAAACGTCCATCTGTGTCTCCTGCTACTGCTGGGAAGAAGAAGAGGGCAATTACTCTTGAGGAGAAACTCAAGATAATTGCCCAGCAGGAAGGCAGCAAGCCCATAATGACCATTACACGTGAACTTGGACTCTTGCAGTTGACTATCTCTACTATCTTAAAGGATAAGAAACGATGAGGTTCAGTGGGTTAGATGTATGAAATGCATTTTCGACTTAGGATATTTTTGACTTGCGCTGGGTTTTGCGGAACGTAACACCATCATAAGTTGGGGCCCACCTGTTTCTATGACTGTTTGATTCTATTAAAAAAACGGCAGTTTAAGCAAGTTGCTAGAGTTGGAACAAATCAAGAGGTGGGGTCCAATACCACCCTTAACCATTGTACGTTGCTGGTAGAAGGCAACCACAGTACATTCAAAGTTATTACTACGGCAAACGGCGGCTTCATCAAATCTTAGTATGTGGGGTCTTATTATTTATTAAAGCAGCACACTTAAGTTTTGGCCTTTAAAATATATTCAGGGATTTTCATTTTTAAATATTTCTCTATGTGAGCTGGTGAAAAGCACATGTTTCTCAATTTGGTGGCCGGAACATCAAGTATAATCAAGCAACGCTGAAAAGCTTTATAGAGTATTTTTTGCAGGAAAATGTAGGTGTGATGAGTTAAGGAAAGCGCAATGCCGGGGGACCAGGAGATGCTCTCTGCTCCTGTGTCCATGGGAAGCCTGGTTGGCAGGCAGCATCTTAGTTTTCCCCTTTTTTTTTTTTTTCTTCCCCTCTTTCTTCTTTTCTACTGGGATTGTGTATATAGCGGTTGCCAAACTCAACAGCCAGATTTATTTCTGTCCTGTGCTATATGACCTTATTCAGGCTTCTTCACATGGGACCTCTTTCAGCTGGGCAGCATGTGCACCGACAGCTCACAACTGACAGGAGTGTATTACACCGGTATAGTGTTATTGTCACACTGTGTGGTGTTGAGCCTGGTCTGATTTTCTTTCTTTCTTTCTAAATGGTGTTTGATGCTTAACACCACAATAAGTGGCACTAAGGGCACCCGGACTACTCTTCTGGAAATTTGCTATTTGTATCTGTTTTATACTTGGTTAATTTACCTGCTGCGTTCATACAAAGGTGGCATAACCATTTAAAACTCTTATTCTTCTTTCAGTAAAGCCATCTCCTGCAGCGTTGCGTTCAGGGAATGCAGTACATGACGGGTGTTTTGTAGAGATCTTGACTGCGGGTCACTTTGTCTTCCTGCATTAATCTGTCTTGGGTTATGTAACTGTTGCCAGAACCGCGCTGCCATTATAAACACATTCTGGGTAACTTGGATAACTATTTAATGTTCTGGACAAATAGGGTGTTTCTAGGTGATCTTCAAACATGGCAGTAATTATTGGAATAAATGTATTAAATGGTAATAATTAAGTGTTTATTAATGAATGGCTGATGTGCTTTGAGACATGACGGTGCAGCGGGGAGCATGGCTACCTCAGAGATACTGGGCTCGTTTGGACGTAGGTTTGAATCCAGCTCAAAGTTGTAATCCGCTGAAAGTTGGTGTGGAGTTTGCGTGTTTGCCCCTGTGTCTGCGTGGGTATCCTCCAGGTGCTCTGGTTTCTTCTCACAGTCCAAAGACGTGCAGATAAGGTGAATTAGTGCTTTTGTTATTCTGTTGCACAAGGGTAAAGAAGTGTGGCACAGTGACTAGCACTGCTACCTCCCAGCGCCTAGCTGGTGCGAGAGGGCATGGATTCGATCCCCATTCAGTCTGTATGGAGTTTGCATGTTCTCCCCGTGTCTGTGTAGGTTTCCTCTGGGTGCTCTGGTTTCCTCCCACAGTTGAAAGCCATGCTGTTCAGGTTCCCCGAGAGAGAGAGAGAATGAGAGATCCACTGATGTATGGATGAGTGACCCAGTGTAAGTAGTGTACCTAGTAGTGTAAGTCACCACAGTGAATAAGGTGTGTGGGCTGATAACACTGCATAGAGTTCTTTGGAAGTTGCTTTGGAGAAAAGTGTCTGCTAAATAAATAAATAAATGTAAGTGGCTTTAAACCATTATTCACCACAGGTCACAGTTCATGGCTACTTAAGTGAACCTCTTGTTTTCAGTGTTCAGAATGGTTTTTACCACAATGATTTTAACAATTTGTATACCTCATTATTGCAATATCCAGCTTTTAGAATAGCAGTTGTTTCCAGTTCAGTTAGAATTAGCCAATGCTTTCCTCCAACATATGTTGCAGTGTTAAGGTGCTTACACTGATTTATGTGTTCATATAGCTGGGTAATTTTTACCGTATCCATACCTTGATCAAGGGTGGAAGAGCAGGGGCTGGGATTTGAACCTCGGTCCTTGGGTGGCGCTTGAACCGCTATGCCACTTGCTGTTCTACCACAGAGCTTTAGAGGTTTTAATTGGCATATTTGTTAGACCTTTGTTTTGCAAAGTGCTGTGAGGGGGCAAAACTATATGTTTAGAAGTTGGAAGTTGTGTGTGATTATTGGACCAGAACTAAGCTCAGCTTTTTGGGTGCAAATGTTTGTTTGTCTGGTTTGGGTTTAGAAAGCGATAGTCCGTTGGTTGCTTTCCTGGGTTATGACTTCGTTGATCTCAAAGTTGTATTATTATTATTATTATTATTATTATTATTATTATTGCTAATATTTGAGAACATAGCAATCCTCTCCTATGAATGTGCATCTGACTTTTATTTTGGAGTTTTTCTGGGGTTCATCTCGCTCACAAGGAGGAATTTGGTGGAATTGAACATGGTCTGAGTCAGCCGTTGAAAGGCTTGAGTTTGACAGGAGTTGATGATGGAACTGGTGCTCAGTCACCTGAGGAGAAGGATCTGGCATCAGACCACTGTGGCAGTGGGGGGGGAGACCGCCAGTGCGACCCACTGATGGACCAACAGAAATAATCAGTTTCATATGCTTTTAGCGGTCATTAATGCAGACGAATGGGCGAATTTGTTCTAATTTAAATAGTGTGCTAATGTAAAATTATACAAAAACCAGTCACATCCCCATAAAATTAAGCTGTTTTGCTGGTGATGCTCAGTTTTCAACTTCATGAGACAAAGGTCTTACTGTCTGTGTTCTTTGGCTCATATAACGCAACCTTTATAATATTGTATTATATTAATAAAGCACGTAACCAACAGTAGCTATGACGACTTTTTTTTTTTTTGACTTGGTGCTTAAGTCAACTGATTTAAGATTTAACTGCTAATTCTTTTCCCAATTATAGAAGCCTCTTCCCTACTTTATTTTCTGCTGCACAAAATTTTGGTGAGATCCACTGGAATACAAGTTCATTGCTGGGAAAGCTTTGAACCTGTGGCCATAAATGTTGCTTGAACAACAAAAATGTATAATGACTCAATGTAACAAATGTATGTCTCTTCTTTGGATTTCCATTCATTTTTGTTAGTACAAACTAACAGCAAAACTAAGTTTAATCTATGTCAGTTTTTAGAAAAATATTCCACATTCTTGAAAATAGCAAATTTTGGCATTGGGTTCCGAGTAGTACCTTTTCCAGTACCTTCTAGCATCTGATGCTTTCTAGATTGTTTTGGTACTTTCTAGAATGTTCTGGTGCCTTCTGGAATCTTCCAATGGCTGTGAAGTACCAAACTAAAAGTGACATTAGAAGAACTAGTATTTTTGGAATCATTAAACTTTAATCATAATCAACATAAGAACTTTGAAAAAATTGTTGCATTGGGTAATTGTTTTTTTTTTTTTTTTTTGTCTTACTCCCATGAGGAAGCCTGTAGAAATAAGAGCCATCATGTTTACAGTATTATGTCTCCAGTTGCTTTTCCGCATTCGGTCTCGTTGGGAGGCATGTGACTGACTTTGATTCAAATCAAGAAAATCTTCTTCAGACCGTGAAGAGCCAATTGCTTTAAAACATTAAATACCAAGGTTATTTAGTTTTAACTTCTGATTGTCATGATGCTTTGCCAAATGCACACTTCGTAGTTTTTGTTTTAGTGCGACAGCATGGCGGTGCAGCGGGTAGTGGCTGCTGTCTCGCAGTGCTTGGGTGCTTTGGGAGTTAGTCCGGATGCAGCATCTATTTGGAGTTTGCGTGAACTCCATGTGTCTGTGGGTTTCCTCTAGGTGCTCTTGCTTCCTCTCTCAGTCAAAATGCAGTTCAGGTAAATTGGACATTCTAAATTTCACGTAGTGTGTAAATGGATGTGTATGTCTGTGCACGTGTGGCTACCCTGCAAAGGACTTGCATCTCATCCAGGGTGTACCTCCCCTTTCCTTGCACCCAGTAATACCAGGATAGGCTGCAGACCTTCACGATCCTCACCAGGACAAGCAGTTATGAGTGCGTAATTACTGTTCGTGAAGGCTTGGATGGAGGGTGACCAAGATGTGTATTATCCTTTGCTTTAGAGCTAGAGTGCTTCAGTGGTGTTGTGGGTCATCTCACTTTTCTTGGTTATGTTTTGTTGGGAAGTATTTGTATGCAGTGTTCGATATTTTCTTTATTGGAAGGACAAAGGTGTCTTGAGCTTGAGTTCCAATGGCAGCAACCAGTGACTCAGACTGGCGCTCAGGTTGGACTTTGCTGCGAGATTCAGTCCTGGCACCGACACCGAGGCTCCCCAACCCATTTTTTCCAGTCCACGGTATTTTGCTGAGTTGGGCTATTGTGTCCCACCACTTATTGGTCTTCCAGCTGCGGGTTCCTTGGAGATCCAGCCGCCCCAGTTTCCCCTTACGATGGCGTTATCCCTGCGGCCCCGTGGCCACAGCTCTGCTCCGTCTGGTTTCATAATTAGAGGACCCGGTCTGGTGCTCAGGGGCTGTGGTGGAAACTGTGATAAAGGCTTCTTTCCTATGTCCTCCTATTTCTTACTCCAGCTTTCCAGTTTTGAGCAGTTATTAATATTTTCCCCCTTGGAATTGCATCATTCGCAACACTGGCAGAATTGCGTTTTCCACAGAATTGCCTTTTCTTTTCTTTAAAAAAAAGCTTAAAGTAATGTTTTTCCATTTTGTCTGCTAACCTTTATGTAGACCTTCCTTGCCAGTGAATATTCTGAAGTTTTAAAAATTGTTTTGTTGTCAATTGTTGGGATTTTCAGAGGAACCAGTCTGACAACATGCTTCTGCTGCACAAGCCCAGTTTGTGGTGGATGAGGACCTCCGGCGTGCCGTCATCTGTTCTCTTCTAAACTTTTTTTTTTTTTGGGCACTGTTTTAGGGGAACTGCTGATCAAGTCTTGGCTCTTTAAGGATATGCAATGTGTCTTTTTATTTTTTTTTTTTTTTTTATAAATATTTTCTCTGGAGCTACCTCTTGACGCTTAGCTTGTACATCCAGTATTGATGAGGAATGAGAGGGACAGCAGGGAAACTTTCATTCCTTCAATGTGAGAGACATTCCTATGGACTAGGAACTTGTTTTTCTCCCACAAGTCATGTTTATAAAGCTTTGAATTTGCAGAGTTATAGTTAGGAGTAGCTGAGTCATGTCCCACATTTCCTTTTAAAAACTTTTTTTCCTTTTCCTTTTTTTTTTTTTTTTTTTTAAGTTAAAGAGGATTCGACTTCATTCGTTGACTGTTAACCAACCTCCCATCTGTGAGGTTTGTTATCAGTGTAAACAGCCTGTTCCGTGTTCTGCTGCTGTTTTAGAAGAGCAGTGAAGTGCAGCCCAGGCTCCAGCCCCACGTCTTCCTTCCTGTTCAGTGTAAAACACGGTGACTTGCCAGAACAAAAAAAGGAACAAGCCGCAAGTGGTGCTGAGAGCACATGACTGTCACAGGGACCAGCCACTGGCCACCAAAACATTATCCATAATTCTCCAAAATATTTTCCATAACGTCTTGCACTCGTTACATTCCAGCTTTATGACTGATGCTAGCCTGTTTTTACCAGGGTAACACTTGGACACTCGCGCTGTTGCCATTCCGGTTCTAGGCACCCTAAGTATGTGGGCGGGGGCGAATTTAATGTTAATGGACTTCTTTGTGTCATAGACGTTCTGATATGGGTGAAGAAGAAGCAGTGAAGCGCAGCGATGACTTATTTCACGGGGTGTCTCTTGTACCTTGAGGGGATTGTGCTTTAAGATGGTCCTGCTTCCATGTGGCCCAACAGCTCTGCTCAGTCTGCCGTAGAGGGGAAGTTCACCTTGGTCACCTTCACGAGCGCCTTGAAACAAATCAAGTGAAGTTTACTGAGCTGTGCGGGCAAGGCACCGCAGATGTCACGGAGGTGGATTTGATTTGACTGGTGAACAAACGAGTTATTCACACAAAGGCTGAAGTTGGTGAACTTTCGGTTCCTATGTGTGGGCTGATGTAACCCTGTAAATCATTGCGTGTGCTCAAGACTAGCATCTTAGCATGTTAGCATCTTAGCATGCTGGAGACCCAAACAGTACACCAAGAAATACATCCGCATACTTAAAATAGGGCAAAAGGTTACAATATTTCACTGGTATGATCATATAACGCTATGTTAAGGCAACCAGACCATCCAGAATACCATAAAGTTAATTTTTCTGCTGGACGAGATTCAAACACTTTGTGCAGCTACGTACGGTTAGCATGTCGGAGACTGAAACGGTACGCTAAGAAAAATGTCTGCATGTATAAAAAAAGTTCAAAAGGTTACAATATTTCGCTGGTACGGTCATGTAACCCTCGAAGGCGACCAGACCATCAAGAATTCCGTTACGTTTTCTTCTTCTGGAAGAAATTTGAACACTTTTTACGGCATCATATTTGTACAGGGCACTCAAAAAAAAAAAAAAGTATCCCCCCCTGTTAAGTATGCAAGAACAGTCTACATTTCATGGCTTCGTTATAAAGGGAATTTGGTTGTGCGGTTTAACAACTCCGACTTGGCTGCGTTCGTTTTAAGATCGTCTCTGCGTTTCTTTTCACAGAACTGTCCCCCAGATCACAGCTCGCACCTCCTAGGAGCACACTACGGATAGGAGGGCACTGACCTAGCGGAGCGAAATATTTACATTCCTAGATGGAAGCAGCAAACAGTAATCATCTCCTCCGAGACCGTACGAGAACCTCGGTGCTGCTAGCGTGCTGTTCGGTTCACTGCAAAAGGTGCTCGTTACGAAGCATGAGTTTAGCCGGGATCTGTGCGACACGTCCTTAAAAATGCTCTGGTTTTGTGGCATGCCTTTGGAGTTCTGCCAGAACCTAGAATCATACCTGTCCATGTTTGCATGAATTTGCAGTGTGTCGACTAACCGTAACAAACTGCAGCTTTATTGTACAGGCAGGCCTCGCATTACGGATGAGTTCCGTTCCTCAGCCTGTCTTTAAGTCAGATTTGTACGCAAGTCAAACGGTTCGTATCCAACGTCAGTTAGTCATATGTTTGTCTTAGTATATCGTGTACCTTTCTGTGCATTAAAAACATTAAAGAAACATTTCTGGATACACCAAGACATCTTTACTATCGCAATACAGTAATAATAATGATACAATAATGACGGTACTGGGGGTGCGGTGGTGCAGTGGGTTGGACCGGGTCCTCCTCTCTGGTGGGTCTGGGGTTCGAGTCCTGCTTGGGGTGCCTTGCGACAGACTGGCGTCCCGTCCTGGGTGTGTCCCCTCCCCCTCTGGCCTTACGCCCTGTGTTACCGGGTAGGCTCTGGTTCCCTGTGACCCCATATGGGACAAGCGGTTCAGAAAGTGTGTGTGTGTGTGTGTGTGTGTGTGTGTGTGTGTGTGTGTGTGATGACGGTGATGATAAATGTAACTACAGTAATTATAAGACATAACGTCACTTCAGTATAATGGAAAGAGAGGAGGACTGTGTATAGGTATAAAAAAAAAAAAACAAACTCTAATGCTCCCTTTTCCAAATGTTCGTTGGCGTTTCACCTTTTTCCGATCGCTATATTATTTCCACTTTAGTTTGTCGTTTTCCTTTTCTTTGCATCACATTTACACTTTTGGTGCCATGGTTACGAGGGTAGAAACAAAAGAAAAAAAAAAATTTAAAAATTAAAGCCAAACACAGTAACACACGAGACGCTTAACAGGAACGTGTCCGACTGAACAGAACGAAGTCTGTCCTACCTTGATCTCATGAGCCAACGAACCGCAGTAGACGCACAATGTTTCGATGGACGTCACAAAGTAGCGTCTGTTATTAAGAATCATTGTATGAAACTTGAATTTTTAATAGGCTTTACAGGGGGTGGTTCGTAACCACAGGTTGCGCGTAAGTCGGACATTCGTAACCCGTGGACTGCCTGTACTTTGGAACAATAGAAGATGAAACATTATCACGGGTGTAACTTAAGAGCACATGCTTAACCAGAAGTGTCTCACAACTGCACTGGGTGTGTAGGGTGTCTTGTGGTATGTTTGGTTGCATCGTGTCTATTTATTGCTAACATAGTTTCAAAGAATGAATATATGACCAACTCCAAGATGGTCCAACCTGAACTTTGTCAGATGTGCAACTGATATATGCTTCTGTCCTTTCTTTCTCACAGAGAAGCTGTACAACTCCAATGGACCTGAGCTTAGAAGATCCCTGTTCTCACTTAAGCAGCTATTCCAGGTACTTGGCCAAGGAATTTTGTGTCCTTAGTGGCACGAAGATAAATAATTCACACTTCAACTACCATGCTGAGAATTTCTATTTAATTCATTTAGCTGGCACTTTTCTCCAAAGCACAGTACAATATTAAGGGATCCACAGTTATTTATCCATTTATGCAGCTGGGTAATATTACTGGAGCAATTTAGGGTAAATGCCTTGCTCGGGGGTACTACAGCAGTAGTTGAGATTGCCACATGTGAACTGTGGCTCTGAAGGTAATAATTGTAACCATCACACTGTTCGCTGCCCCCATGCAAGCCTGTATTAAAGTGTCTTATATTTAATTTATTTTCATTGATTTTACACATTGCTATAGCTGGAATATTTTTACTGTATTAAGTCAGGGTTCGTTACTTGCTTCAAGGGTGCTGCACGGGTGGTTGGAAACTTGTTAAATATTTTAACTTTTTTGATACAGGTGCTTGAAGTAGACATAACAGTTAAATCTATAGCAGTGTAATTGAAATGACTGAGGCTTTAAGCAAATTTTTTTTAATGTATTTAATGGGGAAAATCAAACTGTACGTACGTACATACATACATAGCACCTTCCTGTTTAAGTATAATCTGCAGACCTTAAGTGCAGAGCCATTTATTTTATCTATCCATCCGTTCACTGTCAACAACCGCTTGTCCCAAGCGGGGTCGTGGTGAACCGGAGCCTAACCCGGAAACACAGGGCGCAAGGTTGAAGGTGGGGAGGGGACACACCCAGGATGGGGCGCCAGTCCATCACAGGGCACCCCAAGCAGGGCTTGAATCCCAAGCCCGCTGCGCACTGGGGGTCCTCCCCCCAATTTTGTTTTTCGCATTCGTTAATTTGAGACACACTTGTCTAAGAGGATTGACACCATCAAGATGTTGAGTACATTGAGGCTTTTTTTTTTTTTTTTTTTTTATATAATAGCACTATTAAAAGTACAGTCTGAGGATGATGGTCAGTGAAGACAGCACAATGAGTCACGAGTTCAGAAAAGCTGTTCAAGTCAAAACTATAGCTGGGCTCAACCACTCCTGCATTGGTGTGTAAAGAGGGAATCTTTGAAGAGGCACCAGAAAACCGAGGTTCAGCAGAGTTCATACGTTAAGGCGAAGGTCAGAGAGCTCTACATTTGCAGAGCGGAAATTCAGAATGCTGGCAGTCAGGCCTAGAACAGAGGCTTTACAGAGGAAAGAAGGTAGGATGAAAATTGTGGTTGAGGCGCACAGCCATGGAGTTGTGGCTCAAGGTGAGGAATTCAGTTTTAGAGACCAAAGCATAGAAATGAACATGATGAGGAAGGAAAGAGCAAAAGAGCAGCAGCATCCTGGATGAATTCTAGAGGATGGACAGCAGGCATGAGGAGGGCCATCGCTACCTTCTGAAGGGGTGAGTGAGTCAAACACTTGAGGCACTTCTGATTAGTTGGCCTCAATTGAACGCCCAACGCTCAGGATGTCATTAGAGCTCCTTTTTTTTGTTGGTGGAAGATGTTTCTGAGGCTTCCCAGAAGGTCCTCCTCTAGGAGTGAACGTGTGCTCGCCTGTTTCCTTCAGGACGATAAGGACCTGGTGCCAGAGTTTGTGAATTCTGAGGGTCTGACGTGTTTCATAAAAGTGGGAGCGGAAGCTGACCAGAACTACCAGAACTACATCTTGAGAGGTAGGATCTCATCATTCACGTCTCATATCTCTGAAGAATGTGTCTGTCGTTGAATTCCTGCTGGTGTTGCTGATGGAGAAAAATGGGGATCGCTGGTACTGACTTGTAGGAGGGAACTCTTGTGCAAAATGGGACTCGCAGTCTCCAAAATAGCGGTGGCACCATCGTAGTACCATTGAAGAGCACTCGTGTTTGCACTTGATACCCCTGCCCCCCTGTCTCGTGCTCCCTACAGCCCTCAGCCAGATCATGCTGTTTGTGGACGGGATGAACGGAGTCATCCAGCACAATGAAACGCTGCAGTGGCTGTACACGTTGTGCGGCAGCCTGGTGAGTGAAGGACCGTGGTGCGGGAACAACCGACACCGTGTCTCCAAAATACATCTCCCAGCGCGAAACAAAGAATTTCAGACCTTATGCACACCTTAATTTTCTTGTTTTTAATATTTTCTTTTGTCACGCCTTTTTATTTCAGCAACTGATTTTTAATGTGAAAAGAATCCCACACTTGAAAAGGATATTTATAATAACAATGGATACATTTCAATACTCATTTAACCCCTGTGCCAACTGAAGTGACTCACCTTTATAAAAAAAAAAAAAAAAAAATTAAAATACTAGTTACTTCAGGGGTCGTTAGTCCTGCAGGAGTAGGTTGTAATTGACTAAGTATAACGGTGAGTCCAGGTAATGTGACAAAGGGCTTCAGAGAAAACCAGCGGAGGGAGGAATCCAACTGGGAAAAGAGGTCATGGTGGAAAAAACAATGTCAAGAGGCTGAACTGATTTATATTTTTATTAATATTTATCTCTGTTTCCTTATTCCATTGCTTGCTGTCACTTTTGTCATATTCATATTTCTGCAGCCTTGTTGCACAGTTTCCCTCGGGCCCAGTTAAGTGTTTGAGTGGAACATTCCCTTTTAGTATATGAACCATAAGGACGTATAAATTACATGCATGAACGCTGCATTGGGGCTGAACGGTCTTTGCGTAAGTCGAGGGCGTCTATTTCGTAAGTAAAGGACCACCTGCATATACATCCATCTGATTGGTTGTCGCACCATCTACTTATAATGTATACACCTGTATATACATGTCTGTATTGTGGAGGCTCTGGAGAGTTCATCTAGGGTGAAACCCTGATCAGCTTAGCAAAATATTTCCTTTTGTAAAATCCTTACTTGTTCCCTCTAAATATGTATCGCACCTCGTTTATGTTTGTGAGCAGTGGTGCCAAGACACACCTGGGATCAACTCCTTTGCAGCCCAGAATCCCTCCTCTCTGTATTTTTGTTTGGGTTGTCTCTGTATTTTCTAGTTCTTGGATGTTTTACTGTTTTACAGCCATTCATGAACTTATAATAGCCTGTGTTTCTTGTTCTCGCAGTATTGAAATTTTTTTTTTTTTTTTCCTTCCCCCCCTTATTCTTTGGTTTTAAACCTGATTGGTTCATGAGCCTCAATCATGCGGTGGACATTGGCCTCTCTGGACATAAATATCTTTCCTTTGTGGGGGGGCGGACTGCAAAGCACTTTGACTTCCTGTTGCTGGCAGTGTTCTGTGGTGCGTTTTTGGCTCAATCTTGATTGTATCAATAAATTACAGTTGACCCTTGAACAGCACGGGTTTGAAGTGCGTGGGTCCGCTTATTTGCGGATATTTTTTTTTCCCCCCCTCTCCCCCCTCAATAAATGTATTGGAAAATTTTTTTGGAGATTTGCAACAATTTGAAAAAACTCGCAGATGAACCGCATAGCCTAGAAGTATCGAAAAAAAATGAAGAAAAAGTTTAGGTATGTCATGAAGTGATAAAACAGACTAGTATCTATATATATTTTATCATTTATTACCATAAAATTCACACATAAGTATAACATCTAGTGTTTTGTATCATGTAAGACAATATTGATGTAGGTACAGACGATTCGTCTTGTAAACAAACGACGTAAACTTAACTTTATTGATAACATGGTAACTTTTCCTCTAGCTTACTTTTATTGTAAGAATACAGTACATAATACATATATACAAAATATGTGTTAATCGACTGTTATCGGTAAGGCTTCCGGTCAGCAGTAGGCTATCAGTAGCTAAGTTTTTGGGGAGTCAAAAGTTATACGTGGATTTTCAACTGTGCGGGGGGTCGGCACCCCTAACCCCCACGTCGTTCAAGGGTCACCTGTATTTTACCTTATTAGAATCGCTGCTATTCCTCCGCAGTGCGCGTAACGCATATCCATCCGTGGGAAGTGGGGCAAGCGGTGCCGTTGTCGTTGCCACATGCGCACAACAATGAGTTACTTGCAGCCGCTTTGTTAGTCGTTCTGAAGGAATGCGATGGAACGTGGAGATAAAGCGGCGCTCCGCGTCTGAGAGTAAGTTCTGTTACCAGCATTCCGCTGGTAGACTGCGTGGCGCAACATGTGTTTGCATTCAGCTCCCGATGTTTCACTTTGACCTCCGCCCGGGATCTCGCATCCACATCACCGCGAATTCCTCCCGTGGCTGTTAAACCCCTCCGTTTGACCTCTCCACATGAGTTCTACTCATCTTTATCACCGACCTGGGCTGTACTGATACAGATGTTTGGACCGATCGGTCTGCTGCTCCACCTGGTGGACAAACCCTGCTGTGCCCCGTTTTGCCACGTTCCACTATGTTTCACCAGTTTCCGCTGTGTTTCTGATCTCATCAGTCGCGGCTGGTTGTGAAAACGGCGCTCAAGCTGCTCATCGTGTTCGTGGAGTACATAGATTCCAACAGCCCTCTGCTCATCCAGGCCGTCGGTACCGTCGACAGCAAGAGGGGTGAGAACTTCCCGTTCTTCGACACAGGGCGCGCGCGCATGTTCCTGCTCTTCTGTCGCAATGTGTCTCATCCAAAGGCTGCGCTTCAATAGAGTCGCAAGAAAAAGTTTGTGAACCCTTAATTTCATGCATCTGCTGATCAGACCCGTAGTTCAGAGTTACAGATCACTTTAATTCCTCATGAAATGTTTTCGGTTCATTGATATTTGCAGGGTTCCATGTCTGAACAACTCTCTTCAGGTCATGTCAAGGTATCTGTGTTGGACTGGGGTATGGACTCTGCCTTGGTCGTCCGAGAACACTTATTTTTGTGTTTTCCAGGCGTGAAGCCCTGGACCTACCTGATGGACATCCTGGAGGAGAAGAATTGCTCCGACAGCGAGCTACTTGTCTACACCGTGTCCCTCATTAACAAGGTGCTGCGTCTCGGTGTGTCTGTGTGAGATGGGGACGGAATGAGGAGAGCTCACACTTCATGAACTTGTGCTGTGTGTCACTGAAAACACTCAAGGCGGGATCTTCACAACTAACTTATCGATGCAAAAAAAAAAAAAAAAAAAAAAAAAAAACCATTTAGTTCAAAATTTTGTCAGTGTGCTCATGAACTGGGCACAGCTGGCAGCATATTGTTTAAAGCTGCTGCCTTTGGATCCAAAGGTCACAGGTTCGATCCCCACCTCCAGCTATAGTACCCCTGAGCAAGGTACGTGTCCTAAATTGCTTTGGTAAAGTTACCCAGCTGTATAGATGGGTAAATAAGCGTAGGTAGCTTAACACGATAAGTCTCTTTAGGGAAGAGTGTCAGCTAAATAAATGCATGTACAGGTATTCCCCGATTTACGATGGGGTTACGTTCCCCGCAAATACCGTAAGTCGAAAATGCAGTTAATATACTGTAACAAGAAGCGCCGACACAAACGCGTGGGTTGCTAGAAAGGGGGGGGGGGGAAGGGTTTATTCAACAGAGGGAGGACCAGCAGACAAAGGGATGGGGAAAAGGAGGCACAGGGAACTGGTGTCTCGTGGGGGTGCTCGGGATGAGGGGCTGTGATCGGGTTCGAGGTTGTGCTCGTGCTCTTTGTCGCCGGCGTCTCAGGGTCGTCACCAGCGTCAGTTCCTCACTTGCTCACTCCCATCACTGCTCGAACCGGGGGAAGAAATAGAGGCTTTGATCAGGTTCAACTGCTGTTGTTCCACACCCGGGCGCCGCCCCCCCCCTTCGGACCGCCCCGGCGTGCTACATGCACTTAATACACACCTCTGCATGATAGACTGGGAGATGCGGATTGCTGTCGCTGCCCAGCATCACGAGAGTATTGCACCGCATATTGCTTGCCTGGGGGGGGGGAAAAAAAAAAATCAAAACTCAAAGTACGGTTTCTACTGAATGTCTCTCGCCAGCTCACCATCGTAAAGTTGGGGAAAAAAATTGCAAGAAATTGGGGATCACCTGTAAATGGTTCTCTCAATGCATCTGAGAGTGAATGAAAGGGCTGTAATTTGTAACCCACTCCACGTTCTTGCACCCAGACGCTGGCTGCTTTACCGGATCAGGACTCCTTCTATGATGTCACGGACTGCCTGGAGGAGCTGGGCATGGAGCGCATCATGCAGAAGCACATGAGCAGCAAGGGCACCGAGGCCGACCTCAAACAGCAGCTTGCCATTTACGAGGTACAAGCTCTCGTTTGAGTCTTAAGTCCCATAGGAGTCTGGACAGGAGTGAAAACTTCTGAATAATGACTCCTGTGCTTCCAAGCACTGCTGTCAGTAACCGCTTGTCTAGTGCAGGGTTGCTGAGGTCCAGAGGCTATCTTGGAATTGGTTTGAGGCAGGATAACCCCCAGTCTGGACATCATCACTGGGCGCGCGCACACACACACACACACACACACACACACACACACACACACACACACTCTACATTTATATTTATTCACTTAGCAGATGCTTTTCTCCAAAGTGACTTCCAGTGCATACTATGTAGTGTGATCAGCCCACACGCCTTATTCACCGCGGTGACTTACACTGCTAGATACATTACTTACACTGGGTCTGGGCCACTCATCCATACGTCAGTGGAACACACTGTCTCTATCACTCACACACTATGGGGGAACCTGAACCACATGTCTTTGGACTGTGGGAGGAAACCAGAGCACCCAGAGGAAACCCACGCAGACACGGGGAGAACATGGAAACTCTACACAGACTCCGGGGGGGGATCAAACCCATGTCCTCTTGCACCACCCAGGTGCTGTGAGACAGCAGCACTACTCACTGTGCGGCTCAGTGGTAAAACAATAAAGGCAATTTATTCTAGGAAATTTGTATCTTTGGAGTGTGGGAAGAAACCAGAGCAACTGATGGAAACCCAGACAAACACGGGGACAACATTTGACCTCCAGATAATCAGTTGTATTTGACCCACACATCTGAACCTGCAGCCTGGGAGCTGTGAGGTACCTGTGCTGTACCTTATCAGTACATGACATAATCATGATTGTACTTGTAACAAATTCATAATGAGGCGAGCAAAAAAACCTTTATGACATTGCCATAATTGAGTATTAGTAGGTACATGGCTATTTGTCATAAATTATGTCAGCAAAATGTATGTTGACTGAAGCTGATCACCTCCAGTCTGAAGGCTGTTGTGCGAGATGTTTGATTGTCCCTGCCGTCCACAGAACGCTCTGAGGTTCGAGGATGGTGAAGTGGAAGAGCCGCACCCAAATACCCGACGAGAGCGTCGGAAAGGGGCCCTGAATGCAGAGGAGGGCAGGAGGAGCCGGAGGTCATCGTTCAATAATTTAGTGGATGGTTCGGTAACCCTTGCTGTCCCTCCCCCCTCGTCCCCTCGGTCGCCTGAGCTTCATGCCTCCACAACGCTGCCCCCAGTGTCCGGTGGCAGTACTGCGCCCGCAACGCCGTGAGTATCCGTGAACGTGGTGCGTGTGCGGCGTCTGCTGCCTGTGCATGAGAAACACTGTCTGTGCATCATGGAGCTGCTGCTTTGGCTGCCTGTCAGCCTTTGGAAAGGCTTATTTTGCACTTCCCTCGTACTTCTGTGCAGCGCAGACAAGCTAACCGCGGCAAATCTGCCTTTTTGGCAGCTTATTGTTGCTTGAAAATCCATGTATTTCTGTGGAATAAGACCATCTAAATATAATACTTACAACCCCCCTAAATATATCCAGTAAAGCAGGTAATAAACTACATATTCCATTATTTGTTATAGAGGGAATTTCAAGTTAACCCCAAAATTCTGTTAAGTCAAGCCAAATGTTATTAGGGAAAATTTCTGGAATGTATTGTGTTCAAATGAATAACAATAACATTATATATTTATACAGAAAATATTGATTTCATAACATAAACTTAGAGAGATTGTGTGGACTGGTTTGAGGAAGATGAAGGGTATATGTCAAATTTAAAAGAATAATTATAAAATTATAATGCAGTGGTGCGAAAGCAAGGATACAAACACATGAGTGTGCAGGTGAGGCTGTAGAGTGGCAGAATGCAACTGAGAGCATGGGTACACAACATTACACAGTAATCATCTGAAATATTACTTAACAGTAATTCTACATGGGCAGCAAGTCGTGTAGCTGTTAATCACTGGCTTTCAATTGAAAGAACCAAATTTGGAGCCACTATAATACCTACCCTTGAATTATGGTTACCCTGCATGATGCCAGTAAAATTTTGGATAAATGTGAATTAATAATGGGAAAAATTACAAACTGTACTGAACTGACATTATGAAAAATTGAATTTTGGTGTTGAATTCCTATCTGGATGCACCACACTGTCAATCTTGGAAAATTTTTTTTTTTTAAAACTTTAGTAATTTTTCTTTTTATTTTAATAATTAAGACTAAACTGTAGAGAAAATGAGCAGTAAAATCCATTGAGTTGAAGTTGACTCTTGGCTTCATAATAGGAAGGGTGCGGAAGTGGTTTGTCATTTCCGTTTTGCTCACATGGCTTTGGACTGTGGGAGGAATCCCATGTGAACGTGATGACAACATGCAAAGTCCACACAGACTCAGCTGGATTCGAACCTGTGTCTGAAACCACAGCCAAGCACTGTGAGGCACTAGTGTTGCCTACCTCCTGATACCAGCTATATAAATGGGTAAAGAACTAAGTAAGCTTTGGGTTTTTACATACTGACACCAAGTTGCTTTGGAGGAAATATGGAATCTTAAATAAAAATTAAATATTATAAATTTGATATCGCACCCATTGACAAATCTCCTCCAACAAGCTTTTTTTTGAAAACCTTTAAGGTTTTGTCACCAGCAATATATATGTGGAAAAGCAAATGAATTATTATGGAAGAAAATACTTATACAGTGGAGGAATTGAAAGCATTAACTGTCTACACCGTTTAGTTAATACTTTGTGGAGGCGGCTATGGCTTTGATTATTGGAGGAAGTCTGTTTAGATGTGAGTAGTAGAGTGGCTCACCAGGTAGCACTGGTGTCTTGCAGCTTTAGGGTTTGGTCTGTGTGGAGTTTGCATCTATATTGCATGTATATATAAGTAAAATGGTGCATTCTGAAAGTATTCAGACCCTTGTCTGATTTTCTGTTTGCTGACTCATAAGTGGGGCGCTGAATTAAATTTAACACATTTGTCACAAAAAATAATATATTAGTTTACACTTTTTTTGGAATAAAATATTTCAGAGAACAAAATTCCATTCTGTCACTTGTGATTCAGTGAAATATGAAATGAGAGGACTGTTAAAGGGTCTGAATACTTTTGCAGGGCACTGTATGATTTAAGCTGCATTAATTCACAGTTAATACTGCAACAAGTTCATAAAATATGAACCAAAATGTTCAGCTGCTACTTTTCAGATTAAGACTTATTGGATTTTAACCAAAAAAGTAAGTATTTTCTATAAAAATCTTACTGCCAATTGTTGAATTTGCAAATGCTGAATGAACTTTGGAATTTGGCCGTTTTCTGCTTTGTTTTTCCCACCGCGAAAGCCACTGTTGCTGTGTTCTCTGCACTGTCCTTCTCCGTGTCCATACTAACAGCACTGAGGTTCAAAAGTGGTGAACATCATGGCCCATGTTATTGGTTCAAAGCCCTTTGCTTTCCTCTCGCCACCATCGTTCATCATGCCTCTTCTTGTTCTTGGTCTCCTGATCCTTCCACTAGGGCGCGTTCTTTCATGAGTCATTATCTGTCCAGTAAGGGGATTTCTAGGAGGTCAAGGTACTTTAACAAGGCGGGGTCACTAACCGAAGAGCCTTCTCCTGCCACCAGGTCTGTAAACACATCCATTCCTTTGGTGTTACTGTCAACCGACTAACTGCTCTCATTCCGCTCTATTTTGAGTGTCAAATCATCCTCCATCCCTCCTCTTCTAGTGTCAATGACATTCCATCAACTTCTCTGTTTCTTTAATAATCAATATTGTTTGGGCGTTGCCTAGCAACGCATTTGGAAGCATTTTAATGAAAGGGGCTCTGTACTAATGTGCTGTTGGCATCTGCAGTGTGATTACTGAGCACCGGCGAACTCATTTTTTAGGGGTATTAAGCGCACGCTGTGGGGTCTGTTCCCCACTGGGGTCTCACTCAACATTCAAGTGGCTTTGAAAGGAAAGGATTAGTGTTCCTCCACAGTCTGATGGGTTTATGGGAAGGGTGGTGCTCTCTCCTCAGTTAGTGTGGCAGCAGCACAGAGATGCTCCCTCTAAGATTAGTGTGTGTGTGTGTGTGTGTGTGTGTGTGTGTGTGTGTGTGTGTGTGTGTGTGTGTGTGTGTGTGTGTTTACTCAACTGCCTTGTTCATGCACCTCCATCCAATCCAAATATAAAGGGAACCACTGAAGCCTTGCTTCTCTTTATTAACTTAATTCATTCCTGAAAGTGGACCCAATATCAAAAAAAAAAACCGCATATTCCGTAATTTATTGGGGCAAAATTCCAGTTTGTTGCAAGTTCACCCCAAACTCCCCCTAAATGATGCCTAATATCATAAGGAAAAATTTGTGTAACACATTAAAATTAAATGAATAACAGTTGGTGACTACTGTATTTAAAATATTTTATAAGAAATGTTTCCATAAAGTAGCCTTGGCATGAAAAAGTTTGGACTGGACTGAGGACGTTGGCGATTGTCACCTTTTGGAAAAATGAATAATTGGAGAATAAAATGCAATGGTGCACAACGGAGGACGCAGACATGTGACACATCTGATTTAACGATCGCAGACGGGTGAGCGGGACAACCAGATATGGGGAAACTGAATAATGAGGATGAGCATATTTAAAATAACCCAAAATTCAAGCAGTAAAATGGACATTTTGTACCCGACGTTTACCTTCCTGCCTCTGAGTGCACTTTATTTATACGTTTTGTTTATGGATTCTATCATTTCATTATGGCATCTTTTTCTGCCATAGGCAGCATTCCCCCTAAACTGAAAAAGGGATTTGTAAGTATTTTTATGAACAATTTTCAGCCATTTCTATAATATGTGACAACAAAGTTGTGCAGTGTGATATGCGTGTTGGAGCCATATGCTCACACACAGTAACGTAACTCGGGGGATACCATTGCTTCCAGCGGACATAAGCAGTGATCTCCAGGTCTTTTAAAATAAAAAAAAATTAAAGCATCAACTTGACACACACAGAGCAGGGAGGAGATGGGGATGAACAAAAAGAGTAAAAATTGTGTAGGAAATGGAGGGTAAATTTCAAACTAGGATTCGCATCAATGTACTCGGCTGAACTTGTACTGCAACGTGTGTGTGTGTCCGTCCGCAGACCATCTCCGACAAACTCCGTCCCTCTGGAAGAGCCGCCGCCACTGCCGGACCCTCAGCCACAGATGGAGAGCAGAGGTGCTCTCAGGTGAGTACTCATGAGGCCGATGGGGAAGGAGCACCCGGGTTCGAATTCAGCTATCGTCTCTGGCCCAGCTGTTGTGGGTGGTGAAGAGTGGGTCACCATGAGAGCCGTACACCTGTACGCAGCGGACAGTACGATACAGAGCAGCTGGTACCTGCTTCACACCTGTGACACCAGCTGAGGCCCTTATCCAATTTACCACATTGGTACAGCTGTTAAGAGCCCAGATTGGGGTAAAAACAAGCAGTTTGTAGCTTTTGAACCATCTTAGTGTATATGAATACACACATATATACAGCTGTGTGACTCCTGCAGGTGCATCTCTCTTAGGGTTGTTTCCACCTTTTATTTATTGAAACCGGTCTTCAGAAACAGACATACTAGAAGATATAGTGAGAATGAATCAATACGCTCCTTGGCGAAGCTGCCGCCAACCAAGTCGGTACCCATAACCCCATCAAAAACTGTTGTAAACCCTGAAATATTGGAAACGGAAGGAAATAAGATACGAACAATGCATGCGTAGTTAAGATAAACAAAGTGTAAAGGGAAGAAGAAGTGCCTTGCTCAAGGGTACTACAGCCGGAGGTGAGAGTCAAACCTGCGACCTTTGGGTCTCTCGCTGCTGCTGCTGCTGTTACGTGGCAATGCCGCACATCCTGACTTTGTTTCAGCCCATAATTCGAGGCTGGTCTGTTAATTTCTTGAGTCTCAGCCCTCCCGCTTTGACATTAGTGCCTGGTGTGGTCCTCGTAGCAGGGCGTCGCCTTCATCGTCTCAACCCATAGGTTGGGGAAGGCTGTGAGAAAGAAGGTGCAACTGATGCTTCCAGGTACGCAGGCAGCAATCTGTGTATCCTGCGTCTTGTCTTTTTGCTGAAATGGCGCAGTGACCATTTCTCCGTTCTGTGCCTGTGTATCAGGATTTTATAGACTTATTTAGTTGATCCTACTTTCCAAAGAGGCTTACAATTATTTAGTAATACAGTGGGGTAATTTATTTTACTGGTGCTACTGATGGGAAGTACCTTGCTCGGGGGTACTACAGTAAGAGGTGGATTTCAAACATCTGGGTCTAAAGGCAGCAGCTCTGACTACATTACCATCTGATTTAATCCTGTCAATCTGTAGTCCACATGGTATTGGAAAAGTGTTGCAGGAATTTTTTTTTTTTGGCGCAAGGTACCATAGGGAAGTCCATTCATGCCAATGGGGAGAAAATGAACTTTTGTGTGTTGCTTCGTTACGTCACATTAATGGGAAACGGAATATAATTGTACAGAGTACCCCTTGCAGCAACGGCAACCCCTTTTTGCCCTTCTGCCCTACATGTTTGAGGAGCTCTTCCCTCGTTGTTGCCGTTCGCTCACATGAGGGAGAAGTGTCCATAGATTCTTCTCTCTTTTTGACCAATTTAAGTTCCTTATTTTTCCCCAAATCCATTTAGTTTGAGCACCTTCTCAAGGTGGAACATTTTTGCTCCCAAGGCCAGGTCCTTCACTGCTTGGTCACCTGCCCTGTTGGACCTCAGCAGGGACCTGGATTCCCGCTGGACGCTGTCCATCTAGGTGCTCAGCATTGCGTTCCCTCTGTTAAATGGTGTGTTTCTCTGCAGCCTGGAGGCTTGTACAATGAACCTGGACAAACCGGTTCTGAGGAAGTTTAAGTAAGTATGGGCCCTCTGTGGACGGTTCCCGCTCGGTCCGGTGATGGGATCGGTGTCTCGCTGCCTTGGTGGTGGTGCTGCTTGGCTTTAAAATGTATAACTTGTCAATTGTTTCTGTTAATTACACACGATTCTGTACTTGCGCAGTCCGAATCAAATGCTGTGATTTATTTTTCTTGTAATATTGAGGACCAGTGGTGCTGGACAGTTCGCGATGTTTTGAGCCGAACCCCAGCGCTGAGGTAGTGGAGTCGGGTGAAGGGCTCATCTGTGGACAGCAAGAGCACAGAAGTTCGCTGATGAGTCTAAAAGTCCTTAGTACTAATTCCAAGTACATGAACATGTTGGTTGGATAAAAACGGGATTTTATTTTTGGATTATTATGAGAGTAACAGTTCTCAATGGCTGTTGTTCTACCTGGAATACAGTGTATTAAAAACACACTGTTCTTACACACTAAAGTGTGCAAATTTATCTAAAGTGTGAATTTACAGTAGTGACATAATTACTACTTTTTCTAAACAATTGCTGTTTTATGACGGGTCTCATTAATTCACCATTAATTCAATAACTCATGAAAACCCTCAGCTGAGTAAATTTAAGGCACCTTTATACAACTGAAATCAACATTTTATGAATGCTCACTGCTCCCATCTATTCAATCAACAGCTTTTTTGGCTTGACAGTCACTTGATGCTGGTGGATGTGGTTGAAGACCAGCTTGTGCATGTCCATAATAAATCAAAGAAGCATGTTCTGGGGCTGTTTATCTCTGCTGATCTGTACTGGTCTTCTGCTGTTGGGAATTAACATTTCAACTTTATTATGCAAATCTTTCACTTACAAAATTTCAATTAATGTCTGCACGCTTGCGTTTGGTAGATACGGAAAAGGTGACGTAATGAAACGGGAAAGGACAGTATTCTGAAAATAAATAAACCGAGAAGAATAAAAAGTCACAAATGAAGAAAATTCACCAAAATGCTTCAAGGCATCCAAAAATGTTTTAAAAAGTGAAATCATATTGTACAGGAGCTGCAGCCCTCATGTAACAGGATCCCATAAAATGAAAATTTAAAATTTAGGTATAAAATTCAGTGCAAACATCATTTTTGTCTGTTACATCGTCGTTTCATTTTCCAGTGGAGAGTTAATATAACAATGCCAGTCACCTTTGCTCTTTTGTTATGTCAGCCAGTGGTAGGATTTTAAAAGGAGCAACTTGGCCCTTGTGCAACACAGTTGCTGCATGGGTTTATTTTATTTTTTTATTACTACAAACTGGTACAAAATAGATCAGTGAGAAAAACAATGACTAAAAAGCATTGAAATTGAAATAAAAGAATAAAACAAAATGCCAGTTGATATTTCATTATGTCAACCAGTTGTTCCTAGAAAAAAACAAGTCGCTGCTTGGGCAAAAACTGATTTGCTGTGCAGTTTTCTGGCTGCAAAGTGGTAGACTGCTGAGTAAAAACAAAGTAAAAAAACATTAAAAGTGCGGTTTTTCACAAACTTGTACGAGCCTGAGTTTCAGTGCCCTCTCTTGCACCAACAACACTGCTGCTCAAAAACTCGGGAGGGAGGGAGCGTTTAAAACCCAGGTATTTGCACATGTTGTAATTCACACCTGCTCCAGAAATGGAGCCTTGTAATAGTAATGCGTTTTTAATTCAAAGATGGGGGGGAAAAGCGCTCTCTGGCAATAGGTTTTTTAAAAAAAAAAAAAAAAGAATAATCTGTATTAAAAACAAAGATGTAGATGATAAAAAGTAACACTGCAAGCACATTATGAAATATTGGTCACAAAAAGGAATACACACTATGTATTTTAATGAACAGGCTTCTTTGTGAACTTCAAATTTACATATTCAATTCGGTTTGGAATCAACATAAATCTTTTGCCAGTTGGATATTTTTGGATGAGCACAGCTTCACTGCCATCCCTCAAATCTACCACTTCATTCTTCTCCGGGAGAAGAGAAATGGGCCGAGAATGGACCGCTTGCGCAACACATTGCTGTTCCCGTTAACTGAAAGTTAGTACTTCTCTCTGATAAACACTTTGGGTTTCGTCTCCTGGTTCAGGTTGGCCGTTTGTAGTGGTTCTTCTGTTCGTGGTGGGCATTATACCTTTTGGCATGTTCTGCAGGGGCACCTTTCTACGGAACTTGGAGGCCACACAGTGGGAGCACAGGAAGAAGCAATCTTCTCATGGGAAACCTTCTACTGAGGAGACTGCGGAAGAACCTGAAGACCTCGCTTCCAACACTGTGGAGCCGACGTCCAACACCATGGAACCAACCTCCAATATATCGGTCAAAAGTACGCCTGCCAAGTACATACAAGTTACTTCATTGGTTTCAAAGTTTATGCCTGTGAACAACAGCTGGTAGTGTAGTGGTTAGAGCTACTGCCTTTGGATCCAAAGGTCGCAGATTCGATTCCCCACCTCTGGCTGGTGTACCCTTGAGCAAGGTACCTACCCTAAATTGCTCCAGTAAAATTACCCAGCTGTGTAAATGGGTAAATAATTGTGACCTTAATAGTGTAAGTTGCTTTGGAGCAAAGCATCAGCTAAACGAATAAACGTAAATGTTGTGCAAAGCTTTATTGGGTAGCATTTGGCTTTGTTGGATTTCAAGCTCAGTTCATGCTGGGCTTCATTGTGTTGCACTGGGATTCATTAGGTTGCAAACTCAGTTTATATGGGGCTTTCTTGGGTTTCATTGGACTTCACTGAGTTGAGCTGGATTGCAGACTCAGTTCATGCAGGCTTTAATTGGGATCATTTGGAGTCCTTTATTGGGTTGTGTGTTCTAATGAAAGGTCTTTCAGGGTTCCTCATCATTATACTCCAATTATACTGTGAGAAGCCAGTAAGTTTGGCTATAACGGAAGACAAGAAAACCTTTTCTTTTTTCTCCATTGTCAGTTAAGTTCTCAAAGCTGCTGTTCTCCTTTGTTTTTCAAAGCATGGTTGCGTTTGTCATGTTGGCTTTGTGGCCTGTTGTGGCAGGATAGCAACAATTTAGGTGTTTTACACAGGCAAAGGTGTGTGGTTAGTATTGCGCTACTGCTGCAGGTTGGATTCTGAGTGTCCCTTTTCCCCTCGATCTGTATGTTGCTTTGTGTCTCTGACTGGTAGCAGGATGGACGGGGAGCGACCAGCCCAGCGCACAAGGGCGGCACCACCAGGAAGCACGTGACCCAGAGCCCAAACTGTCCTTTCTCCCTTCAGAACAGCCTGAGGTCAAAGAGGAGGCTCATGATGAACTGGGTGAGAGAGGCTTTCTTCTTTCTGCTTCAGTGGCTTCTTTGTCCCTCTACATGTTGGGTGTGAGAGTAAGCTGCTGGGCACATCGGTAATAGTGTCCCTCCCGTACTGGAGGCACGTTGTCCATGAATATACAGGTGGTCCCTGATTTCCGAGGGTTCGACTCACGATTTTGAGCTGGCGATAGACATTTAGTGGAAACTGTACTCTTCCCCAAGTGACATGTGGGTTGATGCTGGGCAGCCGCAGTGAGCCGCATCTCCCAGTCTTTCACGCAGAGTTGCGCACTAAATGCATTTTCAACCTATGATGGATTTCGCAGGACGTAACGCCATCGTAAATCGGCGACCGCCTGTAATTTGCATCTCCGCAGGTAACTATAAATGTAATGAAGGAAATAGTTAATGGAGGAAATTCTAACTGTAAAACATTTGTAGGGTTCATATTTTCATTAGTTCTCATGAAACATGACCCAACTGAAATGATCTGAAAAGTTTTATGAGTAGTTTCTTTTGAATGTAGTCGTGTTTCTTGCTCCCGATGGTGGCCAGCCAGTGTCTCAGCTCACGAACGAGGCTGTTGCCCAGAGGTGGAATATTTAAGGAATTTGGAGGCAAGGCATATAAACTCTACTTACGGGAAAAAGATGAACATTTTTCATTGCTGAAAAAGGGCACATCCTGAGCACAAATTTCTGACGTGTCATAAATTTTGGTGAAGGTTTGTGAAATGTTACAGCTGCTTGGGCTTTGCCTTTTGATGTTTGCATTTACCGCTGCACAAAGTCATTGAGACCGAAACAAAAATCATGGTGCAGGTGTCAAGCGACAGGGCAGTGTGGCGGAGCAACGCCGGACCCTCTCCAGGGACAGGAAGTTCATGCTGGACATGCTCTACGCCAGGAGTCCCTCAGGATCCTTGACAAGTCCGTCAGAAGAGCAGTGCCCGGAGGGAGGCAGGGCTGGCGATGGGGACGAGTCTCCGTCTCTTATGGAGAAGAAGCAGCTGTTCCTTCCCAGGGGCAAGGTGGAGAGCCCCCAGAAGGCAGAGCTGGAGAGCCTGGGTGGACGCGCGAAGGCAGCCAAGGCACGGCTGGCGGAGGAACAGCAGGGCCGGGCCGTGAGACCCCAGTGCAGCATCGATGCAGAAATGCACTCGCACAATCTGGAGACCACACTAATGATGCCGCTCTCCCGGGACAGCAAGGGTGCGTGGGACAGGCTGCAGCCCACCTCCCGAGCGCTGAAGATCAAAGACCTTGACTTCTCTGACCTTCTGGAGGAGGAGGACATCGACGTGTTGGACGCGGACTCGTTTGACGCGAGGGTGCCCAACGGGATACCTCCTCCCCCGCCAACCCTGGCGGGCCTCGGGTCCCCTCTGCCACCCACCCCACCCCCTCCTCCTCCTCCTCCACCCCCTGGAGTCCTGGGACTGGGGTCTCCGCCCCCTCCACCCCCTCCACCCCCTCCCCCACCTGCTGGAGGTGTGTCTTCCCCTCCCCCAGGCATGCCCCCGCCACCCCCCCATCAGGGCACAGAGAGTGCAGTTTCTAAGAAGAAGAAGACGGTCAAGCTGTTCTGGAAGGAGCTCAAGCAGTCCGACAGCCCTAGGAAGTCCAAGTTTGGCCGAGGAACGGTGTGGGCGTCTTTGGACAAAGTGGCCGTGGACTCAGCCAAGCTGGAACACCTGTTTGAGTCCCGTGCAAAGGAGCTGCCGGTGGCCAAGGTACTCGTGAATATTTTCCACAGCATCTCTTCATGCACTCATCCATTGTTGTCTCTGTGGTTTGTTTATGACCTTCAATGTAAATGTGTCATCGTTGAGGAGGCAGTCATCACCCTGCTTTCTACACCTTCCCTGAAAAGCCTGTTTGACCAAGCTATTTGTAAACCCATTTAATGTTCATATTATTAATCTTCTGTGGTGGACTGGCATCCCATCCAGGGTGTGCCCCACCCAACTCGCAACCAGTGCTTTCAGTATAGGTTCCGGTACACCATGACCCTGATTGAGTTACTGAAATTTGGATGGATGGATTATTTGTTACCTTATATATATATAGTATATAATTATAATACTGTATATATTACCACATAGTGATTGTCTTTATTTTGCAATTATAGTGAGTATAATTTATATTAGTCAGTATAAACTTATGAATAACCCATTTATTCTCTTTATGAGGCAGTCACTGCATTTTTTTTTTTTTTTTTGTGCAAGTTCCTTAAAAATGTTTGGTGTAAGTAAAAACTCATAACTAGTTGCTAATTTTTGTTTCTAGAAAGGGGCAGAGGTAAAGAAGTCTGAGATCCTGGTGTTGGATCCCAAAAGGAGCAATGCTATTAACATTGGCATGACCGTTCTCCCGTCGATAAACATCATCAAGAATGCCATTCTCACCTTCGATGAGTTTGCAATTACCAAAGAAGGCATTGAGGTAGGACCATGTGGATCATGAGATGGTTTATCGTCCTTAGTGTATTCTAATTGTGGGAAGGAGAACCTTCATGTTTCCTGCAGAGTGATCAAGTTTTTTCTCTTTTTGGCCCAAAATGGCACAATATAGACTTTCTTTTTTTTTTTTGTTTTGTTTCTGACAAGTTTGAGTAGCTTCAAACTGAAAACTGTTTCCAAAGCAAGACAATGATCCAAAGTAGTGGGGTATTAGGGCTCTTGTACTTTTTTAATACAAAATTTGTGCACTGTCTTTTGAGAAACCAATTTATAAACGAACATGTAGATGATGGGATTATTGACGACATGTGGTGTCTTTATTATGGCAATCGCTGTTTTGCATCTAACTGAAAATACTTTGCCTTAATTTATTCTCCACCTATCGATCGCACAGATATCACGATTCTGCCTGTATAGCTATGAAAGCTTAAACAAAATGCCCCTCCTGGACAGTCAGACAACTTTTAATGTGGAGCCCTGTAATTTTGAATTTTTTTTTTTAAATGTGTATACTGTAACGGCTCATCAACCGGTCAGTTGGCTGCACTGATCATGAGCAGTTTGACTGCTAAAGTCTTGTTGAACTTGACCTCATATCATAATGATTCATGTGATTGCATACGCAGCTACATCAATTAACACCGTACCCTTCTCTTGACCACCACTTCTCCAGCTCATAGTCCTGTTCTCCCCACCAGAAAATCCTGACCATGATGCCAAGCGATGAGGAAAAGCAGAGGATCCAGGAGGCGCAGCTAGCCAATCCAGATGTGCCGCTGGGGTCAGCAGAGAAGTTCCTGTTCACCCTGTCCTCCATCAGTGCCCTGAGTGCCAGGCTGCAGCTGTGGGCCTTCAGGCTCAACTACGAGACCCTGGAGAAGGTTGGAGCTTCGCAGGGCAGCTTGACCATGTGCTAGACATTGGGAACTACCTCGTGTCTTAAAATATATTTATTCAGTTTTGCCACTGCACAGATGTTTAGGGCATTGAAACCATTTACAATTATTTTCCTCTTATTCAGGTTCAATATATAATACATAATACCTAAAGCACAAAACTATTACCATATGATGACTGACTTGTAAAACTCTAGGGCAGCTTTTGAAACACAGTCCCTGGGTTATGAACGGCCAACCCGGTTACTGACTTTTTTTTTTTTTTTTTGGTCACCCTTAAGTAGCAATCAGAAGAGAACTTTATAATTAAGCCTATTAAAAAATTGAGTTATTGTAGATACAATGGGTTGTGATAAAGGCGCCACTTTGCGACGCGCATCAAAACATTGCGCATCCACAGCAGTTCGTCGACTCGTGGGCCCAAGGTAGGACAAAGACTTCCTTTCAGCCAGACCACGTTGCTGTTAAGTGTCTCATGCGTTACTGTATTTGGCTCTAATTTTTTTTTTTTTTTTTACTCCTGTAACCATGGCACCAAAGCGTAAATGTGATGCAAATGATGGTGAGGCATCAAAGAAAATGAAAACGATCACGACTGAAACTAAACTTTGGTTGATGTATGGATGAGTGATCCATCGTAAGTAGTGTATCTAGCAGCGTAAGTCACCTTGGTGTGTGGGTTGATAACGCTACATAGAGTTCATTGGAAATCGCTTTGGAGAAAAGCATCTGCTAAATATGTAAATAAATGTAAATGTATGCAAATGTAAAATGGGAATAATAAAGCAATCGGAAAAAGGTGAAACAGCAACGAACATTGCAAAAGCAAACAGTTTCTTTAATGTTTTGCACATGTATCCTCTCTCTCTCTCTCTCTCACACACACCTATAAAAGACATTTCTCCATCTCTTCCCCATTGCGGAATCTCACTCCCAACTGTTTTCAAACCTCCCTTTGCTCTTCTGAGTCCTGTCCCTCATCGTTTCCCAGTCCCGTTCCATGTCTCTTCAATAACGACCGCCCGCCTTGTCCCTCGACCACGATTTCGCATCCTCGCCTCTGTTCGCTTCACCGCTCGACCGACCATTCGCCCATCCCCGACCACGAGAACACACCTAGTCCTTTAATTGTGAATAAACGATCCTGCACTTGGGTCCAGCCTCCTCCGTGTCCTCTGTTCATCATGACACTAGTAACATTTATAATGGAGACATAGAAAGAAAGAGATAAATACTGTAGTTACATTTATCATTACATTGTATTATTATGTTAGATGTTTTAGTGTATCTGGACGTGTTTCTTTAATGTTTTTTATGCATAGAAAGGTACATGATACATATACTAAGACATTTGACAAAGTGACGTTAGATACCCACCATACCTAACTGTTCCTACTTTCGTGAAAATCCGACTTAAAGGCACTGAGGAAACAGAACTCATTCGTAATCTGGGGACTGCCTCTATTCTACACTTTTTTGCATGTCGTGTCAGCAGATGTGTTGGAAACTGTTTTTTGTTTACTGTTTTGTACCTCAGGAGGTGGCAGAGCCCTTGTTTGACCTGAAGCTGGGTATGGAGCAGCTCGCCATGAACACAACGTTCAAGAGGATCCTCGCAACCCTGCTGGCCATTGGAAACTTCCTTAATGGTTCCAACGTAAGTGCGGGAGTAGCAGCGCTCGTGTACGTGTGTCGGTGCGTTTTGCTGCCGGTTTTCTCCATTTATGGACTACTTCATCGTGACGTTCTTCGAGAAAAGCTCGGAGGGAGGAAATGCGCGAGACATGAACCATTAGGGACCGAGCACTATGAACTCCTCCTTGCATCCTCAGTCTCTGTGTCCTGCTGCTGTGGTCACTTTGCACTTTTTCTTGTTTCACCTTTACCGCACTTTCCATTATGTGTCACGGTAAATTTTCTGTTGTATTTCCTTTTCCTCATTGCTGTCTTGGTGTGTTTTACTCTTACAATGAAACTAAAGCACGGTGTAATCGGGGGTCATTACCATGATTTTGGCTGCGATTCCCAGTGTTGCATTAACCTAAAGGTTTGTGTGATAAGTAAATCATTGCATAATCATTATGTAATTGAACAAATCACGCAATTGGATAAGTACTGTCGTTGGTGGCGTTCGAGGGTAGTAAGATGGGGCAAATACGATGGCCAGCACTGGAATTCTTCCTGTATGATATCATAGTAAATTTTTTTTTTTTTCCATTTAATTTCATTTAATGTTTATTTCTTTTTTTTTTTTTTTTTTTATTAAATTATAAACATAAACCCCTATTGAGGGCATTAAGCACTTGATTTAATGGTTTGCGTATGATAAAGAAATAAATAACCGTTGAGGTAAAAACAGTAATCCGGAAGAAATTGTAAGTGTCCTTCCTGGGTATAAATAGGCTAAATGGTAAAATTTCTAGTGTTCGGTGCCTAGATCTGTGTGTCGAAGGGTGTCTGAAGGATTTTTTTTCAGCAGCCTCTATCTGTCCTCTGCAGGCCAAGGGCTTCGAGCTCAGCTATCTGGACAAGGTAACGGAGGTGAAGGACACGGTGCACCGGCAGTCCCTCCTGTACCACACGTGCCACGTCGTGGTGGAAAAGTACCCGGAGACGTCGGACATGTACTCGGAGATTCCTGCCATCACACGCTCTGCCAAAGTGAGCCTCCTGTCTTCCATCCGTCTAATACACGTGTGCGCGCACACGTACATACATGCAGATACTGTGGGAAAGAAGTCAGAGTGTAACCACTAACACCTGTAGTAGAAGTGTTTTCCATCTGTAGTACCCCTGAGCAAGGTACTTACCCTAAATTGCTCCAGTAGAATTACCACACTGTATAAATGGGGAAATAATTTTAGGGAGCTTATTGTACTTTGGAGAAAAGTGTGAGCTAAAAGAATATACGTCAAAAGTGTTTATAGTGGGCACACGTGGTGACATACAGGACGTGTTAGAGAACAGTATTGAAATGAGAACTCCAGTTTATGGAAGCTACAGCACTGGGGACATTGGCTGAAAATTAATACTGACTGGTTAACTCCTTAATAAAACATTTTCTTGAACATTCCGTTGTGCAACAAATATACTCTCAAAGTGTCGAGTGTATCGTGTGCCTTACCTAAAGTGAAAATCAAAACTGGAATCGGTCCTTCTGTTCATCGTCGCTTCCCTCTTGACATCCCAACTGGTGTCCTGCTCCCAAATCCTCGCATCTAGGTGGACTTTGAGCAGCTTTCAGACAACCTGGTGCAACTGGAGCGGAAGTGCAAGTCATCGTGGGACAACCTGAAGGTGATGGCCAAGCACGAGGCCAAGGCAGAGTTGAAAAACAAGATGACCGAGTTCCTGAAGGACTGTACGGAGAGGATCATCATCCTGAAGGTCGTGCATCGACGCATCATCAACAGGTGGGAGCACCACGTCACTTCCTTTCATGCAAGAGCAGATCGTTGCCTTAATGAGCTGCAACTTCTGTCAACCGTTGGGTCACCGGAATTGCAATGACACCCTTTTGTATCGATCATCGAGGCAATAATGCATTCTAGGTATGCGTCTTCAGTTTTATAGTACCTGGAAGCGATGTTGGCTTTACACTTCCTTGTAATGAAACATTGACCCTAAATGAAGCTCGAAAAGATGGATATTTTAGACTTGATTCTTGCCGCGGACCTGGTTTTTAACGCCTGCGGTGTCACCTTGCTGAGATAGACGTTAAACCACTGAAAACTCCGATAGTGGACAGAACTATTCCAGTCGTCCCCTACCTTATAAAGGTAATATATTCCTCAAAAACCCTTCATAAGCTGAATTCTCACACCTAAGACGTAACTGCTATAAGTTTCAATAGTAAAAAAATTCTCTTCCTGAGCCTGAAGGCTGACATCGGTTTATGCTGAAATGTCATTATCCCATTAAAATAGTCACTTAGTTGCTTAGTAATACTTGACTTTTCTTGTCATAATACAACGCAAGTCAGTTTCCATTCATTAATGTGACTGTTTACCTCTACCTCGCTCGGCTCCTTTGTAGCTGTTATGTACCGCACGCTCAAAAAAATGTGCTCGAGCAGAACGTACGTACTTATGATACTTGATGTTTATGGATTAATTCAACCTTTAATGCAAGAAAAATCAATGAAAAGAATGCAAATGACACTTGGTTAACAAGTTGACATTGTTTGGGCTGTCCAAGTGGGACATGGTAACTGAGATCATAACAGGTGAAACTAGACAACGGGAGGGAATAATGGAGGTTGAGAACTTGAGCATGAGCCAAGGTGGTGCTGGTCTGGTGTAGCTCAGCTGTTGGGAGGCACTCAAAATCCAAACTCGATCCTCGGCGATGTAAAGAAATGCGTTATAAGTTGAATTCGGGACATCGTGGAACTTCTCGTAAAGTCAGTATCTCGTAGCCCGAATGGACGTATCTCGTGGGGTGACGACTCATGATCAGACCGTCTTATGTGTGTAATGGTGCACTAGTGACCGTTCTCTTAGTGTTTGGTATGATGATGGATATTGGACATAATCTTTGCTGTCCTCATGGCACAGGTTCCATTCGTTCCTGCTGTACCTGGGCCAGCCGTCCTACTCGGTGCGGGACATCAAGGTGACCCAGTTCTGCAAGATCATCAGTGAGTTCTCCCTTGAGTACCGCACCACCCGGGAGCGAGTTCTAACCCAGAAGCGCAAGCGGGCAGCCCACCGTGAGCGGACCAAGACCCGTGGGAAGATGATCACAGAGGTTGTCCCTTTAACATTGTCTAGTTTTTTTTTTGTGTGTGTTTTTTCTTTTTGTTTCAGTTTGTGTAAATTTCCCTGCAAAGATGAATAAAGTTATTGCCCTGTTCTGTCTTGTCTTATCCTGTCCTTTCCTGTCCTGTCCTGTCCAATCCTGTCTTGCCCTGTGCCCTCCTGCCCTTTTCTGTCCTGTCTTATCTTATCCTATACTTTTCTGTCCTTTTCCGTCCTAACCTGTCGTACATGTTTTATAAATTTGCGAATATTTATTTTACTAATGTAAAATGTAGTCTAAGATAATGAAATGGCAGTGAATTGTGACCTCAAGAAAGATGCAGCGTTTTAGAAAAATAAGATTTTTGAAAGGAAAATATTGCAGACTCTGGATAGAACTCCATTAAAGCAATTATGCAGTCAATAGCAGAAACGTTGTTTGATACACGTGTTTGGCCTTGACTGAAAGAAGCCAGGGCTTCGGTTTCTACCGGGATATGTCCACGGCCCGCCCACCCAAACTGGTGAACCGCCAAGATGTCCGGCTGATGTTTCTTTCCGCCGTATCCCAGACAGAGAAGTTTTCCGCTGCAGTTTCTCCTCCACCCGAGAGCAGCCCTGCTCCCGTGTGGATGACGGCGGATTTGGAGCCATCGCAGGAGGAGCACGAGAACATGAAGAACCTGCTGACCGCCAGAGTGGACCAAGGCATCATGCGCCGCAGCCGCGCTGTCAGAAGTACGATGATGTTTTTTTCATGCTGCGGGGGGCTTGAACTCCTCTTTTAACATACAGAGCTGCTTGAAAGTACGGCAGCCCCTTGTGTCCCCTAGTTTTACCATGAAATGGTTATTTATTGAGAATCGGTGTTTCTCATGTGACATAATAGGTGTGTAATGACCAGTTCCATATGTTGCTTTAGAGGAAATAATGTGCGTAGTCGAAACACACAAGTAGTACAGGTGTAAAAATAAGTGAAGCTCTTGTTGGTAGGTAAGAGGAAGCAGGTGTATAACTCATTTATTCATTTTATGAATTAATGTTTAGATTTTATAAATGAATAATATTTTGTACGAGAATAGTGACCATCCCTATAGGGTTCACATACTTTCAAGCAGCACCGTATGGTTTTACCACCTTACATTTGCTTCGCAGTTGGAGCACTATTGGCTATGAATTAGTAGTTATTTTTTAAATAAAGATATTAAGTGAGAGAAGCATGTGCAAGGATTGTCTGGGGCTGGATCCTGCAACCTAATGGTCACAAGCTCAGGTTTTCAACACACAATCCTTAGTGCTGATTCTTTTGGTCACTGAAATGGTAAGTTCTGTCTTACCAAGTTTCCAGTTCTTCGTGCCTCTGGGAAAGTCTGTGTTGGTGTGTGTGTGGGAGTCTGTGTGTGGGAGTCTTTAAATTTTATTTTTTTTTTTTTTTTCCTCTCCCCCAGTACTACTTTGAACTTCATCAGTTTACAAGATGTTTTCTTGCTTAAAAAAAAAAAAAATGTACAATAGCATAATTGACAATTATGGGACGTGGAGAATACCCAATATGGAGAGACGTATTTGTACCCTATGGTTGGACGTTTTGCTTCTTAAAACTCAAATTTAAATTTTCCCGAAGGGGTTTTCCAACTTCCAGAAAATCAGAACAGGGATCAAAGTTGATGAATAGCTTTTTTTTTTTTTTTTTCTTTTTTTTTCCTCTCCCCCCCCCTCTCTCCCATCAGGCTTCGGGGGCACCGTCCCAGTGAACAGCATGTCCGCAAAAGAGGACAGTCCTGGTTCCCAAGATGACGCCACGGACGAAATCATGGACCGTCTCGTGAAGTCCGTCACGCAGAATCCAACGCAAAGACCATCCAGTCCGAAAACCCGCAAGCGTTCCCGCCTCAACCGGAAATCCTGTAAGGGCATAATTGGTCCGCTTACTATTATTGATCTGTATTTTTCATGCTTAGTCTGTATATTTTCCTTGGGAAAAGGCACAGCGGTGCAGCGGGTAGCGTAGGAGGTTTGATAAAATAACACCTCAGTGGCCAAGTGTTTTTGCACATGCAAGTTTCCGACATGGTGCATAGAGGATGGTGGATGGTGTGTGAAGGACCTCATTCCTGCTGTAGTTCCTCTGGACAAAGGTACCTGCCCTCTACTGAGAGTGTAAATATTACCCAGCTGTGTTGAGTAGCTTGATGCTGTACGTCACTGTGGAGAAAATTGTGAGCTAGCTGAATAAATACATAGATCAGCATATTAAACATGTTATGAATGCATGACAGGATAGTGAGAATCATTAAATTTACATTTATTGGTTTAGCAGATGCTTTTCTCCAAAACGACTTCCAGCGAGCTCGGTGTAGTTATCGACACACCTTATTCACCGCGGTGACTTACACTGCTAGATACACTACACTGGGTCACTCATCCATACATCAGTGGAACACACACACACTCTCTGTCACTCTCATACTATGGGGGGAAACTGAACAGCATGTCTTTGGACTGTGGGAGGAAACCAGAGCACCCAGAGGAAACCCACACAGAGAGAACATGCAAACTCCGCACAGACTGAGCAGGGATCGAACCCATGCCCCCTCGCACCACCCAGGCGCTGTGAGACAACAGTGCTACTTGCTGTTCCGCCATCCATCATTAGTGTGAAAATGTGAGGCATTGAGATTTGACAGCCCAGAGATAAATGCAGTTCAGTTCATTATCTCAAATATATTGTGTGTGTTCGTGATCATGTACAGGGATGTGTATTTCCTGCCGAGCAATACTCCTTGTCGCACCTCCACCAGTGTGTAGTATATATAATATACATATTTATTTTTTTTCATTTATTTCTGAATCTGGTGGATTCCTACGTCTCTTCCTACACTCACGAACGTGGGCTGTTCGACTTTGTGCCTAGTATGAAGTGTTACGTGTGTGTGTGTGTGTGTGTGTGTGTGTGTGTGTGTGTGTGTGTGTGTGTGTGTGTGTGTGTGTGGCAGAGAAGTGAGGACTGATGAGCTTTACAATTTAATCTTGTTTTAACAGACAATAGGATGTGGTGTACAAAACAAATCTCAGGTTCAGCTTCAATATTTTTGGTTTTTCATTAATCTCAATGATCTGTGTTGTGTGTTGCTGTCATTTACCATGTTCTTCCCCTCTGCTCTTGACAAACTGGCTGCCTGTGGACCTCCACGCTGGAAGGTCATCATGATGAGCAGGAATGTAGAGTCAGACTCGGAACTTAACGAAATTACCTTCCTTGGAAAAAAAGAGCCTTTTTTTCCTCTCTTTAAAATTTGTCGTGTGGTCACTGTTTGTTAAGCCAGTTTCTAGCTGGATGCCTATTTACGTTGTCCTGCCCTCAGGGCCATGATGACCTCTGCACTCTTCTGAGTGATGGCTGTCAGACGGGTAAAAGCTGGTAGCATAATTCTTAGAACTGCTGCCTTTGGACCCAAAGGTTGCAGGTTCGAGTCCCACTTCTAGCTGTAGTACCCTTGATTAAAAAACTTACCCTAAATTACTCTAGTAAACTCACCCAGCAGTTTAAATGGGCAAGTCACTTTGGAGAAAATGTCAGGTAAATAAATGTAAAATCAGGCTACATGATCCCTGTTGAAGGTCCTCTCTGCAGCAAAGCCTTGAGACACTTTAGCACAGCCACGTGGGACGGGTGTGTTCAAGCAGATGTGTGTATATGGACATTTGTCATCGTTACTTGAACCCCCTGCGTGTTGAAGTGCGACTCCCTCGTGTTTGTGGCTGTGTGTAAAGTGTGTGTTTGCCGTTTCCTTCCTGCAGTGCGAAGAACCCTGAAAAGTGGCCTCAGCGTGGACATGGTGCAGGCCCTGGGGCTGAGCAAGGGTAACGAGCAGATGTGAGAGGACACCTGAGAAGGTCCCGGCCGCCGAGACCCATCGGCGGGGAGCGGGAGGGGCGAGGTGTTTCGGAGGCGGTCGCCACCAGACGATGTCGCAGAGACCGGCGTCGCCACGGATCACATGTTAAACGTGCACCTGAATCACTTGCGTGTTGTACACCTGTACTGAAGGTGTTCCTCATGAAGCTCCGGTGAACCCGTCTCAGCAGCTGCCATGAAAGGAGGGCGTTTCCAATGATGCAAGCTGCTCTTTTTATAGTAATTCAAATTTGCTGCTTTTACATTTTCTTGTTACATTCACAGAACAGTATGTTTTGCACATGAGCAAAAGCACTATGAGTGTGCGTGCGTGCGTGCGTGCGTGCGTGTACAGAACTTGCAGTCGTCACGGTTACTGTGTCTCCAGCTTGTATGGTCTAGTTTTGAGGTGTGTGGAAGCGGGGCGTCTGCACGGCGCACCTGAGCAGGGGGGTCACACTCCTCCGCTTTAACTTGCATTTCCCGTGGATGGGAAACGTATCTGCGTCACGTGTGTGTTCATCACATTGCCGTTTGGGCCATTTATGTAGTGATTCCCCCCAACAAATATGCATTTTTATTAATTAAAAAAAAAAAAACCCCACTTCCCAAGTACCACGGTATGTCCTTCAAGTGGCAGCCCAGCACTCCAGGTCAGTGTTCAGGCACAGTGACGAGACAAATCTCCTGCTGCTTCCAAATCTCCATGGATTTAGAAGTCAGACTCCATGTTTATCTGATGGACTCACTGTAACCTCCTCTTAATCCATCTTTTTTTTTTTTTTATAATCTTCAACCAGTGTGCTGTAAATCAAACTGTACTGTCGAAGAAAATTAACCAATTTAGCAAACCTAAAATTGGCTGAAAATACAAGCCAGCTTTTCTCACTGGTGCAAGCGACGCGTGTGTGTGTGATTTTTCTGCACCTGAAAGTTCGGATGTGCTCATACCTTTTATAAGAATTTAGTTGCACAATACGTGTGTGTGTGTGAGAGAGATGTTTGATTTGTACACAATTTCGATGCACTATTAATGTGTCACTGTGCCAATGTTCCACTCTTAGATGTTACACTCCACCCACAGTTTTATGTTTTAAAAAATTTTTTTGCTGTTATGTAGCTCTTTGACTTCTGGAATTGTACTAATGTGTCTATTTGAAATGCTTGTTCGGAAATGCATTTATTTAATGTAATGATATGAAGTATAAATTAGTTTTATCAGAAATTATGAAATAAAGTCTTGAGTTTGGCTAGAAGTGTATTTCTTTATTCATCATTTTCATTGATAAAGCAGGAGGATTCCTGTCCCTTCACTGTCCCCTCTGCAATGTCCAGTGCAGCAGACAGTAGCGCTTGGATGGTTCCAGGTTCTCGTGGCTCTTTGGAGAAAAGGCTTCTGACTCCTGTGTACCGGGGTTCATGTTCACAACGGCTGCTGTAGTAAACTTAACCTTTAAGATGAAATAACAGGCAGCCGATGTGGGTTTGATCCCTGCTCAGTCTGCGTAGAGTTTGCATGTTCTCCCCATGTCGGCATGGGTTTCCTCTGGGTGCTCTGGTTTCCTCCCACAGTCCAAAGACATGCTGTTCACGTAGATTGGTGTGTGAGTGAGAAGAGAGTGTGATGCACTGATGTATGAGTGACCCAGTGTAAGTAAAGTAGTGTAGCAGTGTAAGTCACCGCAGTCAATAAGGTGTTCACTGGAAGTCACTCTGGAGAAAAATGTCTAATAAATAAATCTAAATGTAAGGGTTAAGCCGGGGGTTAAACACTGGATGGGATGCCAGTCCATGCAGTGTAGCCCCACACACACCCCATCGGCAGTTCGGTGTCACCAGGTCCCCTGAACTGCATGTCTTTGGACTGTGGAAGGAAAGTCGGGAAGGCATAAGGAGAAGTCCAAACTCCACTCTGATTCTGATCTGAACCTAAACCCAAACCCAACGCTCCGCCCGGTGCATCCCGTTCCCGTGCGGCTCTCGCGAACCGGCGCGTTGCCGCTTTAAATAGCACGCGGCAGCGGCGGCGGAGGGGGCGAAGACGACGACGACGACGACGCTCCTCGAGAGCGCGGTCACGTGCTCCGCGGTGCCTCAGCTGGACGCGCGCGCGCGGGGCGCTGTGTTGACACTGTAAGCCGCTCCTCCGGCGCTATAAAGCGCAGAGGAGGGGGGCGATGACGGGCCACTGAACGCGGCCGCGGAGATGCGCTCGCTCGCCCTGCTCGTGCTCGCGGCCGCGGTGGGCGAAGCGGCGGCTCTGGGCGCGGCCCCGGCGCGTGCCCCCGCCGCAGCCTCCCTCCGTCCTGCCCGGGAAGATGCTGAGGAGGCGGTGGCGGTGGCGGTGGCGGTGGCGCTGCCCCGGTCCGCGGACCCGGCGGCGGTGGAAGCCGCCGGGGACGAGGCGCACGGGGACGCGTCCAGCCACCACCAGCACGGCGGGGGGTACAAGATCGTGCAGTGGGAGTGGAGCTACGTGCAGACCCCGTACATCATCGCCATCTGGATCCTGGTGGCGAGCGTGGCCAAAATACGTGAGTGCGCGGCGCGCGCCTCAGTCGGTCGGTCATTCCGCACGTTTTATTCTGCCGGGACTAATGTTACTCTGTGTAGGGGGTCTCACCTGCCCTGCTCCGCGCGCTCCCGTCGCTCTGTCTGTCTGTGTGTGTGAGACACCTCCTCACGCTTCTCTCACCTCCACTGCCCCGCACAATGTCACCGCCGCGTGACGGACGGAGCCTCGCACGGACGCGCCGCTCCGCGAGGCGCTGCTGGTTGCCATAGAAATCGGGAGCGCGATCAGAGCTCCGCTTTGCGTCTTTCGAGCTGCGGAACTTTGATCCGGACCAGGCTGAAATGCCAGCGATCGGATCTGTGTGGAAACACGCGGCTCCGAATATTGCCATTGTTTTTTTGGGGCTCAGAGAGGTGACTGTCGCTCCGAGTTCTCTCCCCTCACACACACACACACACCTTGAGCGTGTTCGCTTGAAAGCTTCATGTAGAGCAGAACCTCACACGTGTCTCCGATCTCACTGTTATCACTGATCTGCCTCTTACCGCAGCTGACAAGGTAAAAAGGCTCTGTGTGACCCTTAGAGCTGTTGCCTTTGGGCCCAAAGGTCACACATTCAAATCCCATCTCCAGCTGCACCCTTGGCTTTATCCAAAGTATTTACCCTAAATTGCTCCAGTAACAAATTACCCATCTGTATACATATGTAAATAACTGTAAGTAGTTTAACATTGGAAGCTGCTCTGGAGAAAAGCATCGGTTAAAGGAATCCATGTGGCATCTTCAGCCATAGGAGTCTGCTTTTTGTTACTGAGGTACCAATACAATAGTGTATTTCTGCCTCATTTTCCCTGGGGAGCCAGTATGATGGACACTCACTTCAGGGTTTCTTTTTTTTTTTAACCAAATCTTCTGTTTCCCGGGATACCAAGAATGCCCCATGGTGCTGCAGCAGTATCTGGCAGGAGATGAAGACATTTCTGAGGGCAAAACACAGGTCTATACTTTCATGGTTTCTGTATGCAGCTGCAGAGATCCTCCTGGGACTTGGTGATACCGTCTGTTTATTATATACCTATGCACACACACAGAGGCTGAAATCGCCTGTCCCGAGCGGGGTCACGGCAAACTGGACCCAAACCCGGCAACATAAATCACAAGGCTGGAGGGGGCACACCCAGGACGGGGCGCCAGTCCATCGCAAGATACCCCAAGCAGGACTCGAACCCCAGACCCACCAGAGAGCAGACACACGCCACGCCGGCACATCCCCTGCTATATACATTTACATTTATTTATTTAGCAGACGCTTTTCTCCAAAGCGATTTCCAGTGAATTCTATGCAGTGTTATCAGCCCACCCTTATTCAACACGGTGACTTACACTGCTAGATACACTACTTACACTGGGTCACTCATCCATACATCAGTGGAACACACACACTCTCTCTCTCACTCACACACTCTGGGTGAACCTGAACAGCATGTCTTTGGACTCTGGATATGGATCCTGATTTCACATTTGACTTCAGTTTAATCGTTGTTATCCCATCCATACCATATTGTACTCACAGTGAAACAATATAGCTGTTTTGTGAAATACAATGTGTGCTGTGCTGACACACAGCACCCTGCATCCGTGTGTGCTGGGAATGTCATCATCTCATGGGGATGTAGCTGCACTTAGGAGCTGGCTTGGGCTCAACAGCTGGTACTTCCTACACCTCACATGCTCTCCACTTCTTCTTTTCACTCTTTATTTTCAGCACACATCTGTTTCCCAGTTCCTCATTCATTGTAAAGTTCACTTTTTCACAAGACCAAGTTCATAACTAGTGTCCTGAAGGAAGTTCATAACTTGAGTGCTGAGACCTGATGCTTGCCACTCATAACACAGGCTATCCGCACACACCACACACACACACACTTCGCATCCACTGATGTTTTTGTCAATATCCTTTGGCACATGTCTGATGCAAACAGAACAAGCTTTTTTTTTGCAGTTTAATGTAAAAGTTGGGTTTACTTGGGTTAATCAGCTTTGGAGTCAGTCCTCATAGTTCCTCTTTTCTAAGCGCCCTGAGGTTCTGAAACTAAATTTTTCCTTTTTGGATTTCAGATAATTTTGTATGCTACTATGCCCATGATTCCACATTATTGTTGCTGTTTTGGGCAAACCTTGGTTTTAGTATGTTCTTACTGTGTTCTTACCGTCACCATCATATGCTCCAATGTAGGGGTGCAGCAAATATCTCTGTAAGTCTCCTCAGGTGATGATAATAATAATCAATTATCATAATAATAAACATGGGCATCATAATTTCACACAATTATACAGACTTTCCCCTTTCTTATTTTCTCATCTTAATCCATATATGATGATTAACCTAGAAGTGTTTGATGAACACTATAAATCTCCAACCCTTGGCATTCAAACAACATGGGCATGAAATTCAAAATAAATATATAATATCTACGTACAGTATATGAATTTGATACGCAGTTATACGGTCACCTCAACGGTGTATGTGTCCATCAGTTTAAAACATTTTTTAATTAAAGGATAATGGTGGAAAAAGCTTTTCCATGTTTTTCATGACCGGAGCCATAGGATTTGTTGGGTAGGCCAGTTGTTTGCGTGGCGTAGTCTGTACTTTCAGGTAGTACCCACTTTTTGTGCTTTGAATTTCAGGATTTACTGTTTATTTTCACATTAAAAAAGCAGTTTTCACAATTTTTTGCAGTTGTCCTATTATATTTTTAAAGACATATAATAAGCAGTATTTGAAATTCGGCACTTAATTAGGTATTCATTAACTGTTTTGATTCTTTTTTGCTTAGATTTTATTAGTGGAATTTTTTTCAAGCATGATTACATTTAATTTTTGTATTTATGCTGTTTCATTAACTGTTTCCTCTAAATCTTTCCTGGGAAACAAATTTCCTCTAAAGCGACCGAGTTTACCACTCATTTCCTTTCCACCGTTGCCATAATGTTGTTTGTAATACAAGCAGTGGAACCACACATCAAATAAGTAAGTGATTTCAAAAGGGTTTTTTGACAGTCGGCCAAAACAAGGAAATCTTCATCTTTGCTGCTTGACAATAGCGCACTTTTTTTTTACCTGCAGCACCAGCATCATTTTTACTGTCACGGTGAAATGTGCCCATTTGAACAGGTGATTTAAATGGTTCTGCTGGAGGTAAGTTTCTTAAAGACTCCTCTCCTGCGGTCAGTCTTTAGATGAAGAGGATGACTGGGTTGGAAGTCTGGTGTATAAGAATAGGTACAACCCCCCCCCCCCAAGTCATTGTTGTTATTACAATTAGAGAATCCTTTTGTGTTTGAGTGTGTTTGTCGAGAGTGTGTCTCAAAACGGGACTGCATGCGTACCTGGTCTGCGCTTTGTGGACCGAGATATTTCGGGGAGGTTTTTAAATGCCTTTTTTAATGTATTGATACATCTTAATTTCAGGTTAGCAGCAAATCCAAACTCGAACAAGCCTTACTGAGCTAGTTTAACTATATATGTGGTTTTTAAAGGAAGGAATGATCTCAGAAGACTTCAGTGATGATTCATTTTTGAGCCATGGGGCTCACACTAAACTGCTCTAGATAATAAAGGATTTCCCAGAAGGGCATTTTTTTCCAAAATGTTGTTCTGGAAAGGCCAGATTAACTATGCAGGTGATGCTAAATGTTCACATGTTCACATAAAACGGTTACTATAGTTACACAGAAACTTGAGTAACACAGGTATGCCTCTTGATGTCGTTGTTAAAATGATGGGGATTTTTAAACACACAAATTTGTAGGGCAAAATCGCATCCGATCCGAAGCCTGTTTCATAACTCGGATACGAGTCTCAGCCCATACCGAGCCTGTCAGAGGAGCTGTGCTAAAAACTGTTCTAATGCTGTTCCAAGTTAGTCTGAATTTCTGCTGGCATCAGTGGGTGGTGAAAATTTCTCATAAAACTTGAATTTGCCAGCAGAATATCCATGACACACCCACTTCAGAAACCTCAACGCCTACGCCGGTGTAGTGCATTATGAAACGTGTTCACTTGAGGACGTTATGGTATTGCGAGGCTCAAACTTAGAAATCACACACTGTCCGTGTTACATCACCAGTTCCACACTGTTTTCCGTTGTCGCACTAGAACCCAGAATGTTCGAAGCAGGGATGTGTACACACACTGTGAAGCAAATGTTTAGCTCCTCCCATTCCAATTTAATGTTGATAATGCAGAGTTGCATTATAGGAACATTTCAGGTGGTGTCCGACTTACGATGGGGTTACATTCTGCAAAAGCCATTGTAAGTCAAAAATATTAAGTCAAAAATGCATTTAATACATCTAATACACACCTCTGCTCGACAGACTGGGAGATGCGGATCGCTGCCGCTGCCCAGCATTGCGAGAGTGTATCACACCGCATATCGCTTGCCCGGGAAAAAAAAATCAAAATTCAAAATTTGAAGTACGGTTTCTACTGAATGTCTATTGCCAACTCACCATCGTAAAGTCGAAAAAATCGTAAGCTGAACCATCGTAAGTCGGGGACCACCTGTATATAGCACATATTTATTGAGCTCATAATCAGGGGAGATGTGAGTCTGAATAGAGGTGTGTTTTGAAACCCTTTATTGAATGTTGAGGGGATTCCAGCAGTTCCGAGTGAGAGAGGGAGGTCATTCCGCCACATCGGAGCCAGAACTGAAAAGCTTCACGCTTTACAATCAGTCACAGCAATTTCATCTTTATCTGTTTGTTTCTGTTCTTTTTAACATTAGTAAAGAGGATGCATTATTTGATAGAGACCATCAGTAGTTTTCCACCTCCTGCTTCACAACTTACTGTTTTTCTTTTCCCTCCTTTTTTTGTCTCTATACTCATTGTTGTGTAACCAGGGTACAGTTCCGCTTGAAAGTATGGTAATCTCTTGTGTTCCCTAGTTTTACCAAAAAAAGTTATTTAATGAGAATCTGTGTTTCTCATGCGACATAATAGGTGTGTAATGACCAATATGGTCCACATGTCACTTTAGAGGAAATCACATGTAGTAGAAACACAGAAGTAGTGCAGGTGTAAAAATAAGTGAAGCCCAAGTTGCACCAAGTATGTAAGTAGAGTCGGTTGTGTAAATAATTACTTATTCATTTTATTAATTTATTGTAATATTTTATACAATAATAATGACCATCCCTATAGGTTTCTCATACTTTTAAGCAGCACCGTATGTCTGCAATCGATTGGAACCTGAATCATTTATGGTCCAGCCATCAAAATTTACAAATTAGCGCTGATTATGCCTCGGCAAAACCCGTTTACATTTTTCTGTTTTTTCCCCCCATCTTTTTTTCTGGAAGGTATTCAAAACACATACAAGGTGTATGCCCTTTTTACTTGCAGCAATGAATTATTGGTATAGATGGCATCTCACCCTGCTGACACGATCTACGCACAGGTTGCCGGGCTTAACTTGAGTCCCGGAATGCCTCCAGTTCTCAAGGGATCGGGTTTTACTATCACAGTAGGCAGCAATATAAGCATCACCTGACCTGAGCATTTCGTTGTGCCATGGTGTTTCCCTATCCATGACGATACGTTTCTAAACGTGTGATACAGTGGGTGTAGATGGCGGACGCATTTTTAAGTAACGTGAAATTTTAATCATGAATGTGTTTTGGCCACAGGCCTTCATCGGACATACAGATGTCAACGAAGAATGTACAGGTGGTCCCCGATTTACGATGGTTCGTCTTACGATTTTTTTTCAACTTTACGATGGTGAGCTGGCGATAGAAATTCAGTAGAAACCGTACTTCGAATTTTGAGTTTTGATTTTTTTTCCCGGGCAAGTGATACGTGGTGTGATACTCTCTCGCAAGGAAGGAAAAAGAACAGAAAGAAACAGATAAAGATGAAATTGCTGTGACTGATTGTAAAGCGTAAAGCTTTTCAGTTCTGGCTCCGATGTGGCGGAATGACCTCCCTCTCTCACTCGGAACTGCTGGAATCCCCTCAACATTCAATAAAGGGTTTCAAAACACACCTCTATTCAGACTCACATCTCCCCTGATTATGAGCTCAATAAATATGTGCTATATACAGGTGGTCCCCGACTTACGATGGTTCAGCTTACGATTTTTTTGACTTTACGATGGTGAGTTGGCGATAGACATTCAGTAGAAACCGTACTTCGAATTTTGAGTTTTGATTTTTTTTCCCGGGCAAGTGATACGTGGTGTGATACTCTCTCGCAATGCTGGGCAGCGGCAGTGATTCGCATCTCCCAGTCTGTCACGCAGAGCTGTGTATCGGGTGTATTAAATGCGTTTTCGACTTACGATGGGTTTTGCGGAACAAAACCCAATCGCAAATCGGGGACCACCTGTAAATACGTTTATGAAAATACATGTTTCAATGTGTTATTCACGTGTTTCGTTCATGTCTATACACCCTGGTGAAGGCCTGCTGCGGAAACGCATTCATGGTTCGTCTGTTTAAATTTGAACTGTGAGTGCTGTCCTGAGTACTCTTTATTTCAGTACTTTCATAAGATCCAGTGCGTGTTGCAGTAATGTTTTTCGGCCGTTGCGTCGATCACGTGTTATTTTTCTAAACATCTCAAACGAAATGACCGTTTTATGCTCGTAAGAAAAATGTGGAACAGACATGTCCTTTGGTGTCCCCACGCCCTTGGCTTTGAATCATTAAGCACGTGTGTTTTGTTCGTTTGCATGTTTCTGGTCATATTAATGATGAAAAATCACACGGGGTTTCAGTTTTGTACATTCAAATCAGAAATTGTGCAAAGTGTGTGAGGGAAGATCGATGTAATGAAAATATTGAGCAGCAACAGGTGGTGCAGCAGCTAGAGGTGCCAACTTGCACTCAAAAGCCCCAAGTTGAAGTCCCTGCTCCTGCTGTAGTACCTTTGAGTAAGATACTTACTCTGAATTGATACAGTTAAAAATACCTTGCAATATGGGTAAATACTTGTGAGTCTCTTTGGATAAAAGTCTCAGCTAAAGCAATGAAGAATAATAATAAAAAGTAGTAATAATAATCTTAGGGGCTAGAGACACTGAAGCTATTTCAAAAGCCAAAGTACTTTCCTTTGTTTACTGTGGTCTTTCATCCAGGATGGTATATTTTCCGTATACCGAGTTCCTGCTGCTGTAACTCTTTCGAGTGACTTTAGTTCTGGTGCTGTTTGTCACTGGATGTGCTGTCATGACTAGTAACCAGAGCGCCCCCACTCCCCTCCCCACAGTGTTCCACTTTTCCCAGCGCGTCACCACCGTGGTCCCCGAAAGCTGCCTGCTCATCCTTCTCGGCCTGGTGCTGGGGGGGGTCGTGCTCATTGCCAGCAAGAAGCAGCTGTACCAGCTGGACCCCGGGCTCTTCTTTCTCTTCCTGCTCCCCACCATCGTCGGCGATGCCGGCTACTTCATGCCCAGCCGACTGTTCTTCGACAACCTGGGCGCTATCCTAATGTATGCCGTGGTTGGAACCCTGTGGAACGCCTTCTGCACGGGCTTCTGTCTCTACGGGATGAAGCTGGCAGGAGTGATAGGTGAGCTGGCCTTCTGAGGTGTCCTTGGGGTACCGCTAGCGTTCCTTTTGTCCATGTCTGAAACACAATGCACGTCTCCTGACACCTTATTCTTGCTGTGCACGTGTGGTCCTTCCCCTTGTGAGCTATAGATGAGAAGGTAGAGGGTGGCATGATGGAGTTCCTGCTGTTCGGAGCGCTGATCTCTGCGGTGGACCCAGTGGCAGTGCTCGCTGTGTTTGAGGAGGTGCACGTCAACGAAACCCTCTTCATCATCGTTTTTGGCGAATCGTTGCTCAACGATGCCGTCACTGTGGTGAGTCTCCTCGAGTTATGGAGCTCCTTGGTGATCAAATGGGTGTAAGCAATCCTGAAGTAGTGCCAAGGGACACTGCAGACATGTGCTTACACCATATGCTGTGTTCCTGGCTCTGGTCACACGTGAGCTTCGTGGACACGGTTATCCTTACAGTGAAATGTGCAAATCAGGTGGCCTCAGATCCATGTGTCCATCTCCACTTGAACCCATCCTGGACACATCTCAATAGCTGTGGTGTTGACAGCACAGCCTCATCTACACATCCTTTGTCGCTGGGCCCATCTCTTGGCTCTGTAAGTGAAACCACGCAGTGGACCGTGCCAGTAATGCCAACGTTCAGCCCACGTGCCTCCGAAAGGCGGCGATGACTAATGTTACCAGTGTGGTCCTTCACCTCACATGGTACTGCAGAGCTGAAGAGACTGAGCTGGCTTCTGTGTTTTTATGACTCATCGTGAGAGGAACGAATCTCGCAGGAGGGACACCGTGAGGAGAGACACGGCGCCCGAGACCCCGTTGTGTTTGGCTTGGCTGGGAAGAGGAAAAAAGGCCATGGCAACAGCTGTCCGGATAAGACCTTTAAACTCTGACATTATTCATATTCTGCGGTTTATTATCTTAACGATGAGCTCAAGAAGACAGGAAATTAATATTCTTCAGTGGGAAAATGAGACTAGCAGGAGAAGTTAATAAACTGTTAGAATTATGCTCCCATTGAAGCAGTCAACAGAACACAAACCAAAAGATGGTATCATCAGGGTTTTAATAGCATTTCTCAATGAAAGAGGCCAGCAGGTAATGCCTTAGATACAGTCTCGTGACCCTGCTGACCCTGTGCTGCGTAATTTGCACATTTTGGATTAATCCCTTCTGCTAAGCAGCAATAACAGATGCCACTGCACACCTGTCCTCCTCACTAACTGTGGAGGTCCAAGTCTCCTTCACCTCGAGCAGCTGGTTCTGGCTGCACGGATGCTGCCTTTGCAGGACTGTTCGAAATGCTGCCACAAGGTCCTTTTGTTTGCGCGAGAGCTCTCATAAGCCAGGCATTATCCTTAGGCTGAAGCGATCACGTCGTTCCCATTGCCACAGCGGTCTACCTAGTCCGGAACATACCAAGAATGCCTGTGCGGGACGACTCTTTTTACCCAGCGGTCAACTACATGTTCCAAGTTCCCAGGGATTCGTCCGTCGTTCTTCTTAAAGCACTTCCCGCCATTGCCGTCTGTTCACCGTTGTACGCGAGAAAATGTAGGATTAGGCCAAAAGTTAAACTTTGTACCTTCCAGGTTTTCTGAACCCATCTCAATAGGATTAATCTGAAAATAAGTGCAGAAATTCCTCCACCCGGTGACCCTTTCTTTCGACTTATCGCCCCAGTTACTGCTGAATGTGAGTAGCTGGAGGTTATGGAGCTAAAACTTTCCAAAGTAAAATTCTTCTCGCCCAGAAGTTCGACTGGTCTCCACGAAACACGGTCTCTATTTTTAGTGGTCTATTTTTTTTGGAACAGAGGTAAAAACAACACATCGTCTGCCTGTTATGCCAGTTGGCCTACCTTTGCAGCAAGGCCAGGCTGCAAGAACCCCAGTGCTGCTGGTAAAATACATTTCTTGAGTATATACTGCAAAGTTTCAGCATTTATTAGCAGAAAGGTATGATTATATAAAGAGGAAGGTTGGAGCACAAAGAAATCCTGGGGCAAAAGAAGAAAATCCTGGATTCAAAGAGCACAGCAGGAGATAAGCTTCATACCTTCATGTAAAGCAAATCAAATGTCCTTGACCTTTTGGTTTCTGAGCTTTACTGAATAATCCATACAGGCTCATTCCTTTACAAACTGTCAAGTTCACACATTTTTGAAGAACTTTGTCCAGTTTATTGATTTTTGTGTGGGACCGCCTTAATTCAACTAACTTCCACCGTTTTTACAGCTCTTTCCTGGTGTTTGCGGTTGTCTTGGTGATCACTAAGATGATAATGAATATTCCATTTGATGAATCAGTCCATAAGAAGCACAACCTGGAAGTTTGTGGAGACATGTTTTTATTTTCAGTGGATTTCAATTGTAATGCAGCTTGAAATTTAAAAATATTCAAATAAAAATTATTAGAAAGTCTGTATGTATATGTATATATACAGTGTATAGATATATATAGATATAGCTGTACAAAAAAAATCTGCGTAGATATATAGCTACAGCCTAGATTTACATACATACTCTACCTGTAAATAATCAAGGGACATCTTTTTAAGCTTTTATTGATTTTTCTCTTAGTGCTAGTATAGCGCCCCAGGAAGGTGTTTGCAGGTTGACTAAGGGGGGGACGGTGGCACAGATGGCTGTTTTTGAAGGAGACCCAATTACCTGTGTTTGTGTTCTTCAGGTGCTGTACAAGGTTTATATTTCCTTTGTGGAGGTGGGCCCCGGCAACGTGCAGACGGCCGATTACTTCAAAGGAGTCGGTAAGTTGTTAAAAGCCAGTTGAAGGTTTTTTGTTTTCTTGGTTCTAGTTTTTATCTTCCTCTGTTCTGTTTCCACGCAATAGTTTTTCATTAATATTGCCCTTAATGGTTTCCTAAAGAAAATTCACAAAAGAATCGTTGGATTAAGAAGGTTATCTCTTTCAGTGGCAGTGTAGAGGTTAGAGTGGCTGTTGCACCTGAAGGTTCCTAGTTTAAGTCTCACCTACCACTGCAGTACTCTTACATTTATTTATTTAGCACTTTCCTCCAAAGCAACTTCCGAAGAACTGTATGTAGTGTAATCAGCCCACACACCTTATTCACCGTGGTGACTTACACTGCTAGATACACTACTCACACTGGGTCACTCATCCATCCATCAGTGGAACACACTCGCACACTATGGGTGAACCTGAACAGCATGCCTTTGGACTGTGGGGGGAAACCAGAGCACCCAGAGGAAACCCACACGGACATGGGGAGAACATGCAAACTTCACACAGACTGAGCGGGGATTTAACCCACGTCCTCTCAAACAACCCAAGCGTTGTGAGACATCAACACTATCCACTGTGCCGCCGTGGTGCCCTACGGCACCCCTGGCACGCTTGATCGTAGTACTTATTCTAAGTTGCTCCAGTAAAATTACCCAGCTGTACAAATGGATAAATTTTGACAGCAGTGTTAATGGGATGACAGTGCAGGCCTCCGTGGTATATAAACAATGACACACTCACTGTTCCCAGTTCCAACAATTACGCTGCTGGGCTCACAGAATCACGGACACAACGTCAAGCTTTGGACTGTGATGGATTCTTGTCTCCCTGTGGGTTCTCACTCTCTCTTCCTCACCTGGACTTGTCCTTCAGCCTCCTTCCTTATTGTCAGCATTGGGGGCACCATGGTGGGCCTCATCTTTGCTGTCATCCTGGCCTTCATCACACGCTTCACCAAGCGGGTGCGCATCATCGAGCCCCTCTTTGTCTTCCTGTTGGTCTACCTAGCCTACCTGACGGCGGAGCTCTTCTCCCTCTCCGCCATTCTGTCGTGAGTAACCGTCGTACCTCCCATCAGGTTTGGACTTGTTGCTCATCTCTGACTTTCTGGATCTCAGTCCAGTATTAATTAAATGAGCCTCAGAATTAGTATTTGAGAGGAACAAAAACCTGAAGGAGGATCAGTTTTGTCTATGCTTCAGATTGCAGATCGGCCTGTTATTTTTTTTTCTCTTTGAGAAAAGCGCTTATTCCGTATTTCTTCAAAAAACATCTGACTTACAAGTTGCTTTGGTCACGGATATTTTCTAGGACCAAAATCTTCTGAAAAGATAAAGTAATAGAACATTCACAAATTAAAAAATACTTCAATTTTTTTTAGTTATGGTTTGTTTGAGAAAATGTTTCCCTAGACGTATACGACTGTCCTTGGTAAGAAAATGAACTATTGTTATAACCACCTACACACTGTGCTGTAAAAGCTGTGTACTGATCTTCTCAGGGCCCACTGGCTATATCTGTGTGTGTACACCGACCGCTATACATGACATGCCGGTTAGTGACCTTGTGGTCCTTAGTTTTAACACAAAACGGTTTTTTAATGAGAATCGGTGTTTTTCACGTGACATAATAGGTGTGTAATGACCACTATGGTCCATATGTTGCTTTAGAGGAAATTGTGTGTGTAGTAGAAACAAGCAAGTAGTAAAAAAAAAAAAAAATGTAAAAATAAGTAACGCCCAAGTTGCATTGCTTCAACCAATTAAGTAAGTAGAATCAGAGGTGTAAATCATAGTCATTTATTCATTTTATAAGTTTTTTTTAAGATGTAACATGTCCATTTGATAAGTTTCTTTTAATATTTTAGACAAGAATAATGACCACCGCTGTAGGGTTCACGTATTTTCAAGCAGAACTGTACCTCAGTGGAGATTTGGTTGCTGTTTTAATTTTTTTCATGGGTTTGGCTTAAATTTTTATTGTAATTCAGAAAATTTGAAAATCGTTTTTTTGTCGGTGGATTGTGGTGTGGAATATCTGTGGTGTTTGTCAAAAGCAAGCAAATCTTTTATAAGGATGAACTATTCTTTCACAGGGTCTGGGTGGTGTGAGAGGACGAGGGTTCGATCCTTGCTCAGTCCGTGTGAAGTTTGCATGTTTTCTGGGTGCTCTGGTTTCCTCCCAAAGACATGTTGTTTAGGTTCACCCATAGTGTGTGAGTGACAGAGAGAGTGTGTGTGTTCCACTGATGTATGGATGAGTGACCCAGTGTAAGTAGTGTACCTAGCAGTGTAAGTCACCTTGGTGAATGAGGTGTGTGGGCTGATAACACTATGTAGAGTTCATTGGAAGTCGCTTTGGAGAAAAGTGTCTGCTAAATAAATAAATGTAATGTGAAAGTGAATTAGCAGACACATTGACTAATGCACAAACACACACACACACACTGTCTGAAACCGCTTTTCGCATACGGGGTCACGGGGAGCTGGAGCCTAACCCGGCAATACAGGGCCCAAGGCTGGAGGAGACACACCCAGGATGGGACGCCAGTCTGTTGCAAGGCACCCCAAGTAGGACTCGAACCCCAGACCCACCAGAAAACAGGACCCGGTCCAACCCACTGCACCACCGCACCCCCCATTGACTAATGAGCAGACTCAATTCTATTAAGGACAAGTGAAATTTGTATCTTAAATTCAATGGTTACTTGTCCTGCAGCTGCAGGAAATGCTTTAAAAGGAAACCATTGAAATCCAGCCACATTTTTATGCTCATTTATATCGTTGGAGGAATACATAAATAGCGTAAGGGGCATGAGCGTGGCCGCACCTCACTCCTTCATGATGAGGTAGAGTATAGAGTGTGTTTGTAACATTAGGGCCTCTGTTGTGCTCTCATTCATGATGTCAAGAAATACAGAAGCATCTTTATCCTGTTTCAGTTCCCCAGAACATTCATTTATCTAGCAGATGCTTTCAGACTTACACTGCTAGATACACTACTTCCACTGGGTCAGTCATCCATACATCAGTGGAACACACAGACTCTCTCTGTCACTCTCACACTATTGGGGAACATGAACAACATATCTTTGGAGTGTGGGAGGAAACCAGAGCACCCGGAGGAAACCCACACAGACACGGGGAGAACATGCAAACTCAACACAGACTGAGTGGGGACCGAACCCACGTCCTCTGGCACCTCCCAGGTGCTGTGCCACCGCGCTGCCCACAGTATGCGTGACAACACATGGATTCCCTCCGAAACAGTGATTTGCCTTTACTTGTTTATTGTATTTTTTCAACATAAAACGTTCTATAGCAAGTTTTACTCATGGTTTTTGTAAGGGATTGTTGTAGTTAGAGTTTTCTCAAAAAGCAAACTTCACGAACTAGACCAACCACTACAGCTTATGACACACTTGAACTGAAAGAGCTTGTTAGCTCGTGTTGTGATAATTTACCATGCGTGAACAGTGATTTTTTTTTTTTTTTTGATTGAGGGCTGCACTGTAATTCTTGCTATTGAAATTAATTGTAATTTCGGTCCCCATTTACAAGCAGAAGCACATTTCAGTTATAAACCAGAGATAAGTGTTTAAATTGTATTGCGTTTGTAACAGTTCACCTGTTTTTATTAGAACAGATAAAATCACTTGCACTTTACAGTAGGACCAAATTTTTGTCCTTCAAAAACTTGAGATACCTGTACTATCGAGCTGACGTGCCCTCTCTGTCACTTCTTCACATGTGACAGAATGACCTTCTGCGGTATCGGCACCAAAAAGTACGTGGAGGCCAACATTTCACAGAAGTCTCGCACCACCGTCAAATACACGATGAAGACCCTGGCCAGCATTGCAGAGACCATCATTTTCATCTTCCTGGGCATCTCTGCCGTGGACAAGTCCAAATGGGCCTGGGACACAGGCCTGATCTCCTGCACACTCATCTTCATCTTTGTCTTCAGGGCCCTGGGTGGGTTCCCAGGCTGGCTTCTGATGTCCTTCAGTCAGTCTCCTTCCCTTTATGTATTGATCTGTTGGCCAAGAGCTTCGCTGTTCTATCGCACAGCTCCCTGTTGTCCCGCTTGGTTTTTGTGAGATTCTTCACACATCTACAGATACTGTGAATTAATAGTAGAAAGAAATGAATGCTCCTTCCCCATTATTCGATCTGCTGATATCTGATTTTTCGCATATCTGATCCTTATTACCACTTGTCATTAATGGGTCTGTATATTCATGCAATTCAAAATTGTGGCAGAGACTGTGAGAGATGCATTGCATTGTGGGAACTGTGTACCCGCACTCTCATTAGCAGTTTGACAGTCTGGTCACACTTGCCTCAGGGTTTGTGTTTGCATGCTTTATTATTATTATTATTATTATTATTATTATTATTATTATTATCATATAGATTTATTTAAATGTGACATACAGGCTTCGTCCTCCTCACGCCAGTCCACGAACAGCATATATAATTTACTTTGTAGACATTTTACTTTCTAGCCAGTTTGAATAAAAAAATAACTTGCAGGGAATCACAAACTAAAAGTTTTGTGAAAAAAAAAAACACAATCACTGCTAGATATCCAAACACTAACCCTGGACTCAGACAATAAAAAATATGATGGACTCTGGCAGTGGGGTTTGCCGATGTTACTGTACAGCAATGAAGCAGTTATGACCAGACATCTTGACTCAGAAATAATTTAATGAGATAAACTGGATCGCCGCTGTGAGTAACTGGTAGTCTGGTTGCATGTGTCATAAGTCAAGGGCCACCTATCGACACATGGCCTCGTTTGCTACAACAATCATATGTGACAAAAAAAAATTTGACCAACACGCAAATTTAAAAAAGCTTTGTGACTTGCGATCAATAAAAAAAAAAGCTGTTTTTTTTTAGAAAAATTACGGTTGACCCTTGAACATCGCGGAGGTTAGGGGCGCTGACCCCCCGCACAGTCGAAAATCCTCGTATAACTTTTGACTGCCCAAAAACTTAGCTACTGATAGCCTACTGTTGACCGGAAGTCTTACCGATAACATATACAGTCAATTAACACATATTTTGTACGTTATATGTATTAATGCTGTATTCTTACAATAAAGTAAGCCAGAAAAAAGAAAATGTTAAGAAAATCATAAGGGAGAGGAAATACATTTACAGTACTGTACTATATTTATCGTAAGTTTACATTGTCCGTTTACGAGATAAATCGTCTTGTTGTCTGTCTGTGTCTATGTCAGTACCACCATCAAAATTGTCGTATATGATACAGAACACTGTAGATGTTATACCGAATATACATATTACGTGTATATTTTATGGCAGTAAATGATAAAATAGACTGGTATCTACATATTTTATACGTTCGTGACATAGCTAACTTTTTAATTTTTAATTTGTTCGATATTTCTAGGCTACGCGGTTCGTCTGCGAGTTTTTTCAGATTGTCGCAAATCTCCAGAAAATTCTCCAATATATTTATTGAAAAAAATCCACATGTTAAGTGGAGCCGCGCAGTTCAAACCCATGTTGTTTAAGAGTCAACTGTATTTTCCAGGGAACAAAATGGTGAAAGTAAAATGGCAAAAAGAAAACCAAGTTAAAAATATCCAGACACAAAAGGGCTGTGTGTGGAGTGTTGCTCTTAACATCACACGTCTTTTTCCTTATGACTTTTGGTGTCATTTAGGGGGATTTTGGGGTGAATTTAGGATGGGTTTGGTACATGATAAATGATAAATAATGCAATAAGTAATTTCGTTATCCAGTTTTCCAAAATGACGTTTTTCGAGAACATATGGGTACCAGTTAACAGGGATAAGTGCACATATATCTGACTTGGTGTTTTTTTTTTTTTTTACTTTCGCAATGTAGTCGTTGTCTGCAGTCGTATGAAATTTATGCACTGAAATAAATTTCTCCAATACGTCTTTCTCGCAGGTGTTGTGGGGCAGACCTGGGTACTGAACTGGTTCAGACTGGTTCCCCTGGAGAAGATCGATCAGGTGGTGATGTCGTACGGCGGCCTGCGGGGAGCTGTCGCTTTTGCGCTGGTGGTCCTGCTGGACGGGAAGCAGGTGAAAGCCAAAGACTACTTTGTGGCAACGACAATTGTGGTGGTCTTCTTCACGGTCATGTTCCAGGTGGGCACCGCCACCGCTTGCGCCAAATACACACCGTCGCACCCCTAGGCCTCTATACGACTGGATTGTCGGGTTCGGGGTGGGTCTTCAAGGCTTTCTTTTGCTCTGTCGTGGAGTTCCGTGTTCAACTTGGGCAGTTATTCATTTGTGGAAAAGAGCGAAAGAAAGAGACGAGGTTTCGAAGAGTCGATTCCGGCGAACCTGTCAGGGTACTGTTTACCGTACTGGTCAAGTACGGCTGTCGGGGATTGGAGGGCGTACTGCAGACCATGTTCGCTACACGATCTCCTCTGCAAACATCTCAACATTTAGTCCACGCTGTAGCTCTACGGTCTTTCCCAAGACACTCTGATAGAGCGGTTGACGTTTCCAGGCCGGGGGCACTGAACCGCAGCAGTAATTTCTAACTGCTTATCCACACACAGGCAGTAATTATGGTACATAAACAACGTTCTGGAGATCTGGAGGTCTGGCCTGGATGGCGCAGATGATGGAGACCAAATGACCTTTCGCTCTGTGCCTTCTCAGCAAGCTGCATGCTCAGAAATATGACATGGGGCAGGAGGGAGTGGTGACTCATTATTATTTTATTTTCTGTTGTGTAATGGCTTTACTGTGATTTTCAGAGCAGTAGCATGAAAAGGTTGCAGGTTTTCGTTCAATATACTTTCTTAATGTAAAAATAGAGTGCGATTCAGTTTGATTCAGCGTCACAAATTACAAGTGGTTGTTACCGACGCCACCGAGTGTTTCTAATCACTTCTTTAGACGTGACGGTTGCTTACAGTATATATTAAATACTAGAATTAAGACATCAGCGTTACGTGTTTTAAACATCTCATCTTGTCTCGGCTTTTCTATGAACTCAGTAATGCGTACGGTTTGTGTTCCTCTGTCCGAGAGACAATCTAATGGCTCGATGTAACAGTGTCGGGGGGGGGGTGTCCTTCACTGTCCGAGGTTCAGGCTGGTCAAACCCCCCCCCCCATATTTGCACCCAGGGTCTGACAATCAAGCCGCTTGTGAAGTGGCTGAAGGTGCCGCGCAGCACGAACCGCAAGCCCACCCTCAACGAGGAGATCCACGAAAGAGTGAGAACCCTCCGCACCCGCCGTCCAGCTGGAAGTAGCAGCTAGAGCTGCAACCTTTGCCTGAAAAGACTCGGGTTCGAATCCCACCTTCAGCTGCAGTTGCCCTTGAGCACGGCACTTTCCCTGAATTGACCCAGTACAAATTACCCAGCTGCGTAAAAGGGTAAATCAGTGTAAGCGGGGTTTCAGATAAAAGTGTCATCCACATACTTAAATTTTGTACTCGACCTCATGTTTGTCTCCTCAAGATCGTTTTACGCCAAACTGAAGATGTGAACGTGTCACGTCCCACCTCTGGGGTGCTGAAGCAGACGAAACATCAGGTCTTTTAAAGTATAGTATCACACCTATGGCTACAATGCATAGATAAAAGTGGAAAAAAAATAATAATTTCATACTGGAAAACTGCAGAAATATATGTGCATTTCAGAATATGACTCAACTGCGCAGTGACTATGACACCGGAAGGTGTCCTTAAGAGGGCTCGCTATGAATAAACATGTAACGGCACAAGTGATTTATTAATCTTTGTAATTATTAGTGTATCTGTCCAGGTACCTATGGGGTCTTTGCCCATAAAGGGAACGGCATGTAGGTTGTTGACGGAATTCAGGTTCAAAGCGAATCCCATACACAGCGCAGTGTATTTTTAGACGCCGGCAGCAGGCTGCGCAAAGAGGACTGTGACGCTCTGCTTCGAGACAAATAAATAAATCATTAAGGCCGCCTCCATTCAGCCCTGCCTCCCCTGACACGAGCGGCCGGGATGCCCTCCCCTCTGCCGTCTCTCCTCACGCACCCCCCACATCCCTGTCCACGCTGGCTGCCGCACTCAGAATTTACGTTGACATGTATTTATTGATGCGATGCAAAATCTGCTCTCTCTGCTCCTTCCTGCACACAGGGTCCGGCCCTGATTTCCTGCAGCTGGACTGGTGTTAATTCATTTCAACACGCATCAGGTCGTCCGAGAGTCATTAACCTAGGGTTCGTCGTGCAGATTGCGTCCGTTATTTTTACTATTATCATCGACTCGTTTGGCTGACTCCTTCGTACAAGGAGACTTACAATGTGAGGTTTTTACACTAAGCTACCAACAGTTCTTCAGTCATTCAGTCAATTCTTACTGTTTCAATTCAGGGTAAACATGTTGATCAGTTGTACCACAGCAGAAGGTGCGATTCAAACCTGGGTCTTCAGTTGTAAGTCAAAGGATCTAACCACTACGCCAAGTGGTGCCCCCGATATTATTTCGGATGTCCTGCATCCTGGATCATTTTGACTGTGCTGATCAGCAACTCTGGACAAGGAACATGTCCTTTCTCAGATGACCTTCTGTTTGACCTTCAGCATTGCCTTCCCTTAGGCCTTTGACCACATCCTGGCTGCCGTTGAGGACATTGCCGGCCTGAATGGCTACCACCACTGGAGAGACAAGTTTGTAACACACACATCTGCCTGGAAATCTAGGCTTTACAGCATTTTACACCGGTTTTATCCTCTTCTTTGCTCTAATGCTGTAGCTCGCTGATCCCCCAGCGAATGTTGAATTGCTGTTTCGACGAACCGCGCTGACATGTGACCGTCTGTCAAGATTCTTAATGGATACTGATCGTGCGCAACACACCCTCTCCTTCGTCTGTGGGGTGCAGGTGGGAGCAGTTTGACAAGAATTATCTGAGTAAGCTGCTGATGCGGAAGTCTGTGTACCACAAAGGCGAGCTCTGGGAGGTCTACCAGAAGATCAACATCAGAGACGCTATCAGTGTCATCGATCAGGTAAACCGCTCTTTCTACTTGTCATCGAACAATAGCACGTCACACCCTGGTCAAGTATGAGGTTGGAGCTGAAGTACAATAAACAAAAAAAAAAAAATTCCCTTTGACCCTGGTAACAAAAACTGAAAGTGAGGGGGCAATATGTGTGCCCACCAGGGGGTCAAAATACGGTGAGGACTCAGGGTCAAAAGGGTACCACTGCCAGTTGTACCCTGTGTCCCCCAGTGACCCTGGACATGTGGCTCAGGTGCAAAACACGCACAGGTGGCACTGTCAGGCATCATAAGAGAGAGCTGAGAACAAAGTAAGCTGGAAGAAAATGAAAACCAGTCACATTTAGTCATTTAGCAGACGCTTTTCTCCAAAGCGACGAACATCTTATAGAAAGTACAATGTGTTTATTACATTAGCAGAAAGAGACATAGTTGCAGACATGATTCTTCACTTGTGATGTCGTTCATCACGGGTAGCTGCATAAAACTTTAACAGAATATCGACGATTCCTGATCAACTTCCTAGTAATTTTTTTCCGTAGTTTTATTTTTTTTTGGAGATACATATAAACATGTATGTTACATTACAGGAGTAGCTGCGTAAAGGTTTATCCCGGCATGACCTTAAAGTTATAGAGCATGAACATTTACACCTTACATGAACTTAAGAGGTCGTGGATGAAGTGAGTCTGGAAGAGATGAGTTTTGAGAAAGAGATTCAGCAGTGCTGAGTGAGAGGGGGAGGTCGTTCCACCACAACGGAGCCAGAACCGAGAACCTTTGTGCTTTACCTTTCGTGCCTGGGACCATCAGGCGGGCAGATGTGGAAGAGCGTAGCAGTTTGGTTGAAATGTTAAGATACCAACAATTATTTACCCCTTTATTCAGCTGGGTAATTTTACTGGAACCATTTAGGGTAAGTACCTTGCTCAGGGTTACTACAGTAGTAGACAAGATTCGAACCAGCAACACTGGAATCCAAAGGCAGCAGCTCTATGTATATACCACGTTACCCCTGACAGGATGCTAGCTGTGATTCCGGAAGGACCAGTCAGGGGGAATTGTTGTATGGTCATGTGTGGATCGGTCATCTCCGAAGACCAGATTCAAACTCTTGCTGTACACAGCCTGGCTGCATGAAATGGAGTGTGTTAAACAGCTCGCTCACGCAGCCGTGAACAACCGTCTCTCCGAGGCCTGCGTGTTCCAGAATGGAAATGTGTCCATGTTTATTTAATGTTCAGTCTACAAGACAGTAATGATTTAATTTCCTTTCCAAGGACACATTTACATTTATTCATTTAGCAGACGCTTTTCTCCAAAAGTGATGTACATCTCGTATTTTCATCCATAAACCCTACTGCATACTACCACCTGTGTAGCTCATTCAGCCATGTAATGCCAAAGTGGTAATGCATAATAAATATCTTTTACAAACATAAGTCGAAAACATATAAACAGGTTTCACTTACATAGGGAAGGATCCTTTATAAGAATCCAGGCTCATGGGCAAATATAATTCATTCCCCAAAATGTGCATAACGAGCTATTAACTCTTATGAGACACCTTAATGCCAGGGTGCCCGAAAAATATATCAGTACAATATCCATGGCTGCAAAATGGCATCCTGGGAATGCAGGTGGCTGTCGGAAAATACGAAGAGATCCCTGGGGTACTGAGGTGAAGGTTTGTTTCCAACAGGGTGGCAATGTGCTGACCTCTGCCAGGCTCTCTCTGCCCTCCATGGCCAGCAGGACATCCTTCTCAGATGTCACCAATGTTACCAGCTATCTGTGAGTGTCTCCTTGTGTGTGTGTGGTTAACACTTTGTCAACTTGGAGAACGTCCTCGATGGACGATTTGAAATGGATTAGCTAACAGAGTGTAGCAATCGTTGGATTTACAAAATTTTCTATTTTTATTGAAAACGATGCGGAAACCGAATTTTTGGAAGCCGAAAGCCTATTTGCCATTATTTTAAATGGGCACAACAATACTGGGTTCCCAGCTCATCTGAAAACCCCAAAACAAATTTCCAAAATATTACTAAAACACTGTAAAACACCTATATAACTATCAACCCACGATTTCAACATGGTATAAAGCACCTCAAAACCAATTACTTACGTAATTATCAAATCATTAATATGGGCATTAATAAGTATGTTTCCTAGCAGTACATTTTGAAAGCTATTATTGTTTTCCTATGTATATCCAGCAGACAGCAACATTAATAATTTAAATAACATCGCATTAATTTAAATAAATTTTAATAATTTAAATAAAATTACATTAATAATTTAAATAATGAAATTTATGTTAAAAAAACAAGTGCAGACAGCAATTTAAAATAAATAGATAGGGCAATGTACCGTAATGAACTGTTACTTTACTCACAGTGAGCAGTTGATTGTGAGTTGTGGTGGATGGAGGAAGGAGGACTTGGCAGTCATTCTTTCACTGCCTCTGCACAAATGCAACAAATCAAAGCAATGTGAGGAAAGAAACCAGCAGGAAACAGCTGACGGTACATTAGTGACAACTACGGTACATTACTGCACTTCTGCTTCACTCGCAAGTCATGCCACTTTCAAATTATTTTGGACACGTTCCAGAAAACTCTTGTTATATCGAATTTTTGATCCGGAAATTGAAAACTGGGTATCAAAAGACAAGGATGGTTATACAGATGCTTCTCGACTTACGATGGTTTAATTTACCATTTTTTCGGCTTTACGACGGTAAGCTGGCGATGGACATTCAGTAGAAACTGTACTTTGAATTTTTATTTTTTTCCTGGACAAACGATACTGAGCAGCGGCAGCAATTCGCATCTTCCAGTCTGCCATGCACAGGTGTGTATTAGGTGTAGTAAATGCGTTTTCGACTTAACGATATTTTCAATTTACGACGGGTTTCGTGGAACATAACCCCATTGTAGGTCGGGGACCACCTGTACTGAAATTTCAGATTAAAAAAATTCGGAAAGTTTGTAAATCGAGGGACACCCGTACATCCGCGCACGCACACACACACACACACACACACAGAGATAGTTTCAGCAGTACTGTCACAGGACAAAGGGGACAATGACTTATATATGTCTATCCCATGGTTTTTGCAGGAGAGAGAACGGTAGCGGTGTATGCCTGGACCTGCAGGTGATTGACCCGGTCTCGGGTGGGAAGCTGGAGGAGGAGACAGAAACACACCACCTGCTCACAGGGAACCTGTACAAGCCTCGACGAAGGGTAACTGCAGAATAGCAGTGCAAATTTACTCTCTTACAGCATGTGTGATATTTCCAGAAATCTTGAATGCCAACATTGAACACCAATATAAAACACAAATTGCACTACAATGATCCAAATTCATACTAAACTCTTTTTAAGGAAATGTTTACAGAAATCTAAGCAAGTTCTCAGCTAGTGTCCATTTGTGTCCTCATCGCCTTTTATTAACCTGTTACTTTTACTTTACAGACCCCTGTCCTGCAAAAAGCCTTTATGATTAGCAGTTATTAAATACTTTTTCAAAGTACAGTGACCACAGCTTCAAACGCTATTGTTAGTGAGCTGTTTCATATAAAGGAGTCCTAACATGATCTTCCCCCGCTGGCAGTATCATGCCCACTACAGCCGTCACTTCATGACCATGGGTGACAAGGAGCGGCAGGATCGGGAGGTGTTCCAGAGGAACATGCGGAGCCGTCTCGAGTCCTTCAAGTCCACACGGTACAAGGGGAAGACTCGGCACAAGAAGGAGCGCAGCCAAAAAAAGGCAAGACTGTCCTGTTCTTCTCAACCATTCTTTTCTCATCTAGATGTTCATTTTTCTTCTTCTTCTTTTACTAATTATTATTATTATTATTATTACTGCTCTCCTTGCTCCTTGACACAGAGCCCTGCAGATTAAGCTTTATATAAAAAAACCTGTTACTGTAACTTGTCTTGAACAAAGGCATCCCATAAATATTTATATTATTCATTATAATGGATAACACACACACACACACACACACACACACACACATTTTCTGAACCGCTTGTCCCATATGGGGTCGCGGGGAACCAGAGCCTAACCCGGCAACTTAGGAGGTAAGGCTGGAGGGGGAGGGGACACACCCAGGACAGGACGCCAGTCCGTCGCAAGGCACCCCAAGCGGGACTCGAACCCCAGACCCACCAGAGAGCAGGACCCGGTCCAACCCGCTGCGCCACCGCGCACCCTAATGGATAACAATACTTAATAAACTGTTTTTTTTGTCTTTTGTACTGAGCTGATGAGTTTAAGTGACTGTCTAATTTTTTCATTGGAGATTTAATTTATGCAAATTATATAGAAATTATTATGGAAAAATACACACGTGCGCACACACACACACACACACACACACACACACACACACATTTCCTTGAGCTGGAAACTGTATATTGAAGTTAACATCACTAATTGTTCAGAAGATTAAAAAGTCTCATATGTATCAAAGTGATCATTTGTTTTTTGACCTGATACTTTATCTAGTTTTACTGAAATTTTGACACCTATACTTCTGCTTGAGAATTTTATTTATTTTTTTTTTTTTAAGTGACTGTACATGAGTAGCGTTATTGACAACTCCACCCACTTCTTGTTACCCATTCATACAGCTGGGCAATTTTTTTATGAGAGCGGTTCACGGTAGGTACCTTGTTAGGGTACCTTGCTTAATGGTACTACAGCAGAAGCAGGGATTTAAAGCCCAGGTCCTTGAATTGCAAGGTGACTGCCCTAACTACTAAGCCTCCTGCTGGCCATAAAAGGTCAATGCACAAAATATGATGATACAAAGTGAAGATTCTAAGGTATGAGGTTACAAACAATAAATCAATACAGCATGAGAGCTGTGATTTGCTGCAAACAGCATCAGTGAAATACAATTCCCCTTACAGCGAAAGGGTTCCGATGCAAAAGAGCAGGACGCCAACGGCAAACCAAGGAGAAACGTCAGCTGGCAGGACACAGGTACTGTGGTCCAGTTCCGCTTTGAGTAGGACTCATTTTCACTGTATTTACAACAGTCGTTTAACGGCAACTTTGGAGATGCAGTGTGTTTCTTTCAGATCTTTGACATGCGTATATCATTCGCACAGACACACTGAGGTTGTGTTGATAAACCCACCGTGTTTTGGTAGTGAGTGCCCTTGTACCCATAGATCCGGTGGTGGCCCCCTTGGAATCGGAGGAGGAGAAGAGCGAGGATGAGCCGGAGAAGGACGATGATGTGGGCATCACCTTCGTGGCAAACAAGAACGACCTTCCAAAGGAGTCTCCAAAGGAGCGGCCCAAATCAGGTGGGCAGGGGTCTCGCCGGCTGTAGGTCCATATGGCCACCGCAGTGCGAGTGACTCAGTGACCTCAGATGAGGTAGTTTACCGCTATAGTCCTACAGCCCAAGTCCAGGTTCATACCTGGAGTGTATCGTTGACTATATGTGACTGGGAGACCTTCGCAGGAGTATAAACTAGTGTTTTTCTGCCAAGGGAGGCAATCGGGTGCAGTAAATATCTCAACAATACACAGTACGGGTTTTCTCAAGCACCTCGGACCCATGTCGCTTACCGGTCAGTAGTGATTGTCAGTTAACCACTCCAGTCAGTGGTTCCCACCCCGGTTAGCTGACCTGACTGGGTGGGTGCCAGTCAAGGGGCACTGTGAAAAGTGGGCAGGATGGGCAGTAGAGATGGGCAAGTTTGTATTTCTGTTTTCCAATATTGGTCTAGAAATTATCCCAGAAGAGTAGGATGTGAGGCAGGATACACTGTGAATGGTGCAGTCGCACACACTCATTTACTCACACATATACACACTTCTTAGGGAGGCAGTTCTCCTGACCTCACATGTCTACAGTCATTGCGCTAACGATGCCGCACATGGTTAAGGACGGCGCACTGTAATGACTGTGCCATGTTTTGACCATGTTTGCTTCACGTTGCTAGTTTTAGGGAAAGCATTCATAAGTGTGTTTTTGTTAATGGCCACGTCTGAGAATGAACCTGTACTATAATATTTGTCTGTGTTCAGGCGGTGCAGCTCGAGTGTGTGTATCACTTACAGGCATAAAATTAATATCAATATTGATTAATGATCTGAAGATATAGACCTAAAATATACAGACGGTCCCCGACTTACGATGGGGTTACGTTCCGATAAACCCGTCATAAGTCGAAAATATCGTAAGTCGAAAATACATTTAATACACCTAACCTACCGAACATCATCGCTTCTTATCCTTTGAGATGGTCGAGATTGTTGATTGCGAAAGTCCAAGTTCACATGCGATGGCCATTCCGGGCTTGCCACCTTCATGTCGGACAATTATCTAGAGTTTCTCCTCGAAATATTGCCTTCCTCTTCTTCTTCTCACCAACAGCAAGAGACACAGATAGGCGTTTCGTAGATATGACGAATGCACAAAACACAACATAATATGGGGGGGTATCCAAAAAAACCCCGGCAATGCAGAACTTTCTAGAGTATCGGTTGTATACACTAGCGACCGCATGACACACTGGGGGATGTGGATCGCTGCCCTGCTGCCCAGTACCGCGAAAGAGTATCGTACCGCATATCACTTGCCCGGGAAAAAAAATCAAAATTCAAAGTAAATTCGAAGTATGGTTTCTGCTGAATGCGTATAGCTATCGCACCATCGTAAAGCTGAAAAATCGGAAGTCGGACCATCGTAACTCGGGGACCGTCTGCACTTTGTAATTTATGCCTAACTTTAAATAAAGAAGGTAAGGCTTTGCAGTTTATTATACTTTTTGGGGGGAGTAAATATGCTGTGAAATTAAAAGGAAACTAAATATATTATTTCTTTATTTAAGTTTATTCTAAAGTGTTATACATGGGGTGACATCATGGACAAGGGTAAGATGCGATGGAGCAGCTGGACTACCAAAAATTCTGAGCTAATCGGGTCTGAGTTCCGATCCCAGTTGCATTGCTAACTTGAAATATAACTGTACACTTTTCTAAACATTTTACCATTCAGAAGAAGAAAATTAGTGCTGTTATCCATTATGATTTGTAGGTTGTAATTAAGTCGTTGTCGCAAATTCAACAACACTTGTCAAACTCTTGTCGGCTGGATCTGCTCTTTCCCTTTATTGGTGTTTCAAAACGAGCGACTCGGGATTTATTGAGTTTAAATAATTCACATTTAAACAGAATGATTCGTGAAATACAACACCGCAGTTAACGTAGGCAGAGTGTCGGACAGGAACAGCGTAACCAATAATACAGAGATTAAATTGGTGGTAAATAAAATGTACAGTGCTGCTCGAAAGTATGGTAACTCCTCGCGTCCCTTAATTTTACCACAAAATGGTTATTTAATGAGGATCGGTGTTTCTCATGTGACATAATAGGTGTGTAATGACCAATTCCATATGTTGCTTTAAAAGAAATCATGTGTATAGTCGAAACACACACACACACACACACACACACACACACGCAGACTGTCTAAAACCGCTTGTCTCGAGCGGGGTCGCTGCAAACCGGAGTCTAACCCGGCATCACAGGGCACAAGGCCAAAGGGGCAGGGGACACACCCAGGATGGGACGCCAGTCCTTCACAAGGCACCCCAAGCAGGACTCGAACCCCAGACCCACCATAGAAACATAAGTAGTAAAAATATAAAATGATAAAATGTAAAAATAATTTAAGCCCAAGTTGTATTTTTAAATCCATGTAGATACGTAGAATCTGGAGTGTAAATCATAGTGATTTGCTCATTTTATAAGTTTATTTTAATATTTTATGCAAGGATAATGACCATCCCTACAGGGTTTACTCGCTTTCCAGCAGCACTGTATGTAGGAAAAAGGCTCAACCGAAGTTTGACGTATACCTTGCGTGCTGTTGTCTTACCTCCATCGCAGTCCCCGGCACACTGGAAGTGTGTCAGAGCCCTGCGGTGATCCCCCCATCCCCCACCTGCGCCGAGAAACACCTGCCATGGAAGGGGGGTGGCGGCACGCTTCCTGTCTGTGTCTCCATGGAGACCACGAAGATCATCCCCATTGACCTGCAGCAGGCCTGGAACCAAAGCATTTCCTCCCTGGAGAGCCTGGCGTCTCCACCAGCACCGGCTGAGCCTCAGCACCCGCGGGTCAGAACCCTCGGCAGGGTGGAGGCGGCGGCCCGAGGAGGGAATGGGGCGAGCGCGGGGGCCAAAGGAACTGGTGGCGGTGGCGGCAGCGGTCTGGCCCAGAGTTCCCAGTTCCAGTTCCCCAGCGAGGAGGACGAGAGTACTCAGACCCTGCAGGAGCAGGAGACGCAGCCCCTCATGTCCTCTGTGAGACCGCCACCCCCGCCCCCTCCGTCATCCTCCTCTCAAGTGACAGGGAGGAGGCCTCCCTCCTTCAACAGGAACCCCTGCGTGTACCTAAGGAGTCTGGTGGCGGCGCCACCTGCTGGAAGCGAGCCCCGCAGCAGAGGACCGACGCAGCTCTAGGCGTGGCCTCGTCTAGGCCCCGCCCACTCCTGCGTCAGCCCGCTGGCCGAGGGCGTCCGCGCCGCCGCTCCGTTTAGCCTCACTTCATCCGTAACTGTCTTCTGCTGCAGCTCTCTTTGCCAAACTGCATCTCAGCCTCTAGAATAACTTGTATGGCTCTGTGCGGTTCTGCTTGAGTGTGGAGTCCCAGATGCTCTAGTTACTCGGACATTATCTGCAAATGAAATTTTTTCATTCGTATCTGCCTTTGGCCTAACGTTCATCGATGCAGATGTACCGCAACACACAGATCTGACAAGGACATTCAGAAATTGGCAATACTATAGAGCTGTTAACAAAGCTCATCTATACAGATGGTATAATGGGGGCAGCAGGGGGCGTAGTGCTTAGAGCTGCCTATTTGCTCTGTAATGACCCAGGTACGAATACCGTGTCCTGCTGTAGTACCCTTGATCAAGGTACTTAACCTCAGCTGACACTATAAAAATTACGCAGTTGCATTAATGAATATATCACTGTAAGAAATGTAACCCTGTAAATCACTTTGGAGAAAAGTGAGAAATAAATAAATCTCACCGAGGGCCTCGTATCCTTATACAGTGCTGTTTGAAAGTATCTGAACCCTTTACAGATGTTCATTATTCTTGTAAAAATATGACTAAAAAAATCTATAAAACCTCAATGTTGAATGTTAAAATAAAATGAGTAAATGATTATGATTTAAACCCCTGATCCTACTTACCTACTTGGTGTAACCAGTGCAACTTGGGCTTCACTTATTTTTACACCTGCACTACTTGTGTGTTTCTACCACACGCATGATTTCCTCTAAAGCAACATATGGAATCGGTCATTACACACCTGTTATGTCACACGAGAAACACCGATTCTCGTTAAATACCCATTTTGTGGTAAAACTAAGGGACACGGGGCGTTACCATACTTTGAAGCAGCACTGTTTAAGGATATGTTGGTTAAACAGAAAAGCTGAAAAAACTCACCTTCCCTGATCTCCAGCCAGCAAATCTATAAAAAGATAAACCTTGCTCAGAATTCCATGATTTGAAAAGAGCAGCACTGGGTTTCGCTCCATGAGTCTGGGTGTCTAGCTGGTACAGAACATGACTGGGAGTGTAGGGTTTACACTCCCGCAAGCTCCCTGAGACAAATCACAGCACCTGAAGGGATGAGAGGACACGTTATGAGATATTCAGATGGGCCAAAGTCCATAATCTATCTGTCTTAATCATCTTATTTTATTCTTTCGGGGAATTCCAGCTCTTCTGGGTCTCGGGGTGAATTAATTCCTCAGACCGATGTAGTAAAAAGTGTCACATACACACACCCGAGTCATTTCACAGCAGAAGGTTTCTACGTGATCTGTAAAAACACAACGTGCTGATTTATACTTGTTTTTATTTTACATTTAGCCTTTTGTTCTGTAGTAATGAACTATTTGTCTTACAAGTACCATCTTTGAAATGACCCCTTTCTACCCCAGTTTTCTGCTCAGGCTTTTTTCGTTTTGTGTAATATGAACGGAGCCTTATTTATGGGTGTAACGTATTTCCTATTTATCTTTATCCATATTTGTCTAATCGCAACGGATGGAAACTGGCGAAACCGATTCGTGAACACGAAAGCACCGACTTACGGGTTACGTGGAATTGTTTATACGACCAAAGTGAACGAAAATGGAACACGCGTCGCTTTTGTGTTTTGCGTTTTTGCCAAAATGTTTCGTCTGTGACCGATTTAGCGGGCAGTCAAAGAAGAGCTACCGTGTAACGCGTTGTATATGGAGTGCAGTCGATCGCACGCGGCCGTACGCGGCCTAATCATAAATCAATCGCAAAATGAACCGAAGATTATATTAGCAATGTTCTCTCGTATTTTGCTCCTGTGGGACAAACATTGGACTGAATTCGCGCCAAAGAATGACGGCTGAAATGATCACAAATGTGTGTTACCTCTCATTGCTGTTATTGAAAAATGTCAGCAAAAACACCAGTCTCCAAGTACTAAAATATTAAGGTTAAGGTAAATGTCAGTGATTTCTCCTGTGTTGGGTAAATTTGATAACCAATTTGATGTTGACTGTAATTCAGTATATTACAGTAGGAGCCGTTGGGAAACACTCATAGTGACTCATTTCATCTACAGAGACGGGTTCACTTAGCGGTGGCCTGTATGAAATTACTGTGTTTAAAAACGGATATAGCCTACAATTAAACAGCCTGATTATCTTCATCGATGCTCTAATGTTTCTATGGCTGGTGCAATAATGGTGTCCCTTCATATGAGCCAGTAACACACTTATTAGCCGCTTTGCACTAGTACCGGTATTATATGATTTTACTCCTACATTTACCTTTTTGCAGGCGATAATCTTGCACCGAGTCAGTCTAAACGGACACGTAAAACATCTTTTCCACACAGCAGCACGCAGAGCTGGTAGCCTGGTGTTTAGAGCTGCTGCCTTTGGATCTTAGGGTTGTGGGTTTGAGACCCACCTCTGGCTGTAGTACCCTTAAATGTGGTACTTACCCTGAATTGCTCCAGTAAAAATTTCCCAGCTGTATAAATGGGTTAATAATTGTAACCTTAACATTATAAGTTGCTTTGGAGAAAAGTGTCAGCTAAGTGAATAAATGTAATGTAGATAATGGTTGAAAGCTGGAGTGGGACACAAATGTGGAATTCCCAGCAGTATGTCCTTGTGCAAGTATCATTTCTGTTCCTGAATTTCACAGTTCAAAAAAAAATCTATTGAATACGATCATCTCCCCTCTTCATGAAGCATACCTGGGGTAACATCTTCAGCGTTATGAAGTAATGTGCCTTCCAAATGAAGAGAACGGCGGGGAAAAGGCGGTCTTGACCATTTTGTCCATCATAGTGCCTAGCAATGAGTGTGCACTTCAGCCTGTCCGTGTCTTTCGGGATATTGTCTGTATGATCAACTGAACTCTATTTAAACTTTATTTACTCTCATATAAAAGAATACACACAATAAGAAATGTGCTGATGTCTTCATTTTTCCTACCTTTATTATTCATGTTTTGGTTGGGATTTTTTTATTTTAAAATCAGCCAAGAAAAAAAAAAAAAGAAATATTACCTTTCTTATAAATTCGGAGATTAAATAAAACAATAGCACAATACAATGTTTAGAAATCTAAATTCAGAGTATTCTGTGCTTGCGTCTTCTACCTATTTTTTTTTTTTTTTTTTTTTTTACTGACTGGGATGGGGTAACTGACAATAAAATGGCAAAATTACTGAGACTTTCATGCTTTTTTTAAAATGAGTTATTCTGTCAGTCACTCCCATTTAAGCATATAGATTAAGTATAACCATCCTCCATTTCTATCCATTTTCTTGGCCGCTTAGTCCTTCTGGAGTCACGGTGGCAATAGGGAGAGCAAAGACGCCCCGACGCCCCTGTCTCTCGAGGGATCGCCAGCCGCTCCCAGGCTAAATGGGAGATATAATCTCTCCAGCGGGTCCTGGGCCAACCTCGGGGTCTCGTCCCATTTGGCCGTGCCTAGTATACCTCAAAAGGGAGGAGCCCAGGAGGCATCCTTACCAGATGCCCGAACCACCTCAACTGGCTCCTCTCAACGCGGAGGAGTAGCGGCTCTACTCCGAGTTCCTCCCGGATGGCTGAACTCCTCACCCTGTCACGGAGAGCGAGTCTCACAACCCGGCGGAGAAAACTCATTTCAGGAAGATAGGGACCACCACCCCAGCTTTCCAATCCGAAAGCACTGTCCCCGAGGTAAAGATATTGGGTTGCCGTTGTGACTGGCACCAAGAAGCTTTTGGCCACAGCTGCGCCTGGCTGCTTCCACAATGGAGCTTTTGAACAGGGTCCATTCAGACCCCATGTCCCCTACCTCCTCCGGGACATGGGAGAAGTTCTCACGAAGGTGGGAGTTAAAATCATTCCAGACAGGGTCCTCCGACAGTCGTTCCCAGCACACCCTCCCTGTGTGCTTGGGTCTACCTGGTCTGTCCATCAGTTTTCCCCACCATCTGATCCGGCTCGCCACCAGATGGTGATCGGTTGACAGTTCAGCACCTCTCGTCACTCGAGTGTCCAGAACATGTGGCCTCAAGTCAGACGAAATGACTACAAAGTCAATCATTAACCTTTGGCCCAAGGAGCTCTGGTACCAAGTGCACTTATGAGCATCCTTGTTTTCGAACATAAGTATAGCAAGTATAACTAAGTGACTAAGTATAACATTATTTTAAAAAGAATTGTAAAAATTTATACATCTTTATAAAAAAGTAATTTTATTTATATACACTAAATATTGTTTGAAGCATCTGGCTTTACTCATTAAGAGCACGGTACTTCTATCACGTTTGTTTATATGAGTCAATATCGAATTGTAAAACTAAGCTCTAAAAATGTGGGAAGTGTTTCTTGACCTTAACTATGTTGATTTAACACACTGCTTGCACTAAGTGAAGGTGTAATTTTACTGGTAACGCTAATAAGTGGAAAAGAGCAGTCAACTTGTAGAGAAAGGACATGAGTTTGAATCCCTGCTCTTGTGTCAGTACCCATCACCCATCAGCATAAATGGGTAAATTGTGATCTTTGTAAATAGCAGACCTAAAATTTTAGGTCATCTTAGACCAAGGGGGCAGCTAAGTAAAGGTAAACATCTAGGAAACTCATATTTTGTTTTGAATATGATTAGTGCAAACAGCTAATGTTACTTGCACTGCGGATTTATTGAAAAACATTAAGTTGTTCACAAGCTTTAAAAAAAAAAAGTACATTTAGCTGACACATTTCTCCAAGGCAACTTGTAAATATTTACCCATTTATGCAGCAAGGTAATTTTACTGGAGTAATGTAGAGTATCTTCCTCAAGGGTACTACAGCAGAACATGAGATTTGAAACTATGACCTTTTGGGGCCAACGCATGCACACTATCTGAACCACTTGTCCCATACGGGGTCGCGGAGCCTACCCAGCAACTCAGGGCATAAGGCTGGAGGGGGAGGGGACACACCCAGGATGGGACACCAGTCCATCGCAAGGCACCCCAAGGGGGACTTGAACCCCAGACCCACCAGAGAGCAAGACTCGGTCCAACCCACTGCGCCACCGCACCCCCTGGTATCAAAATTAATTAATTAATTTTTGCCGTTATTATTCCATTCTTACATGGCTTTGACTGCCTTTCTTCAGACACATCATGCGGAGAGGACAGTCAATGGGAAAGAATGTCATGCCGGACAAAGTGGAAGGTCAGTGTAGAAGAGGAAGGCCAGCAGCTACACGGTGGATCAGCACAATCACCACAGCCATGGATGCCCCACTTTCAAGTCTTAGCTAGTTGGTGGAAGACCGGATGCTTTTCAGGACAACTATCCAAAGAGTTGCCGTGGACCAACATCAACTCGATGGCACCTAACAACAACATTCCGTTCTTACCCCACTGCTACCCTCACTGTATAACATACCCCCCAACAGGCAACACGTCCTCTAAATGAGCACTTCTGGTGTTGTACCATCACCGCATGATCATTAAAAGACCAATCAGGGCCGAATTTCAACTCTAACAATTTGACAGAGCCGGTTCCTCATCCCCCTAACCATCCCACCGGGAACAATCTGTCCTGACGGCACTCGAGCTCTGAGTTCACAAGGTACACGATGAAAAGTTGCAGAGTACAGATTGACGCCAAAGAGTAAAACATTCTGAAGTGTGCATTTATTTACCAGACACTTTCCTCCGAAGCAACTTCCAATAAACTCCATGCAGTGTTATCAGCCCACACTCCTTATTCACCAAGGTGACTTACACTGCTAGATACACTACTTACACTGGGTCACTCATCCATACATCAGTGGAACACACACACACACACTCTCTGTCACTCACACAATATGGGGGAACCTGAACAGCACCTCTTTAGACTGTGGGAGGAAACCAGAGCACCCGGAAGAAACCCACACAGACACAGGGAGAACATGCAAACTCCACACAGACTGAGTGGAGATCAAATCCATGCCCTCTCACACCACCGAGGCACTGTGAAACAGCAGTGTTACTCACTGTGCCACCATCCTACCCCTAATTCAAGGAGAATAAACAGAATGTCTCATCAATTAATTTCTACCCTCAACTTCTTCAATGGTTTCATATCAAAGAGAAGGAATCATCAAACTGCACTACAAATGCACAAAGAGAGAGATGTGTGTTGCAAGTCTAAAAGGGTGTATACAAAGAGTGTAAACATGGGGTAAAACAATTCCTGCTTTTGTCCTTCAAGTAGCTCAATAGCAGACACCTGAACGTTGGTTAATGAGCTCATGGTTAACAACATGGTTTTAGTGTGCCATGCAGAGCTCATTTTGTTCATTTAAAGTCTTTCTAAAGGGTTTATGGAATACTTTCTATTTGCTGTTAACGAAGGAAGTTCCGCATTTTGCATTGTGTAATTTTAAGTTTATCGTGGGAGGTGTTTTATTTGTTTCTTTAATTAATTTGGCCAGTCAAACAAGAAAGGCTGATGACACAGGTTTCTGTCCCACCCCCCTAGTGGGTAAACCATGTATAAATAGTTGAGAGGGGAAGTTGGAAGGTTAACTTGCTGCAGTCATGGCTTTGGTGAAGTGGTGGTATTTGCCTCTAATGTGGCAGTTTGTGATCCCTGTCCTCTTGTTTGCTGTGTGCCATGCTGCTGGAAAACCGTAAGCAGAAACGTTTCAGGGCATCTTTTGTGTTAATTCAGCTGTAAACCAGCTTGTTTAGTTCTGTGCCTTTTATTTTTAAAAAGGTCAAATATAAGGTTGAAACCTTATTCTGAGTCTTGTCTCACCTATAGCTGCTGTATTTCTTTAATACATGACCTAGTGACCTATATTAGGTCACACTAACCCTTTTTTGCAAGTAATTGTTGTGCAAAACTCACTTGTCATTTTAAATGACTACTAAATCCATTTTTAGGTTAGTGGCTATTGTGACCTGTATACTGTAGTAGTAATGATGCAAGTTGCATATGTTGTCCTTGGTCACACCATGGACCAGGAGGAATGCTATCACACTTTGGATGTGACAAAGTTGGCTTTGCTTTATTTATTTTATTTATTTATTTATTTGAATATTGACTTTAATAATGGTCTAGATTTGAGACATCTATAATGCTGTAATTACACAACACACCTGGCTTTCCTCATATGACTAAGCCTAGAGGGCTATAACTACTTTCTCCAGGGCCTTCCTAGTGATGTTCCCAGCAGTGATACCATCTGGGTCTCAAGCAAGATTATGTGCCCACATCCTTTACCCAAATGAAACTCTGCGCCTGCGTGTCTTCTTGGACAGCGAGTCCAAGACCTTGCTGACAAAAACAACAAAGAAGGCTTTGTTCAACTGCTTTGTGTTTCAGGTCTGTTCTGTATCAAATGATGTTCTCATGGCTTTTCCTCTATGCCCTTCTGCTTGGTTAGTGTGCTGAGGGCTTGGAGCATCATGCACAAACCACCTATAGATGTTTTGTGTGATGCAAACGTTTGCTTTCCAGGCCCCCAATGTCAAACAGGCATCGGTACAGACCATTAAAGTGAGAGTACAAGGGGCAGCATTGCTCCTGGAGGAGCAGCGTAAGGTCATGTTTGAACCTGTTCTTCCTCTGACGTTCATCCAGACCGACAAACCAGTCTACAAGCCTGGACAAACAGGTGTCATTCTTCTCTTCATATTTCCTAATGGAGTGTGTGTCTGGTTTTAGACAATGGCCTCAACTTCATGTCAGTAGTTGAAGGACCCTTGATTCATGAACATTGACCAAGCATTGCTACATCCAGTTGCTCTGATGTAGCTCAGTTATGCCAATTCCTTAAATTGGCTACATCTTTTGCTGGCTCTTTAAGGAGAGAAGAGTAACATGTTGAAGCTGTGCAGTAGCATGATTTCTTTATCTTGCAGTGAACTTCAGAATTGTCACCATGAATACAAACTTGGTCCCTGTCAATCAGCTGGTAAGGTCTTGTTTAGAGTTCATGTGCACTAGTTTCATGCTTGAAGTTGTTTTGGCACTGACTTCAGTCTTTGTCTCTTCCAGTATGAAATTGTGTATCTGGAGGTAAGGCTAAAACTAGCGCATCACTGAATTTTAGTCGGTCTCCACTGAAATGATGCCAAAGGTATGGTCTCTCTCAAACAGGATGTTAATAATAACCGGCTTAACCAATGGACAAACATCACCTCCACGAACATGCTCTTGCAACTCTCCTATCCACTGACTACCGAATCTCCGGTGGGAGCTTATCGCATCGTTCTACCTGTAGGCATGCGCAACACTGAACAGACCTTTGCGGTCAAGGAATATGGTGCGTCATCAAACCCTTCAAAATCTTCCCTAGTCAATTCCTTGTGACTGTTGGAACCCTTTTTCAACTTAATCTGTCAACTTCGACCCTTCAGTCTTGCCCAGGTTTGACGTAAAGGTGAACGTACCATCAGAAGTAAATGCTGTGGAGCCTGAAGTTAAACTGGAAGCCTGTGCAAAGTTAGTTCCTAATGGTGCTTTTGGTACCATGAATTGTAACGGCTTACTGTTTTCATATCTATATTGAATGGAAATGAAAGCCATTACAGAACTAAGATTCTAGTTCTCACTATAGACTAGTGAGTTAAGGCTTGTGGTCTTCCAGGTACACGTATGGTCAGCCTGTGCCAGGCAAGGCTGAGCTGGAACTGTGTCGGAATCCATACCCATGGATGAAACGCATCAATTACCATACACGGTGCCTTACGGAATCTGTGCAGGTGAGGAACGGGCATACCCGAGACAGACTAACTGAAATGTTCTGCTGAGAACTAATTTTATATTTTCTCCTTCCTACAGCTGAACAAAAGCGGCTGTTGCTCTTATGCCTTTAATGTGACATACTTCCTTGGTGAGGGACTTGAGGATATCCTCAATTTCAATGCTAAAATAGAAGAGCAGGGAACAGGTAAGCTAGCTGTAGTGTCCCAGCTTTATTTTTAAGCTCTCAACTTGGTCTCAGTCCAGCAACTTCTGTAACTGTAGAAGCTGCTGTTAAGAGCACAACTGTCACATATGCAACTAGGGTAACTTTACCAAGAGCATTTACACAACCTCTCTTCCAGGCATTACACTGTCAGAATCTGCCAATATGAACATCAATTACTCTGCTGGAAGTGTGTGGTTTGTTGATACCCCAGATTCCTATCAGCCTGGCTCCATTATTAAGGGGAAAGTAAGTTTGAGTGCATGGGTTTGTTATACTATGTGAAGACTTTGGAAAACTGTATAGCCTAAAGACAGGGTTTTCCTTTCAGATCAAATTTGTGGATTACAAGAGCTCTCCTGTAGCTGCTCAGAAAATCTACCTATATGAAGGGTTTTGGGAGCCTCTTAAGCTCCTTAAAAATCTTACCACTGACCAGTATGGTATAGCTAACTTTTCAGTCAACTTCACTGGTCAATCAAGCTCTAAAATCCAACTAAGGGTGAGTGGTGGGGACTGGAGTGGTTGGGGCAGGGGAGGCTCCCCCCCGTCAATGTTCTAATATTGAAACATCCATTGTCTTTAGGCAAGCTACTATCCTCCATATGAGATCTTCCACAACCAGCCTCAGGCTGCCATCTACCAAGATGGGATGCACACACTCTCACCATTCCAGCCTCAGACAGCCCCCTTCAGCTATCTGACCATACAGAGCAAAGAACTACCTCTTCCATGTTCTAAAGTGGTACAAATTGGTGTCTGGTACATGCTGGTTGAAGAGAAGTCTCCAAGTAACCGTCCAAAGCTTTTCTATGTGGTCAGTTCCTCTGCCCCACATTATTGGTGGGGGTGGTCCTAACACTTGTCATTGCTGTGCCTTTCTCTTGGTGTTTGACAGTGAATGTTTTTACATAAAACTTTCTCTTGCAGATCCTATCAAGAGGAGCCATAGTGTCTCATGGATCCATGCAAATGGCTCAGCCGAACAGTGAGTATGAAATGCTCAGCATTTGCATGGTGCTGTGGGAGATGGTACTGAAATCTAACCTTCCGCTAACTATTCCAGTGACTCGAGGAAATCTCACCATATCACTAAAAGTGACTCCAAATATGGCTCCAGTAGTTCAAGTCTTGGTGTATATTGTACTGCCTAGTAGGAATGTGATCAGTGCAAGCATGGCCTTTCCTACTGAGAAATGTTTCCAACACAAGGTAAATGGACTTCTCAACCTCTGATGCTAAATCAAGCTTAACTAGCTGTGGAAAATGAGGAACTAGTGCATAAAACTTCTTTGCACAGGTTGCACTGAACTTCTTGCCACACACTGCTGTTCCTGGAGAAAAGGGCAAAATGAATCTCCAGGCTAAACCTGGGGCATTGTGTGCCCTGACTGTTGTGGACAGGAGTGTACTGCTGCTTGATCCAGGGAAGCGTCTCAATGCGGACAAGGTTGGAGGGTTTTTGTTTAGGCCAGCGGGCTACCATTCGCTAGTCTTTCCCTGCTTGCCCCCCCCATACACCATAGGGCACCATTCTGTCAACCATTGTCTGAAGACATCCCAGGTTTAAAGCCTACTCCTTTAGAATTGTTATGCCCTAAACTCATTTCTCAAGTACTTCAGTTAGCCATACAGGTTTTTTTTTAATGGAGATGGCTGGAAACATAGTAACTCCAACCTTTGAATGGAAAGGTCGCAGATTCAATCCCCCTCTAGCTGAAGTACCCTCGAGCAAGGTACTTGCCATAAATTGCTCCAGTAAACCTCCCAGTTGCATCAATGAGAACATTTAACATTAAGCTGCTTTGGGGGGGGAGGAACTGGTTAACTTCTAATGCAGAAGTATTTGAAAGGTGTATTTCTGTCCTAACAACTTGTATTTCTTATCAGCTCTTCAGTTTGTTACCCATTCAAAAAAGTACATCCATACCATACATGGTGCAGGACCCTGAAGTCTGCCTGAAAGTAAGAGTAAAGCGCTTCATAAAACCACCAGTGGAAAATGATGCTCTTTCTGCATTTCAGGCAAGTTGCATTGAGGAGGACTTCAGCAAGCCAGTATAGTTCTGACTGAATGTTACTTGTTTCTAAACAACTTAAATTGAAGTTAATATGTAGATGGCAACTTTCTCCCCTTAGCATGTAGGCCTGAAAGTTGCTACCAATTTAATGGTAGCGGCACCATCCTGCCTCCTCTTCATGGGGAAGAACTACCGTTCATCATATAACGTGCCACTGGGTAAGAAACCTGACACTGGCATTAAATTGATGAATGGCTGAAGATCTCAGGGTTAAATAGAACTATCAGGTAGCAAGTCTGTACCTCAATCCCTATGTAGGGCTTGTACCTATACAAGGTACTCAATTCCACTAAACAGTCAAACTTAGCAGGAAACTGGCAAACTTCTGTAAAATGCTTCCACTGCTTGGTTTGTTGGTATTAAATCTAGGATTTGGAATGTTTCCAGACTTTGTTCGATATAGTGCCAGAGCTCCATCTCCTGCTGAGGCTGAAGATCTGCCTATGCCGACAGTGCGCACATACTTCCCTGAGACATGGATCTGGGACCTTGTGCAAGTGGGGTATGTAGCTAAAGGGCTTAACTAGCCTGTCATGATCAGAACATAACTGCATGGAGTGGGGTGGCAAAAAATGCTCAGTGGTCATTCTTGCACTTGACTGCCTTTGCAATATGTGACTTCTGGAGAAGTTCTCAAAGCAGACTATCTTGCAGGCAATTTGGATCTGTGCAGCTTCCTGTCACTGTGCCGGATACAATCACCACCTGGGAAGCAGATGCCTTCTGCTTGGCTAGTACTGGTCTAAGCCTGGCTCCTCCAACAGAGCTCAGGGTCTTCAAGCCATTCTTCTTGGACATCATCTTGCCATACTCAATCATCCGTGGGGAACAGTTTAAACTAACTGCAACGGTATTCAACTATCTTGCAGAGTGCATCATGGTATGGAAATTCTGCTAATGCAATTCTTTAGTTGAGGAGCTACAACACAGGATATGGGGTGCATGCATTTTGAAGGGTGGGTCATCCAGGTTTGCCATGTTGACCTTATCCTGTTTAATTAGGTCAAGATGACTGCAGCACCATCGTCAGCCTATAAACTGATACCCTGCACTGACTGCCAGTACTCCTCTTGCCTTTGTGCCAGTGAGACCAAGACCTTTCAGTGGAGTTTAGTGGCTTCTGCCCTTGGTAAGGCTTTCTAGTTGCATGCCAAAGCTGAGTCTCCTAAAATGTGGACAAATGGCTGCTCACTAGCCTCCCTGGTGTCTTCAGGGGCTGTGAATGTATCGGTAAGTGCTGAGGCTGTGCGGTCCCAGCAGCTCTGTGACAAGAAGTCGGTGACTGTGCCAGAAAGGGGCCGCATTGATTCGGTGTCTCGTGTCCTGTTGGTGAAGGTGAGGAAGTTCTGACCAAAAAGAAAAATGCAGATACCATATTTGTATAGTACTTACCAATGTTCATCCCTTATCCATGAACCCTTTCATGACTGTAGGCTGAAGGAGTAGAGAAGACTGACAGCTACAGTTGGCTGCTGTGTCCTAATGGTAAGCTGAAAGGACTTCCTAACCCCTACACTTTTCTTTTTCTGAACTTATAGCCTGGGGGGGGGGGGGGGGGGGGGGGGGGGGAGCCTTCAAAACTTCTGATCTTGGTTCTTAGTCCTAATCAAGGTTGCACTATTGATGCATCAACTTAATTCAGGTGTAAAGAGCAGCACTAGGGTCAATTCCAACTGTTGGCAAAAGCTTAGTGGTGCTGGCTTTCTAAATTTTGTAAGCTTTTAGACAGCAAGAGCCAGCCATGTCTGCCCTGATGTGATGGCATGATTATATCAACACTTTCCTTTTGTAGGGGGAAAAGCTGAAGAGCAAGTGGACTTGCAGCTCCCTGCAACTGTGGTGAAGGGTTCAACACGTGCTTCTGTTGTCGTCCTAGGTAACGCTTCAAATCTTTCCTACTAGAACACTGTCCTATCTAGTTTAGTTATCAAAGTCCTATGGGCCTTCATGTAAGTGACAGGAGGCCAAGTTGCTGTAATACTACCTGCCCTTGTATATTGTGGTTCTGAACACCTACAAATGGGGAAATGCACTACTTCCTTATGACCCTCTTGTAAGGGTAAGTACTAATCCAACCTATACCCTAATCAACACAGGGGATATAATGGGCCAGGCCATCAGGAACTTGGATAACTTTTTAGCCATGCCATATGGCTGTGGGGAACAGAACTTGGCTGTCCTGGCCTCTGATGTGTACATCATGCAGTACCTACAGTCTATTCAACAGCTAGACCCTGTCTTGGAAAAAGCAACATTCTACCTCCAGAGTGGTGAGTAGTTTCCCTAACTTGGAATGGGTTCCGTGACATGAAAATCCCTTTAAGGCAAGGTTTTGATACTGCTAGCCTAGCTTCCCCACAACAAATATAGGAGGAAAAGCTGACATTCAAACCAAAGTGCAAATGAAGGTACCTCTGTGGCTCATATTTGTTGCCCTACAATGACATGGCTAGGCTACCAGAGGCAGCTGAACTACAGGAACAGCAATGGCTCTTTCTCTACCTTCCCTGGTGAAGAAGGCAATAACTGGTGAGTCACTTTCTTAGACAAAGTGAAACTGTGTGGAAACTACATCCAGTAGTGTAACTGGACTGACTCTCTCTCCAGGTTGACTGCCTTTGTCATAAAGACCTTCACAAAGGCCCAAACATTCATCTACATTGACCCCAAGATAATCAAAGAAGCACAGTCTTGGCTATTGACAACTCAAAAGGAAGATGGTTGCTTCAGAACTTCAGGCAAGCTCTATCACAGTAGCATGAAGGCAAGTATGGTCAAGTGCTCCAGAATAAGCAATGCCTTTTGCTGTGGCTCTCATGGTACTTCCTAGGCTGTACCTTACAATAACTCTTCCACCTTCCAGGGTGGAGTAGAAGGTGATGTAACTCTTACAGCCTACATTGCTGCAGCTCTAATGGAAAGCAACATTTCGGTGAGTACTCCTTGCTATAGTATTATGTCTCATGATGTGAGACAAGTGAACATGTTCTTCCATATTAACAATGATCTGTTCTCCAAGAACCCTGCATTGAATCTCAGCTTGGCCTGCCTGAGGTCAGATATCAGTTATCTGACAAGCACCTACACATCAGCCCTGCTGGCGTACACATTCACCCTAGCTGGAGATGAGCAAAAACGGACCCAGCTGATGGCACATCTGTACAGCCTTGCATCAACTGAAGGTAAAGCATTCTTCTCCCTCCCCCCCCCCCCCCCCCCCCCCCCCCCTTCCAGGAATGTTCTCACTTTCCTGCCTCTATATGCTCCAGGTGATTTGCTATACTGGTCTCAGTCAGCCTCTGAAGCCAAAGGATCCATAACAGTGGAAACTACCTCCTATGTGCTGCTGGCTGTGCTCTCCACCTCTCTGCTGTCATCTGCTAATTTGGGCCATGCGGCAAAGATTGTCCACTGGCTGGTGAAGCAGCAGAATGCCTATGGAGGATTTGCTTCCACACAGGTAGACTATTACAGCTTTCTTCCAGTGTAGAAGATCATTTAAAAATGAGTACTATACACATTGAACAATAGCTATGTACAGTTTGATTTCAAAATGCATCAGTTTCCAACTTTACCACTAATGCTGTGCTTGTGCAGGATACGGTTGTGGCACTGCAGGCACTTGCTCTCTATTCCACCATGGTGAAAAATCCAGAAGGCTCCAGTACTGTAACTGTACAGTCAGCCAGTGGTCAACTGCAAGTCTTCACTGTGAATCTGGGGAACCAACTCCTCTACCAGGAGAGGCTGCTGCAAGATGTCAAAGGGCACTACAGCATTGTGGTCCAGGGCACTAGATGTGTCTCTGTACAGGTATGTTCAAGAACATGTCCCTGTTTCCTCATGTTAGGATCTGGGTTAACCAGTAGACCAGACCAGAAATACTACTTGGTGACCACAAAAAGCCATTTTTCTGTTCTGCTTCTGACCAGATAACAGTCCATTACAACATCCCCACTCCCACAATGGAGTCCTCACTTCATATAATTACAAATGTGAGCAGTGACTGCAGAGGTGCTCTGACTCTGAACATCAAGGTCCAGTAAGTCTAATTCCCTATTAGAAATGGGGATGAAGTTGCTTGGTTCACATGTTGCAAAGCATGGGTCATGAGAAGGCTGACCTTGGTCCAAACGAGTCACTTGACCCCCTTCCCTTCTAGATATAATGGCTCACAGGAAATGACCAATATGGTGCTTCTAGACATCAAGCTTCTGTCAGGGTTTGGCCTTGATCCATCATCTCTGAAACAGGTTGGTAATGGCATAGTCATTAGTACTTGACTGGTCTTTTCCACATGAAATGTTCCTAACTTGCCACATGATTTAACCCAACAGTTGAAAGGTTCTGCTATGGTAGAACAAGTTGTTGAACAAGATGACCACATTTTGGTGTATCTGAGAGAGGTGAGTTGGTACCATATGATACCTGTTAACTAATCCTGTACAGGAGAGATCAGACTGACTCAGTTTAGTGTACTGCAAGCCTTGGATTCAGCATAGTCATGCACTGAGCTTAGGGTTTTGGGGTAATGTAAGTGGTCTGGACCCTCTGATCAGATGGTTTTTGAGCTTTAAATTGACAACTTCTCTTGTGGATAGATGAGTTCTAAATACTGTTTACCATAATGTCTTAAACTACTTTCCCTTCTAGCTGCAAAGAAACCTTCCTCTGTTCTACATGCTGAACCTTGTCCAGCAGCTCAAGCTAAGTGGCCTTAAACCAGCTGTGATCAAGATGTATGACTACTACCAGCCTGGTAAGGGCTCTTCACCTGCCTGAGCCATATGGCTGTCTACCTAGCTTAAGAAGATAGGAATGCAAGTACTTAATGTTTCATGTAACAGTGTCTCCCTCCCTTTCAGCATATGAAGCCTTGGCTGAGTATACATCTCCATGTAAATGAACAAATGTGGCCCTGTGCAACATCCTGTACAGTAAATGATGCTGAACTTTAGCAATAAACTTGCTAAATTCACTGGACTCTTGTGTCACACTGATCAATTGTGTTTTCCTTGATCATGGCTTTTAGTTTTTGTGAATTTCAGTGTTGTAGGTTATTCTCTTCAGGTGTTTAGAATAGCAGCCTCCTGTGCTAAAGGATCTGAGTGGTTTCACAATCTTAACCACTGCTGGCTCAGGGGAGAGCCAACAACAATGCTTCAGATATTCTCTGAAGCAATGTACATGGCAGAAAATGCAACTGGTGCATTACCTCAGACATAGCTGCAGATGTGATTCTTAAGCAGTTTGTCACCACCTGCACAGACTTATTTACCAGAGTATTGCTGATTCCTAATTCTCATCCTTATAGGGTTTTTATATAAATGTCCCATTGTGGGAGTGGCTCTCTAAAGATTGCTTAGAGCATGAACACTTGCCTTCCATGTCCTTGGATCATGGACAATCTTAAGCAGAAATTAAGACAAATTTCAATTGGGGAGCAAGACTCTGCAGTTGAGGTTTTTTGTGTGGGGACCACCCTGGGGCTGACTGACCAAGTCTGCTAGCTAATTAGGAGCAATTTTATTGAGAAACTTGTAGATGACATCAATTCAGGTTAAAGTGATGTAATGGATTCTTCAGGCTCATTTTAGTCAACTTTAAACAAATCTAGCTAGTATATAAACTAGAAGATCAAAATAACATTCACAACTTCATTTCTGTTCTGTATTGGTGCAGAAGCCATACTAGAGGATATGGATGTGAGTATACTACTGCATACAACCTTCCAAACTCCTACCAGTGACCCTTTCAGAGCTGCATTGTACCTAATATCGTGTATGATGCAGTGTAATGCTGCATGCAGACCCTACCTGCACTGGTTTAACAGCACTGAGGTAAGTCCCACTAGAGTGGAAGTAGCCACACCAACTCTACCAATATGCTGTTCCCTGTTAACACTGTCTGCAGCACAAAGTAGGAGAACTGAACCAGGTAAAATGTGTTGGTTGTCCTGAGGTAAGCTTGGATGGAAGATTTTTAACATCAATGCAATAGACTCTACCTGTAAAGTACAACTCTCATTTAACAGGTTGCCCCCACCTGCATGATACAAGGTTCTTCAGGTTTACTGAAATCAAGCAGGAAGGTGATCAGGAATTGCCTATTGAGTTTTATGCAGCTATGCATGTGATGAACACTTAGTGCAAACTAGGATCACATCTGCAACTGTTTCTCCAAATGTGGAATAGCCACCCTCCAGAGTCTTTGGCTGTGATCAGACTTGTTAAAGCTTTCAGAGAAGAAACTAGGACTCATATACTGGGCACATAATAGAAAAGCAGTTAGTGTTGACCATTGCTTGGTAAAATTATACTCAATTGCTATATAAGTACAAGACATCTCTAGTGTCTGCCATGTTTTCTATAATTTGTTGCTGTGAAGACAGGTACTTGTCCAATGTCCAGAAAAAGAGCTGCAGCAAAGTCGAGCCAGTTTCAACCTTTTAATGTCACGAAACACAAACCGGAAACATTAGTCCAACTTTCTTCCGTGCAGCTAGTACTGTTTTAAAACTGGTGAGAAATATAGTTTACAAATCTTTATCTACAAAAATAAAAGAAACTAATGTTTTACATAAGAATGTATAAAACAAGGAAGGCTCTATAATACACAACTCAAGTAGTTTTACAGAAACCAGTTGAGACATAAGTACAGCAGTCTGTGTTGGGGGGGTCCAAGGGACAACCTAATCAAGACAAGGGGACAGGAAATTACTTTCCCCAGTTCCTAACAGAAGCAATTAAAAGAACATGAGATGTTTTACATATATACCACACTTGTGTGGAACTGCTAGCAGGGAGAGACATTTAGTGCCCTAGTTTCACCACAGTGCCAAACAGATGGTATAGAACCTGGAGATGCAGCTATTTAAAGAACCTTTCTATCTCACCGTTTGTTGTATTTACAGCACAAGTACTCTGCTAGCTTTACGTAGAGACCAGAAGTCATCATCTGGTACTTTAGGGGAAATTGTGGTGAAACACAAATACTACACTAGGGCATGCTGACAGTATGGTACTGCTGGACCCTGTGCCCCAAAAGACCCCAGGAAGTCCCTCAGCAGCAGTGGAGCGGATGGGAGTAGGACTACCAAGGGCATTCGCATAACTGCCTGTCACTGTTCCATCATTATGTTGATATTAATATAATCATCCTCCATTCCTTTTTGGCCTCAAGCTTGCAGACAAATCTCCACACTTGGTTATCTGGAGGCGCGTCTTTGCTCAAGTTCCCGGGAAGCAATGGCTTGCGACAGGACTGGATCCAGAGTGGAGCCTGCAGCGTTTCCACATTTAAGCTTCACACGTATGAGGTACGTTTAAGGATGAGTAAAAGCACTGCGGCTCCTCTTCTAATGCATCCCTTTTTCACTCCCGCTCACTTTTCTCCTTTGCATCACCTTCCTCGTGTCCGTCATGATCCCTTTTTAATTCAAATTTCTTATCCAAGACTGTTCTCTTTACAGTTTGCCATCTTACATGAAGGAAGAGGATGCAACCTCCAGCGATCCAGTTTACAGATGGTGCCTAACTGTCCTTACTGGAGGAAAAAAAAGGGTTTTCGGAGATCCACCTCCACTGAGTGCATCAAGTCTCTTCCGGCGAGTCTCAAAACCCAGTGGAGTGGATCACGGTGTGAGTCGGTTCCCCTCCTGAAGGAGACACACACACACACAAAGGTAAATTGTGCAAGTTGGGAGTTCCCTCTCGCACCGTTATGACCCCTACACTTTGAGCTTGCTCACCATCTTCTGCTACTTGTTCGAGTGAGGGATTCCTGGCAACAGTGGGCGGAGTCTGCAAGTTGTCACCCAAAATCTCATTGCCAGGTAGCTCGGTCAGTGTTTTCAGGAGCTCAGTGTGAGCCGTTTCTATTTTCTTTAGGGAACAGAAAAGTAGTTAATTTAATGTGAGCCTCCTACCATCCCATATCAGCTGGGAAGCAATTATTTTAAAGGGATGCTAGGTATAACTGCATTTTCTGTGTGCCGGACCAGTACGTTCTACACAACACCCAAAGTGTTGATGTAAGCCATTCCCTGCATTATTCATCTTTATTGCTAATATACACAACCCGCTCAAGACTTATCTAGGAGAACATGTAATATAATTGAATACTTCCATCTAAATAACTGAGCGTGAAAATACCTCTCTCAAAAAGGTTTTTTTTTTTTGAATCTGTGGCTGAAAACATAGAAAAGAGGGGTTTACCCGCAGCTTCTGCAGTTTGGCCATCAACTCCTCAATGACATGAAGAATCTCCTCCATATTCATAACAACATGGTTCTGAATATCTGCTTGTGAATGATGCAAAGTGCCCTCATGGCTCAAGTCCTCAGGCTGCTGTTGACCAATCAGCCTCAGACAGGGTGTGTCACGACCCACTTCCTGCTGTATGCTGGACAATGGCATCATTTCTGGTGGCTGTTGGCCAAGGCCAGACGTCCCATTTATTGTCTCGATCAGGCCTTCAGTGCTTGTTTCACCCGAGTCCTGGGGCAACACCAGGTAGAATGTGTTTCCTGAAATACACATTAACAAAACACAGCCATAACTCAAATGTTTTGACGTTTGTTTGAGCTGAAAGTCAAAGGCATGAAGTGGAAACATGGTGGAGAATGGCTCTGGTTGGCTAGTTATTTCTGCCTCCTCAAGTTAACACAATATTCATTATTTTAACTAAAAGTCGTTGCATCTTTACTCTCGCTTCATGTGTTAACTAAAAACTGATTAATTAAGGACATGGTGAAATTAAAATCATGCCATGAGAACCAAGCATGAAAACTACTGCCATGTGTTTGATGGCAGCTTCCACCAATCATACCTTCTCTATTAAGGGTTTAATCCTGTAATGTCATAGAAACTAAAGTTGACTGATTCTGAAAGTGAAATAATGAAAGATACACAACCAAAGTGCAGTAAAGGACAAGAAGTTGTAAAAATTCAGATGTTTTTTGAAAAATCTGTCAATATTTAGTAATCAGCTTTGGTTTACCAACAGAAGCCTGTTACCATGAACACTGGCTCCGCCTCTCGGCTTGGCTGATTGGCTGAAGAGAAGGGAGACATCAGAGATGTCATCAGGGAAAGAAGCAGAGCCCGCCCCCTCAGCTGTGCACAGAATAGAGAAAGGAAGTGTGACAGATGTATAAAGTGTGCATATTACAACAGGCATGCCAGCAGACAGAGAGCATGCAACCGAAAGCAAGAGACAGACAAGGGAAGGGTGACAACAGCAGATACAGCTGGGATCCCCTTCAACAATGCTGTGAAGACCAGTCAGAGATGATGCAGGAATAATCCATTACCCTCCTTCCATCAGCAAGACACAATGGACCCTGGCAGCTGGGGGCTTAGGGTATGTAGGATTCTAAGCCACCTTGGATAAAGGTGTCAGCTAAATACTTCATAATCATCATTTTACACTGCTTTGGAGAAAAGCATATGCTAAATGAATAAATGTAAATGTATGTGCTTATGAAAGTTTCATGTACAGATTCCACACTAACAGAACAAATCATGCCAGAAAAAAAACACAAAGCCAAACGCTGTTGATGCTTCTGCCTTAAGGACATTTCAAACTGTGCTGTTTAACCAGAAGCAGCAGATATCTGAGATGTTCCTATACTTCTGGGCCATGCAGACTCAGGACCTTCACATGCAACTAGCATTGAAACACTCACCTCTCCGCACCACCTGGACACCACGCTCCATCTCTAAACATGGCATCTCTCCTTCCTCATGTTCCCACTGCTTGAGACCTGCATCCTGCTCCAGAGCCTCTGAGTTAATGCCATCTATAAAAGGGCTCCTTTCATTGGCCGTTTCATTGGTGGGTGTGTCATCAGAGTCCTGGCTCCAGCAGTCTTCCTCCAAGCTCCGGAAGATAAGCTGCTTGAGCCTCTCCACTGGGAGGAAACGGACAGTTAAGCTCTCCTGTCAATGACACAGCAATGATTAGCATGACTGATTAGAGTGTGTTTTTTTTTATGGGTCATACCATCCTGCAAGGCAGCCTCTGCCACTCCAAGCTCTTGTTGCTGGCAATCCTGTCCATGAGTATCCAGGAAGATATTGGACTGCTCATGGCCACCTCCCAGACCAACCAGCCCGTCATCAATGCTAGAGCTCTCTCTCTCCATGACCATAGATTCCTCTGTCATTGAGTTTTCTGAAGGGCACAAAGTTACAGAAATGTGAAGATCAGTATCAGTTTTCTACAAGATGTATTATTACACATGTGCTCAGTTACTCCCATCACCTGACTGGTAGACATGACTGTCACTTGAGATGGTAGATTCCATGTCCAGACTGGTAGACCTCAAAGAGGAAGAACACATGTAGCATTTCAATGATCTACATGGAATTAATTTAAAGCAGTTTATTGCCCTTTAACCTTTAAAACATCCCATACCAACTGAAGACTTAATTCCATTCACAAGTTGAATTATATAAAAAAACAGTAAGACTCACGAGACCGGTGTCATGCTATTATTTGCTGGAACTGCTGACCCTGTGGCCAATGAGATGGTCTTCTCCAGTAGGTCCTTCCACCTGTGAACCAGAAGAACTCAGTGCAGTTTCCATCTGCAAAGCTACTTTGCAAAAGCACTTCAATTTGAGTGAATCAGAAATTCATCCATTCATCCATGCAACTTTTACAGAAGGCATTCAAGACAGCTTATCTGTGCAAGAACAACACTGTACTTTGCAAACCAAAAAGGGATTTTCACATGGTAACCAGAGGGCTTGAAGGGCACAAACACAGAAAGAAAGAGGTACTGACGTGTTCTTCTCTGAGGATGTCCCTGCCACCAGCTCATAGATCTCTCTCTCAGAAGTACTAATAACATACAGGGCCTTGTTGTCTGCAAAGACAGAGGTGAACCTGTCAGTTACTCACTAACCAGTCCCAAGTTTTGTGTCTTGCAATTCCCTCTTGCAAAGAATTTCCCCATCTACCTCACCTGTGGCTACCGGGCGAACGAGAAGAGAGTCTAGTCGAATCACTGGGCAGAGAGAAGGCTTGGTGTCACCAATGCCACTAACAGCTCCCCCTAGTGAACGTGAGGGGCAGCGCAGCACCAGTCGCTCATCGGGCCCCTTCTGAAGAAGAACCAGCAGATCAGACAGCAATAGTGCCTGAACCTCTGAGAGAAGATGACAAAGAGCCAGTTGAAATCAACAGAAACAATTAAAAAAAAAAAAAAAAGCCAATACTCAGTTCCAGTACAATAATGTCCAACTGGGTATTACCTATGGCCTTGTCCTTGCTTATTCTCCAAGTGAGGACTCCTTCATGGATCATTTTCTTTGTGCTTAGGTCCAAATTCTAGACATCAGAGAGGTATATTAAGTGACAAGTTCCAGGCAGGAGCTGGTGAAACAAATCACCTACAGAGTGCAATGAGGGAGACAGACTGGTGGCTACCTTGAATTGTGCTGCCACAGTACTGCTCTGCCTCTCAAGAGGTGTGGCATCAAGCCTTCGCTGATACTGACTGAGACGATGTTGGTGCTCCGTCTCCCTGACAATCTCATTCACTGCCTGAAGGATCCCACGGCAACACACCAGTGCTTGTTGAAGAGAAGGTAACTCAGGGGAGAGGGCTGTGGGTGCAAGAAGGAGAGAGAGAGAGAGAAAAAAATATTGTCTAGTATCAAACTACTTCATTAATATTGCTTTACCTAATCAAACAAGTTAATCTAACTCTAGATGATGGAAAGCATGGCATACAACTCCACAATTCATTTAACATCAATCCATCAATTCTACTACTTGAATTTTATTTTGTATAAATCTATGTTTGCATGCACCGCTGTGTGTGTTGTGTAATACTCACGATCTGTGTGTTTTATGATCTTCTCTAGCAACAGAGGGTACTTGGTGAGCCTCTGCATTTCAGACACCAAAAGGTCCTTTAGCTGCAACCTCCGGCAATAGGGGCTCGCCTCACACTCCTACACAGAAATAAGAGTCTGAACTTCTGCACTGCAAACACATTTACAATTAGACATTCAGAGGCTTTCTCCAAAAAAATTTAAGAGTAACAGTTTTAGATGCAGACAAGCAATTCTTAAAGCACAGTCAATTTGTCCAGTACCAGTTTTGCTGGAGCACATTAGGTGCCCAAAGGAATTCAGCAGTTCTGAGAGCCAGAAAGAGCTAATTTCACCACATCAGAGCCTGAACAGAGAACCTATAGATTGTCAGTTTTGAACCAGGTGAATACAGGACCCACCAACCAGCCAGAGTGCAATATACAATTACAAACAAGCAAAAACATGCATCCGGAAGGTAAATTGGTACCTCTTACACTGTATAAGAGCTTACACACCCATGTCAAGGTCAAAAGTCCACATACCTGTATTATGTGTGAAAATCGTTGGTCTCTACGCTGTTTACTCTTGATAAGATCAAGGGCTTGAGATTGCTTGCAGCAAAGCTGAGACACCTGCTCCTGAAACTCAGCGCCAGCAGCACCCTCAAACTAAAAAGACAAAAAGGGACTTAGAAGAGCCTTGGAGATAAGCCACTTAAGTTGATGAAATGGACAGAAAACTCACCCTGGCCAGCATGACATCACCAATCCCCTGAACGATGGGTGACTCACGAAGTTTCTTCATAGACTCATAAAGACCAGCTGCATTGAAAGAGTAATACACTGTTAACGCATCACTGGCAACAACACATTCTTTAATGAACATTAACGAAAGGCAGGTCCTGGCTAGGAAGTACAGCAAAGAGCCTAATGGTCCGTATACAACAGTCCAACTGGTTACAAGGCACAAAGACAACAAGTGAAAACACTACACAGATATATAAGTTCCCACACACACAAAACCTGTTATACCTGAGGGATGCTGAGATCAAAGGTACTGACCATGCAGCCTGTAGACCTGGAGCAGGTTGGGGAAGATGCAGTCCAACTCATCTGAACTCAGCACCGACCTCATCTTCTGAAAGAACACTTGGTCTAGAACCCTGAGTGTGCGAAGGTGGGATATTTCTGTGGTGAAGAGCTCTGGAGGAAACAAAACACAAAAGACAGGAGGTGAAAGACCAGCCACTGTTGAAACCATGCAAACCCACCTGTTCTGTCATGTACTGCATGACTATTCCTAATAAAGCACAAAGATTTTATGAAGAACGTTTTGACAACAGACTATGATGGGTCGACCGATGGATTTAAGTGGCTAAGGCACATATTTAATTTGCTGGTTACCATAGATGACAGCTTGCCGGTCCACCTCCCGGGGTCCTATTGCTGCCAGTATCTCCGGCCCTACCATCTCCTGCCAGTTGTGGACTTCGCTGATATCCTCCTCCAGGGCAGGAGCATCTGGCAGCAGTGCTACTGGTGACTCTATACTCCTGAGGATGAAAATTGTGCCATGTTCACAACCACATGCTTCATAACATCATTACAATTCCATGGCGAGATTCAGAGAAAGAAACTCACTTTCGCCTGCTTCGTGGGGTGTAGGGTGGTGTTGGGTTCTCCAGTGACCTGAGGACATAAAAAGAAAGGCTCTGTTGCTTTTCTCTCTTTAGGCGTGTGAGCTACCAAGAAAGTGTTCTACCTCTGAGAATTGCTGCAGAAGAGCTCGGAAGACAGAAAATTGGCTCAATTCCCTGATCAAACTTTTTCATCGAATGCCTTGCAACAGATAGCTGCCAGCATGTGTACTCAAACTTTTGACTAGTGGGCATTTTTCCTTAAAAAATACAAGGAAAGCATCTCAGGACAAGTACATAGTCATTGAAGTCATTGTTTTCAGAGGACATCAAACCTCCGACCAATTTACTGATCAACCATTTTCCAGTCAGCAGTTTTTTTTTTTTTTTTTTTCTTTTGCAACCTTTAAAAAGGCCAGGGGAAATTAATGTTTACTCCACTGGTAAAGTTAATGGTTGGGGGGGCATACCTTGCAGAGCTGCTGGAAGCTGAGGAGGAGGTGCTGTGGTGCAGGAGATGCAGCCCTGTCCCTTCACGCTCCTCTCCGCAGTCGTCCATGTCCACGTCACTACGGGAACGAGGCACGGACTCTCCGGCAGCACCTGCTCCCCTTCTGCGGCCCTCACCTTGTGCCTTCAGAGACTCGCTGCGAGCCAAGCGCACAGACACCGTGGGGCTGCCAAAAGTGTTATGACAAAGAATGATTTTTTTGAAAACACTTTGTAGATTTCTTGTTCTTTTCATTTTTTGATATAGCTTTTTCACCAACATTAATTTTATGCTCTCTGTTTTCACAGTACAAGGCAACTTACATTCATATTAATTTATTTTTCTCAACTTATTTTCCCCAAAACAACTTGCTGTCAAGCAACTTACAACTAACCCACTTATACAGCTTGGTAATTTTTACTTTTTTTGATCTCAGAGCAAGTACCTTGACAAAGGTTCCTACAGCAGAAGGTGGCATTCAAACCTGGGTCATTCAAGTTAAAGATAACATCTATAACCAATTTGCTGACTGGCAAGCTAATAAAAGCATTGAGTTTGAAATTCATGTACAGCACCACATGAGCTCAGCATAGCACTCCCACATACCAAAAGACGAGACTATAATTTTTACCTGTCCTGGTCCAGGATGTCATCTCCAAGGCTACTGGTGGAAAGCCGCTGAAGATCACCATCGGCCCCTGATGAGTCAGGCTGGTGATTCTCAAACTGCTGGATGATGTTCCTCACATTTCCGGACCGCACTACAGCATGGGGTGAGAATACAGGCAGGCAGGGAAAGTCAAGAAAATAGACACACATTTTGCTTGGCTAAGAGTAAAACAATCCCTACTGCAAACCAAAGAAAGCAAAACAAGAGACAAAATGTAAATAAAATGAGGGCTAACAGGGGTTAACTGAAGAAATGAAAATACCTTCGGTGGGAGACAACGGGACATGGAACGCTGAAATAAGGGGGGAAAAAAATTATGACTGGTAAAAATTGCCATAGTGACACAAAGTGAAAACACACAGATGACTAAATATTGAGAACAAAATTCAAACAGGACACACCAAAAAGGAAACAGTTACAACAAAAACAGCCATTCAAAAGCACCTTTGTGACATCAAGCTCTTTAAATGTGCAATAAACAGGAAGTGTGTGTTTATACATGCTGTAAACTGGCAGGTGAAGGGAGACAGTACTTTTCATAGGTCACATAGCTACACAGGCCACATACACAGAGGTAAGTGTATTTGCATGTGTTTATGCTGTTATACTCTGGGGAGATATACACAGATGTGTGTGCGCACACATACTAGACTGGGAGGTGCTCCTGGGTTTGCCAATATATTTCAGGATAGGGTTCCTCTTCTTGTCCTCTATGTCCTTCTCTTTCTTATTACTACTGAGCTGAGGAGGGAAAGGAAACTAAACATCACTGTTTACTTTGCAAAACCTTTCAATCTTAGTGAGAAAGAAGATACTTCCTACCTTCTTGGTCTTTGGGAAGAATGGGAGCCACTTGTCCTTTTCTGAGGACAGTCCAGGGGGGAGGCGTGAGTCACGCAATTTGACGCCTGTGTGTCTCAGGTACAGCAACACAGCAGAGGCCAGAGCAGAGCTGGGGAAAATATAGGACACACACTCACACCCCTACCCATCACCCTTTTAATACATCACCACCTAGCAATACTATACACCTCCAGCTGTCTCTAACATTCCTCATTGCTGTCACTATGAAAGGTCAAACTGCTATTTGTACTTTTTCAGTTTGCATATTTTTTCCTTCTTTTTTAAAAAAACCTAAACGGGAAACATACCAATCAAAAACCTAAGTCATACACTCAATAGCATAAATCCATTCTATGTGATTTACTTTCATACATTTCACAGATGCTTTTCTAAATCTGGGAGATAGAGATTAAATATTTATTCCAAAGGTTGTTTTATTAGGGCAACCACATTTCACGTGATACAGAAATGTTTAGTCTGTATTAATTCTTCATAATCTGGTTCCATACAAGAATAACTAACATGCATACATGAAGTACAAAAAAAAAAAAAATATATATTTTCCTTACCTCCGTTCTTCCTCATGTTTTGAGCTGAAGAGACATGGGAAAAATAACTTCAGAAACATAAACACACGGCAGGTCCCATTCTTGTCATGTGACTTAGGCAAGAACTGCATCCTTCTCAGTACTGGGGCTATTGTGTATGTATGACCTTTGAGCCACAAATTACAACAGTCCACCAAATATGGCTGTTTTATACTGCAAACGCAAACCCACGTCAACCTGAACATCTGACTAAACAGTGAAACAATTTCTGTGCCCCTCAAAACTTACAGTATTTCCCATAGTGCAGACACCTGTCTGTCCACCACCTGTCTCTCTTTTGCTGGGTCTCCATCCAGCTGTTGCAGATCTCCCTCCCCAAAAAGAGAGCCCAGCCCCATTGTCTGCTTGCTCCTGGGGAAAAAAACATGTCGTTAGTGAACATGTGTGAGCAAACACAGCTCCCACTGTCACACGCACACACAAAGGCCAGTACCTGTAGTCCTGTATTTGGTCTTGGATGTCTGGCAGTACCAGCTGCTGTAGCTCCGACAGTGGCCCCCTGATGTCCTCTTGGGCCTGTATACGGCTGTCTATACAGAAAATAGTAACACAGGCGAGATCAGCAATGAGGGGATAGGGAGAAACAACACAGGACAACAGCAAAAGTATCATACAACTACAAAAGACTGACAAAAACAACTATGAAAACCCCAGACACAGTCTTCACCGAATATGACAAAGTTATCTATTAAGAGTACAAAGACATCTTACCATAGAGACAAACTTTAAAAAGAAAAACAACCTCCTGTGCACATGCACACACATTTACTCATGACTGTGAGATTTCTGGAAAACCAGAAACATGACACTTGATTTAAAAAAAAAAAAAAGAAAAAAGGGGGGGGGGGGGGAATCATTCTGGCACAGCTACCCTTGAATCAATAAAAAGTTGTCTATCCATCTATCTGTCAGAGGATTCTGTAGAATTGTAACTGAAGATCTAACAAGACCCTAGAACACCAAACTGAAAAAAGAAAATAAGAACTTACCAATATCAGACAAGAACTCCTCTCGTACCCGAATTTTAAGAGGCTAAATAAAGATACAGTAAAGGTATCAATAGAAGCAAACCACATTAGTAATTTTTCTACTGTATTTTATTCACTTTATTTTCAAAAATTTTAGTGACTGTGACCTGCATTTCAACACCCATCCATCAGCTGAAAGTAAATTGAACACGAGACTGGATGAATTCAGCTTGCTTCCACAGTGTTTACTGCTTATTGCTTGTCTTCTTGAGCGCTGGTCAAAAAGATGACCAACTGTGCACCTTTATGGGACAAATCCACCTGATGACTAGCACTGAATGAAAGTTTGTGGACAAGCTTTTTTACATTTTAAATTAGGTTTACTTTTGACATAGCACGAAACAAAGTCTTACAGTGTATGTATTATAGATGTACCTGAGACTTACAGAAACTACCTAGGAAATCAAGATGTATCTTTATTACTACGCTGATATTAACTGTAGAAAATTTAAAAGTGGATATATTCTGAGAAATGTTGCACATGGAATGTGTTAATCCCATGTGATGGTAGTTCAATGAAAATGCACCAGTGGGAGCATGTGTGTGCGGATGAGATGCAAGTCGGCGGAACACACAGCGTCAGGGTCGAGAAAGTGGCTGCAGATCTGATGGACAAGAGCACGGGCATCCTTGGGACTTGAGCCCAGGTAGGCTTCTACTGACAGGTAGAAGAGCTACAGGGTAGACAAACATTTTATTGCTATAGTAACAACTATTAATTCCACTGGTTAAGCAAAGATGCAGAGTTGGAAGCTATCTGTACAAACTAATATTTTTTTTACCAATCATTTCTAATTACTAATAAAAGTAGTGTTTATACTCAGGGTACTGCAATATAGGAATGTATAACAAATTGAGCAAAAACTTCATTCAGGTATTTCAGAATATCAGTGAAATTTACCATTTGCCCCTTTTTAGCGTTTATGGTTAAAAAAGACTAACTAGTGGTGTTCACACAGAGTGAACATTTGGGAAATACAACAGGACTAATCATTTAGGTGACCTTGGAGCTTGAGGACAAAGAAAATCTACTCAATCACCAATGGACTGGGGTCCAGCAGCTGGCTGAACACGTATCTCATGAAGACAGTCATGTGAGCAGGTCGGGTCTTCAGCAGCTCGATGTCCTGGAACGGTCCGTTGCTCTGGAGCAGTATGAGTGTGTCAACTACCAAAATACTTTTACACAAACACCGGGAGAAAATGTCCACTCGGGCTGAGATTAATAAAGGATGCCACTCACCTCATTTATAGAGTACACTTCCTCTTCATCTTCTTCCTCTGGGCCAATAATCTGTGCATTGACACCCTGGTGAAAGGGGGGAGGGGCATAAATCTTAAAATGACACTGCACAAACTCCAGAATACAGTGCCCAAACATTGTCTGTCTCAAACTCCATGACACTTCCTAAAACCCTCACCATTTCAGAGGACGACTGTATATCAGAGCTACTTCTCCAGTAAGAAGGGGCCCGTAAGGAGATGGAAGGGGAGGAGTGGGGGCTTTCATAGGCCTAAGGGAGGACAAATTTAAGGTTATGTCAACTATTGAGATAAGACACATGCAAGAAACATGTAAAACAAAGGCTCATACAGACTGAAAAAAAGGAAAGGTCCCCACCTCATAATCCCCTTCAGTGGAGTCCATGGAGAGGCTGCCTGTGGGGACAGACGCACACAGTCAAAAGCGGCCATTCACCCTTACTTCGGTAGTATGAATATTTAACTAATATTGATGTTTGAGGGGACCTTGTTTGGCCTGTAGCAGTAAAGCAGTATATCCAAAGAACCAGTAACATGCCAACCCTGTCAACATCTAACCAGCAACTGGACAATTCCTTACCTGTACCCAATATGTAACTGCTCACTTCTGCTGGGTCTCAAAATGGTTAAATCCTTGTCTTTTCCACACTTCATGTACATTTGCAATTAATTTAAGTGAAGCTTCTTCTCCAAAGTAACTTAGCATGACTTACCTGTTTATACTGCTGACTAATTTTTACTGCAGAAACTCAGAATAAGTACCTTACTCTAGGACAATACAACAGCAGGTGGGATTCAGACTCTGTCTTCTGAATAAAAGGAGACGGCTTGAACTATTAAGATACCTGCTGTTCATGTGCACTTACAAACAGTTGGTAGAATAATCTAGTACTGATTTCCATAAAGACACCAGACATCAAAAATAACTTTCATATTAAGGTTGGAGTAGAAGGACGTGATATTGTATTCACCTTCTCCAGCTCTTAGGTAGTTGGCCCCAGACTCAGCTCGACTTCCATCCTAAAACAGTGGGAAAGGGGGAAAGAAACGCACTTAAACGCTGATGTAATATATAAATAAATAAAAAAAACAAAAAAAAAAAAGGCGAAATTTCTACAGACCACTACAAAGTTTTTTCCACTTTGTTTTGCTGCCTGCTGGCTCCCAGTGCAACTCACCAGGTCTTGCTGAACTTTCACCCTGACTTGGTGAGCACGTCTCTTTGCACTTTCAATCCGCTCCTCCAACGAAGGTGATGGATTTCTTGACATCTCCTCCAGCAGGTCCTGTTCATCAGAGACAGCAAAGGACTGGTTAACAAGCTGTCAATATGCCCCAGTAGCTCTATGCTTTCTGCTGCCTGAGGTTCTGAAGGCCTAGGTCCAGCTCTACATTAATAAGCCACGTTAGTGGCAGTTGTTATATTACCCTGTCCAGGTGTAATAAATGGTTTTTTTTTTTTTTTTTTAAAAATGTTGAGATTACCTGAAGATCAGCCTCTTCCTGTTGCAGCATCTTCCTGAGAATCTGAGAGGCATGTTTCTGCACCTGTGCATGCTAGCAAGGAAGACAGATGGAGAGTTCTGGGTCAGCAGTGACACTGTGTTTTTGTGCATGTTGGGGGGGCCACATGTGCAACTGTCTGCAGTTGTGTGTGTACTTTACCTGTAGAGGTTTGGGTCCAGTGATTCTTTGGGAAGGAGAGTTGGCAGAAGTTGGGGGGAGTGGTGGTGGTGGAGGAGGTGGTGCCTCACCTCCAGGGGCTGCCCTGTGATTGGGGGAAATGTCTGTGGGAAGAGGTTGCAAGGGGACAGCTGCTGCAGAAGGAGGTGGGCCTTGTAATGTCAAGGCAACATATGTTCCAGCTGTTTTGGGAAAAGAACAGGAGAGGCCACAATATTTTTTTTTGCCTACATTGACTGTGCTGCTGTTTATACATCTTTCTTACTGGATTCCAATAGCACTGAGCCCTTAATGCTTGTCTCACTGTTGAGTAATTCACTTGCTAGATAGCTGCTCCAGCCCACACAACTTAAAGTTAAGTCCAAATCTGAGTAGTGACATTTAAGAAATCTTAGTTTTCTGACAAACATTTCCAGAAAATTCCCAAACTCACATTCTTGTGATGTAATTACTATAATCACTTGTAACCCCTCTGCTGATAAAGTACATTTGCAAAAAATGAACAGTGGATCAAATCACATCAAAGGAATTTGTAATATTGCCTTTCAAGACTCAGTGTTTCATCACTTTCATTAAACTGAGCGGCCTTCATGTTAAATGCATCTTAAAGTTCTGAGCTTGTTTTAGCACCCTTTTCCCCCACTTTAGGACTCATTATTTCAGATGACAAGAAGTCATGAGTTTCTTGAAACATGCTTGCAAGCTGGCACATCAACAGCCAAGATGTGGAGGAGATGCCATGGCACATATGGATATGTTATCAAATGTTCTATGTTTGAGTGAATTTTGTTTTTGTAAGGCATTTAGGTGTGAATTGACAGCCGATAGGAATTTTAGAGCTGAAATTCTATTCACTCAAATCCAGATTCTGAGAAAAGAAGCCTTTGTTATGTGAGGGAATGGCTAATAAAATTTTCAAGTGTACCTTCCTCAATATCAGACTTAAGTACCACGAACCAATGATACGTGAAACGTGGCTACTCTTAAAATCTGTATGTAATCACTTTACGCAGAAAGGCAAACAGGAACTGAACCAGTTCCCACTGTAACGGAAACCCCCACCACGAAATGCAATATTGGTACAGACTGATTTTTGTACCTAGGAAAAAACAGACAAAATTCAGAGGCAGCAGCTCATCTTCACTATGAAGTACTACTCACATTTGATGAGCTTCACCACTTCCTGGTGGGACATGGAGGACACCAGCGACCCATTGACCTGGCAGAAAGAGACAAAAAACACAGAATTAGACCTTGAATAGAATGAAACAAAGTTCCATATTACAGAGTGTACATCTCAGCTAACCTTAATGATCCTGTCTCCTTCTTGCACTCCTGCCTTCACAGCTGCACCACCTGCAGAAGGAGAGGTATTGTTTAAAAAATAAAAAAAAAAAAAAAGGAAGATGACAATCACATCGTGTGTACTAGTTCGATCCTTTCTCTGTACGCTGTAAAGCCAAACCTCAGCTAGTCGCTCCGGCAGAATATTCCCTCTTCGGAAATATTACAAAGCTATCCTAATCCTTATTTGGGTTAATACATATAACCTCATCTTTCACATACACCTTGGTTTAGAGGACTAACTTTGTCTAAGTTAGACACTATTAAACGAAAAACCTTACATGAACCAAAGGCCTTTAGCATACAAGTGTCCGAATGCATTAAACATAAGGATGAGTGAACTGGAATCACAAAGGCAGGAATACGTTTCTGACCTGGCCGTACATTCTGTACCAGTTTGATCCTCTCTCCGCATACAGTGAAGCCAAACCCCAGCTGGTCCCTCTGTACAACTACACAGCGCTGGACCAAACCCTGGCCTACAGACAAAGGAGATGCAGAGAGATGTCTCAGTCATCATAGCAGCACCACCTTACAGCTGTAGCAGGAAGACAAGTGGTTCAGACAAAAATCAACCTTACTACTCAACACAGCAGTGAGAGGAGCTGCCTTACACACTGCCATGAGCGAGGCACATTTTAACCTACTGATGGTTTTTAAACCCACAGTACCTGTGTTTTCAGTGTGAGAGTCAGACAGTGAATCCTTCTGTTGGCTCCCAAAAGCCTTGCGTTCAGAGTCCCCCATTGTTAAGCTGTTCAACCTGGAGAGTCGAGAGACAGGAACAAACGCAAAGGAAATTATACGTGAGCTTTGGAAAGAGAAAATGGCACAAGAGAAGTTTGCACTAGAGGACAAAGGTGTGCAGTCAGCCTGTCTTTCTCACTAGCCACGATGGTCCTTTCTTTCTTTTCAAACACAGTACACATGTACCTTAAAAGAAAAAAATGTTCACATGACAAGATCTGTTAAAAAATAAAAAATAAAAAAAAACTCACCATGCAGCAAAGGGACTATGGTGAAGCAACAAGACGAGAAAAAAAGGAGAAGACACCAAGAAATACAGGTAAACCTTCAGAAATAAAGATGGGGGAAATTAACTGAACATGAAGAATTTCTTTGTGGGTTTCAAAAAAGACAAATACAGACATATCCTGTAACACATCCTGGACTGGCCCTGGTACACTGTTAGGTATGTCACCACACACAATCTCTGAAGTTCACAGTTTTGAGGAGCTACAGGCCCACATTCACTTCACCGCGTGATGGTTTCTACTTGATAATAGCTCAAATTCAAGCGAAAAAGAGCCAATATCCCACTAGGTGCAGGTTTTCTGTATGCAGTGGATTTATATCCTACAAAATGCACGATGAGCAGGTTTAATGGGTTTGTATCATGGTCATAGGATGCAAATGTGTCAAAGTTTCGTTTTGAGGCACATTCAAAATTAACAATCTGAACAGCGAGCTATACAGAAAAAACTGTTGTGACAGCGATGAAGCAACTATTTGCCCCTCTCAAACTTTACTTATAAGTAAATAAATTCACAACAGGTCCTTGATCTGGGCAACCTCCTGGGCTCTTTTTTTTCCCCCTTTCAGGTCACCAGGTCATACTTTGAATGAATCCACTCAAAGCTAAATCCATACTAAGTTACTACTGCATAAAATCTATAGATTTCCTTTCAAAAGACAATCGGAGCACTTTCCGGTGTCCCCCCCCTACCTGGGAAGATGGGTCTGTTTCTTAACTGCTGGCCTGCTTTCACGACAAACAAAGGAAATGGACGCAGACAGAGGAGAAACAAGATAGGAAGGAAAAGAGACATATCAACACAGACAACCATTGACAAAACGCATGTACAACACTGCATTTACACAGGTTGCCCACCATGCACAAGCCTCAATAACACTATTTATAAGTGCCCTTCAACTGTGTATCCAAAAGAAACCTGCTGGGGGATCAAGTGCATTCACAGCTCTCTGCAGAACCACCATGAAACTAAATACAACTGGACCAATCGCAACAGATGACAGCTGCTGTTTCAGAAGACTACAAGCTGTACAGTAAGCCATTTCCCATCTATTAAATGGAAAAATGAACTTGGACATGCTTGTTCACCAGGAACAATCAAATTTATACACAACACACAGTAACAGTTAACGTTAGATAAAAAGAAAATTTTACTGTAAAATTTGATTTTGGGATACAAATCCAAAAAAAATACTGAACAGGTACAAGAATAGATGGGACGATAAGATTCAATGACCTTTTACTGATGTAAAAAACCTATGGTCATCCAAGGCAGATGAATGCATGTGTGTGTGATGTCCATACAGATCTTAAAACAGCACCATTCAGCAATGGTCAACATTCCATCTTCCCCATCACATACACCACTGACAACCTGAAAGTGAAACTTAAAGATCATAAGGGAACTCCAGAAGTGGAAGAAACAGCATTTGAGCCATGTTAACAAGCCATTCTACTTGAGCTTCTAGTCACTGGTTCCCTAAAGATGAGGCTGTAACAAATCTGAACACCAACAGACCTGTGTATATGTGGGTTCTTGGTGTACCTCAGCAATTAAGGGCTTGATCAAATTGTTCCTCTTTTTTTTAACTAATTCAGAATCAATTTCCGGTTATCGTTTTGCTAGCTGGTAATGGAGACCTGGGAAAAATGTACATGCATTGGCTCAGCAGGATAAGATTTGAGGAACTCTGCTACAGCCAGTCATGTGAATAGGGAAGCAAAGGCTGACAGGCAGACAGGCACTGAGCAGAACATAAATATTTTAGGAATTTCTGAAAATCTTTGACGGTTTGTTCGCTCGTTCTTCAACTTACGCCAGCAGACAGTGCAAGAACATGTCAACAAAGCTTTCTCCAGATTCATCTTCAATCACAATTTTGCCATGTCTGACCAACAGTGTAAATGTTCAAGACCTCCCCATGCCTGCCTCCACTGATCAACAAATGACAGAAAAACAACCGAGTTCTGGTTTGGTCTTGTGGAAGTTTTCATACACTCTGCAAAGTTGCAGAAAATGACTCATAGAAACAGTTGGGTTCATTTAACCTGTGACAGCAATGGCAGGCAGTCCATTGTTTACAGATGTTGCTTTCTCAGCAGTACATATGTACACATGCAGCATGCTTGAAGTTTATATCATTGAGTACACTTCACCCTCACGGACTAACTGCACACTCAGTTTACAGACAACAGGTGAACCTTGCCTGTGGTGTTTTGAGGTGAAGCCACTTGCATAAGACGCAATAAAAGAATCAAGTGTCAAGAGCAAAGATTTGAGGTGCCATTGTACCACCCTGGGTTGTCAGAACTTACCTTTCCAAGGGAGAGGTCTGGGGACGGATACTCATGGTCCACTGCAGCACCTCTTAGGGATTCTAATCCACCGGCTGAGCGAAGTCATCAAAACTCCACACATGCGAACAGCAAGGTCATTTTCCTCTCCTTTAGTTTGCCAGATTCCCCTTCAGGCGCTTCTTCTCTTGGGATGCTTCTCGCGAGATGATTCCACGTTTATACAATGGGCAGCAATTGCGTGTGCTCGAACAAAACAGGCGGCAGAACGGTTCAGGCAGAAAATAAATGAAAATTTTAACGCCTCGATTAAAACCAGTACCGTTTCGCTCTAATCGATCATTCACAGAATGACAACTTAACTGAAACGAAGAGTAAACTTCCAGTTAAAGCCCAGGTCTCAAGGCCAGAGATAACTTCTCAGTTTGTGGAAATTTCACTTGCAAACAAGTTCCCACAGTGTTGTCTTGCATATTCGACCTCTGATTTTGGACATTTAGCAGTTCCTGTTCGACATGCTCTTTCTGAAAGCAAAGACACCAAACACAACCAACCAAAAAAAAAAAAAAAAAATTCAACTATATATTTTACTTAAATTCGCTTCGCTGGGGTGGAGGAACAAAAAAAAAAAAATAAATAAATAAAAAAATATTTTGCTGCAAATAATGTCTCAGTGGAAGCAAATACAGAAGTGGTTTCCAGCTGCAGAAACAGAAAAGGCGCTGAACTGGTTTTAAAAGACAAAATGTTCACTTTGTGTGTCTGTCCTCCACCTGTGTTTCCAGTAGTACAGAGGAGTACGGGGGTCACTTTTTTTCCCTCTTCACCTTTTTATTCTGAGATTAACACAGAAATTCACATTTTATTGCCCGCACACGCCCGCGTTGTACGAGTTTGTGACAGTGTGTGAAGGGGTGCTACAGATACGAATTACAGGTGAAATTATAATTATTGTTGTCACCGAGCTACGAGGACAAGGCAATATCCCTCGACAAGAAGAAAGACGGACTTCTACTAGGCTGATTTCTCCCTGGAATCCCTTTTATCGGTTCTTTTTCATTATATATAATTAAAGCTGCTGCATATATTTTGACTCCCGCTTCAGCAAAGCGGTCTTGTAGTGCAAATCTATGCGCAAACCGCCCCGAGTGAGACTCTCAGTCAGTGTGAAGCGTTCAAACGAGCAGGTGTAAAAGGATTTCAACGCGAAAGAACCTCCTCGTCAGCATGGCTAATAACGCCGACATTATAAAATGACGTACACATTATATATAATGCACGTCCACCAGGCTCCAGTTTTAATTTAAGAAAAAGCCACCGTTTAGCCGCACAAACCCTGACAGCGACCTGAGGCGAAACCGCGACGCGACCGCACAAAAAACGAGCGGCACCGACCGAGTAGCAGGTCAGGAACACGCCTTTGCCTTTTCCGTGCGGATTTACCGCACAAAATCTCGCAGTAAAACACCGTGACGCGGTTTAAGGGCGGCGACGAGGACAACGCCGCTGGCTACATGGTGGTGCAACCGCTCCGTTTTCCCAGGCCGAAGCCAGCAGCGGCCTTCCCGGCCCCCGGCACGCCGCGCCAGGCCCCCTCCTCCTCCTCGCGGGCTCCAAGCGCCACCGCGGCCCGGGGCTGGAAAGCGCGAGCGGCGCGGAGCTCCTCGCGCGGCGCCACACACACACACCTCGCTCCTCTTCGACTATTCCCACCGTCCGCGGATGCGTGCACACTCGGGGACAGCCGTGTCCTGCATGCTACGCACACGCGTGGCCCTTCGCGGCTCGCCGTGGATGAGCCGAAGCGCCGACACACTCAGACGTGATCCATTCCGACGGGACGTGCGCGTCGCTCCGGTTAATCATTAAAGTGCACGCGCGCATTCCGCGTCCGCGGCGCTCAGACGCGCTTTCCTCTTTTTTTTTCGTTTGTTTTTTTTTTTTTTTTTTTTGTCCTTTGCGCGTAGCCGTGTAATCGCGGTTTCCTGCCGCACAGCTCCCTCTTGTTTGTCTGCCTGTAAATAAATAAATAAAATGCTGCTATCACTGCGGGATTTCCTGCTCCTGGTCTGGCGAGTGTGTGCGCGTGCACACTCACAAACACAAAAGAGGATCGCTGCGAACCAGTCGGACCGGCCCTGCTGTGTGTGTCTGTATCTGTGCGTCTCTCACACGCCTTCACCAGGCCGGATTCCAGTACTGCCGCACAGCCTTCGAGGAAACACACTCAGCACACGTGAACATGTATACCATACTAGCCACATGATACCATAACCACATGTAAAAGTGGTTAGCAGGTAGTGCGCCGGTTAGACCTGTCTCCTGAGTGTGAACATCTGTACGTTTGTAAATCGCTACAAATGCTATTCTGTATAAATGGCTAGATAAGTGTTAAGTTCATCATCACGGCTGTAAATCACCTTGGGTGAAGGTGTCGAGATCCTTCAGCTTCCAGCGGCTCTGTCCACCTGTTGGGAGCTTTCCATCAAACCGGACAGCTCTCTTGGTCCAAAAGCTGACACATCTGTTTGAAGTTTTACATTACATTTATTTATTTCGCAGATGCTTTTCTCCAAAGCCACTTCCAATGAACTCTGTAGTGTTATCAGCCCACACACCTTATTCACCAGGGTAACTTACACTGCTAGATACACTACTTACAATGGGTCACTCATCCATTCATCATTGGAACACACACACTCCCTCTCTCTGTCACTCACACACTATGGGTGAACTGCAACAGGGTGTCTTTGGAGTGTGGGAGGAAACCAGAGCACCCAGAGGAAACCCACACAGACACGGGGAGAACATGCTAACTCCACACAGACTGAGTTGGGATCAAACCCACGTCCTCTCGCACCACCCAGGTGCTATGAGACAGCAGCACTACTTGCTGTGCCACCATGCTGCTCCAGTGAGCTCCCACTCTCCCTCAGAGCTGCTGAATCCCTTTCAACATTTATTAATTTTGCTGACTCTTTTTCCCCAAAGCAACTGTATGTTGATTTCAGGTAAATAAACAATAAGTAAAATCTGTTCTGTGTTATGAAGGGGGTGTGGTGGTGCAGTGGGTTAGACCGGGTCCTGCTCTCCAGTGGGTCTGGGGTTCGAGTCCCGCTTGGGGTGCCTTGCGACGGACTGGTGTCCCGTCCTGGGTGTGTCCCCTCCCCCTCCGGCCTTACGCCCTGAGTTGCCGGGTAGGCTCCGGTTCCCTGCGACCCCGTATGGGACAAGCGGTTCTGAGAATGTGTGTGTGTTCTGTGTTATTTGTCACATGCAGTTAGATGTATCTGTTATGACTTGGTGAGAATTAGATGAGGTTTAATTAAATTATAATATATAAAAATACAACAAAAGCATCTGCTTTCTTATATCCATCACTATTAACAAAACGTATTAATAATGCTAATGATAACATAGGCAGGCAACTTCTGCAGGGCCTCTGTTTTTGTCAGAATATTTCCAAATGAATTTATATTTTAACAGCAGACAACACTGTTGCCTGTGATGAACTGGACCTCAGGGTTACTACATATAATCTGCCTGCATACCTTTCTCTGAGCCTTTTAACAAATAAATTTTAAAATACAAATAAGATTCACTTTGATTCAAATGATGAAATAAGCTTTTTTAGGGCTAGATGCAGCAAATAATTTTATTAGACAACCTGTAGGGTGTATAAAGAAATTAATAAAACTATGTTATTATAGTGTCCTGCATTACTCGGAGGTGTCCGTGGGGACGGTAACTACATGGTAAATAGTTGTTCATTTGCATTTGACGGCTCGGGTCATGTAAATACAGTGGGGTGCAAACATTGCAAATAAAATCTTACTGCTCTGAAGCATTTCAGTTTACTTATAACCTTTATAAGCTTATAAGCTTTTCAATAGTTAGAACACATTTTCCTCGCTCTGAACCAAATGTAGATAGTATAGAACCTAAAAGTTAGTACGGTATAACCTAACAGTTACTTTTACTACACAGTCACCTACACTCGGGTTCTACCTGTCTTTAGGTCTGGAGCTTCTCAACTGACTGGCCTTTTTCATTTGTTATGTATTTATTCATTGTTACTTTGTGTTGTGTTTTCTTATTGTGGGACAGTCAGTGTAGCGGTTACAGATAATGTCTCGTAATTTAAATATCTGTTCAAATCCCAGTTCTCACTGCTGTATTTCGTTATTCTCGTCCTCTCTAGTGTAAATACCCTGCTGTACGGTAAACAGTTGTAAATCAATTCGGGTAAAGGTGTCATATAAACTTTCAGTGAAACTTTCAATGGAAAGACATGAGTTTGAATCCCTGCTCCTGCTGTCGTTCCCTTGATCGAGGTACTTTCCGTAAACGGGTACAGTAAATTTTCCCTGCTGTATACATAGGGAAATAATTGCAAATACAGTTTTCCCTAAAACTGTAAGTCACCTTGGACAAAAGGGGCAGTTAAATAATGAGTGACTATAATAACACCTAGCAGACTGATCTTTTGTATTTATCTGATTATTGTAACTATCTGATTTTATTTGTACAGTAGATTTAATTTATTCATAAAGATTAGTTAAAACTGCATATTGTAAATATTGACATTGCTGGGTCATAGCATCAAAAAGCTTCACTTGAATCACAGTAACTTCAGTATTTCAGTAGTTCTTTGATTTGATACATTTTTTACTTTCACCTGAGGACATTTTTGGATGAATACTTTTACCTGAGTATTTTTTTTTAAATAACAATACTTTTACTTGAGTACTGCGTTTGGCTGCTGTATCCATCTCTGATACTGGTGTTTATGTCTCCAAATTATTTGCCTGAATGCATATTAAATGCATATTAAATGTGCAGCAATTGTGTTCCAATTGACAGTTTTATGCGTTGAATGAACACAATGATGTATACATGCATATGGACATTATTTTAACTGAAAATTCTTGTGAAAAACTTTTTACGAGGTCTTTTCTCACCGATACACTCAAATGTTTCGTTTTGTTTGTCGACACATCCATTTATCTTAACGCCTAAAGATTGCATCCGTTATCCCTGCATATTTTACTCCGGTTACTTTACCTGCGTTACGCAGTCTGTGGGTTTAACATTTTCGACATCGTCATGCCGTTCTTCTCTGTTCCCATGTAAATGACCTTTCCAGCCTATTTCCATGTGAGTTGCCAGGTAGCCTGTTCTGTATTCACCCAAAACTCTCCATGCAAAGTGTGCACTGCTTACTTTACCTTGTGCTTACAGGAAATGCTCTGGACTCTCAGTTACAGTAAACCAGGTGTGTTTAGTTGCACTCCGATGGTTGTAATTCCAAATACTTTAATATTACTTTCTCATGGCTCTCAACTCAACTCTTCGGAAGAGATGAAAATTTAAATGACTCTAGTAGGTATGACTGATGACTCATTTAAGCTCTTCTGAATATAGTAGAAAGTCCTGAGTTGCAGTTACTTGGGACGGGACTGCACTGGGTCATCTTTTTCCACGCCTCCGAGTGGCGTTTTCGCCGTCGGAACCCCCCGTACGGTAGTTGATGTGCAGATCCTCCCGCTTTGACCCGGGACATTTTGGACGACACGTCCAAGAGGCGCAAAGAGCCACTCTTGATCAAGCGTTCACTGGGACTGTGGAAGTAGACGTGTTATTATGAGAAATGACTGTTGATTCGCATAGACTTGGTTTCTGTTTTAACACAAAGAACCCAGATGCTTTGCCCTGTTTACACCGCCCCCCCCCCCCAACTCCCCATGCCCCCACAATGGCAGCCCTGGTGTTTGCAGACTACAAACCTGAAAAGCCTGTTCTGTCAGGGACTGTTTCCCAGTCATCCCCATCAAATATTTCCTTTAAACAGAATTTACCATTGTAGCTTTACAGTTAATCTGGAGATCATTTGTAAATGTAGCCTATTTGTGTACCACGTTAATGGTGTTATGCAGAAATGTGCAATCAGTACAATAAGGTGAAGGTAACATTTATTTACAGTGAACAAAACAACAAACGGGTAGACTATTTACATGGATTCAAATAAATCAATAATTCTCAAGAGATTTTTATTCCAATAAACAATTCTAGGCTTAACTACCTCACAAAAAAATTGTAATTTATCAACTCCCCAAAAATGAGCCAGAAGAGAGGTTTAATAGGCTATGACCCCATCAACCAATGCCACACACTGCTTAAATTATTTCAGATATTTGCTATTAAAATATTACATTATCCCTAACACCATTGCAACAATAAACAACTAAATAAATAAATTCTCAAATTAATTAAAAATTCAGATGTTCTGCCATGTGAGAGGACAGTTGCAGGTATTCCTACAAATAAATAACTTTCTGGAAAAAGGAAGGGAAGTTTTATTTTAATTTCTAGGGCTGACTTCCTGAAAACCATTTAGGACGAAAAAGGATCTGTCACACTGGGGTTATTTGGAGGTTAAAGAGAGGTGGAAAGCCGTCTTGTACCTGTATCCCCCAGGGATTTGTGGCACTGTGATCGCCCCAGGTTAAGGAACACATCATTTACAAACATACGGAAAACCCCACAAAAAACCCTATTTTTGATGTACATATATGTATATATTGCCCTGATCTGTGTATTTTAAATGTGTAGGGCCTTAAATATTTCATACAAATTATTTAATCATTAATTTCACTTTCACATAGTCTTTTAAAATATATAAAAGCTGCCTGGGTAATGATTTTAGGGTATTTGTTTAGGGCAATTTAATTATTGCATCTAAATATCTTTCTTATTGTTTGTATAATTCGTTTGCAATGGCAGTTTTCATTTTTATCATACTTCATGTGTTGTGTAAGAGTCTGTTAGGGGAAGGAGTGATACCAGGAGGCATCCAGAAAACAAAGATAAGGGGAACGCCAGCACCCCGCAAACAGGCCAAGGAACCGCCCTTGAGAAGCGGAACTACCGTGGTAAGTTTTAATCTAATTTAATTTAATTTAATTTAATTGTTTGTAGAAATTTTAGAGCCTTGGTCTGTGCTTTTCATTTTCAAACACCAGTCATGTGGTAGAGAAATGTTTTATCAAATGTGTTTTATTGTATAAAATTGAATTATGCATGGAAGTTTCAAGTATGTATCAAATGACAGGTATTAAATTTACATTTATTTAGCAGACAGTTCTCTCCAAAGCGACTTCCAACTAACTCTGTGTAGTTTTATCAGCCCACACACCTTATTCACCGTGGTGACTTATACTGCTAGATACACTACTTACACTGGGTCACTCATCCATACATCAGCAGAAGACACACACACTCTCTCTCTCACTCACATACTATGGGGAACCTGAAGAGCATGTCTTTGGAGTGTGGGAGGAAACCAGAGCACCTGGAGGAAACTCACGCAGACATGGGGAGAACATGCAAACTCCACACAGACTGAGCAGGGATCAAACCCACATTCTCTTGCAACACCCAGACGCTATGAGAAAGCAGCGCTACTGGCTGTGCCATTGTACTGCCATGATCATACCTGTGATATACTGTAACCTTTTAACCCTGATCCCTCGCTCCATTGTATGTGGACATATTTGCAATTTCTCGGTGTAACGTCTCTAAATGTATTTTGCCGTGACTCTGTGCTGTGCATAAAACCAGTAAAAAAAGAAAAGAATGACTTTCCTATAAATAATAATAATAAAAAATTACAAACAGAGGGTTCCCTACTTATGAACTTCATAGGAACAAAATTTTCAATGTCAAAATTTTTTCTGTACAGGCGTCACTCACGGCATTCGGTTCACCAGAGGGAGGAGCTGTTTACCAGGATGGGACGAATACAGAAGAGACACCATCCAGGCGGACCATCGGATCCAGACAATAGAGCAAATCGTGGAACACTGATGCTACAGTACAGGTAGAGAAAGAGCCATAGAAGCAGAAAGGAATAAAGAAAAAGGACAGATATCAGGAAAGTCCAGAAAAGAAGCAAAACTTTCAAACATGGGGGACATTTTTAAAGAGCTTGATTGTGTGTTGAAGTTATTTATTTATTTATTTTTTTAAGTTTATGAAAAATGTTTGGAAGTAGATGTCTTATTATGAGTAATAACTTCAAGTGTATGGACTTGGTGTCTGTTTTGACACAAAGAACCCAGAAGCTTTGCCCTATTTGACCCCCCCAACCCCATGTCCCCACAAAGACAGCCCTGGTGTGTTACAGTAAAGCAAAAGGGACAGATGTCAGAAGAGTCCAGAAAACAGGCTAAACATGATTGTGGTTTTGCCTTAATGCATTACCGTTATTGTTTTTTTGCAACAATGTACATTTTCAGCCAGACAGGATTATAGTTCTCACTACCTGTATGGGTTTCCCCCGGGTGCTCTGGTTTCCTCCCAAAGACTTGCAGTTCAGGTGAAGGGTGAATTTTGCGTACAATGTGAATGCGTGCGCTATTTCCACAGGGGTGTTCATTTTGATTTCTATGTTTGTTCCCCCCCTTTAACTTGGATTTAGAGAGACTCCTGTCGACCATTGTCAGTCCCAGTGCTGAACCAGAAAGGCAGGATTTCCCACAAGTTCAAAAGGAGCTTCCTGCTGGCCATTAAGTGAAATTGATGATGGAAAAATGTTCTGGTGTAATATTTTGGATAGTGCTCTTGCTTCTTTTTTATTTCTTCTTATTATACTGATTTTTTTTTTTTTTTGGTTTTGTGTTATCTGTTCTTGTATTTTGTTTCTTTCTCGCTTATTTGCACATCCATTTGGTTGGTTACCCTTCTTTCTTTAGATAATATACAAGTAGGGAGGGAGGAAGAGTCTCAAAATCAGTGCTGTTGAGTACCAAACGTTTGGGTTGCTGACGTTTACAGTTATTCATTTGGCACACGCTTTTCTCCAAAACACGGGCGATTTTTGGTAGCATGATAAATTTGACTGATACCACTGTTTTTGCAAGCATGCATTACGCCAACACCTGCATATAGAATATTTGCCCAAGAAACTTTGAGTAACAAACCAACTCTTGGACCAAATCTGGTGTGTAAGTAGGGGACCCACTATATTGTAAGACACTTATTTTACCCATGTCTGTAATACTTTTAGTAAACTCTTAATTCATTACAGACGGTCCTGAGTTAAGATGGTCCGACTTACGATTTTTTGACTTTACGATATGTGATAGCAATGCGCATTCAATAGAAATTGTACTTTGAATTTTGAGTTTTTCCTGGGCAAGCAATTTGCGGTGCGATACTCTCTTGTGATGCCGGGCAGTGGCAGCGATCCGCATCTCCCGGCCTGGCACACGGTTGCCAGTGACCCCCCGCTCCATATCCATGTTGTGTTTTGTGCATCCAGCATGTCTACAAAACACCCATCTGTGTCTCCTGCTACTGGTGGGGAGAAGAAGAGGAGGGCAATTACTCTTGAGGAGAAACTCAAAATAATTGCCCAGCATAAAGGCAATTATTGGCCATTGCACGTGAACTTAGACTTTCACAATGGATGAACTCAACCATCTTAAAGGATAAGAAGCTATAATGTTCGGTAGGTTAGGAGTGTTAAATGCATTTTTGACTTATGATGAGCTAATTGGAATGTAACCCCATCGTAAGTTGGGGACTGTCTGTATAGCTTCATTGCTAGGCTAGGAGGGGTACATCCTGGATAGGACACAACTCCATTGGGGTGTAGGCAGCCATACACATACACGCTCACTCACTACAGGCAAGGTAGCATCAGTATGGATGATGTTGAGGTTGGTGTGGAAATATTAATTCCCGATGAAAGAGCAAGGTTGAGTCTGAAGGCATGTCCGAAATGTTACGCTGCCTAGAAGAGTTGCTTCCCTTTCATAAGCCATTAATGGATTTCCCAGCATTCATTTGGTTACAGATGCATTGAAAAATGGAAATGACAAAGTGGGATTTGATCCCCAGTATCTAAACAGAATATTAATGCTAAGAGGAGGTATGAGCAGTGCTGTTAATGTTGTATGCTATGGGGGATGGTTTGTATTTATAGGCACTCATGGTTTTGAAGATAAGGAACCTTGCTCCCTTAGGCCCTACTTTGTTACAGTCCTTTGGTGAATTTCTACAATCTCAGGATCATCCAAGGGGATAACAGGGAAACTGGTGGGATTTCAAGTGTGGGTTGGGGGGGGGTGGAAGAAAACCATGAATATAGGTACAAGTGAATACGTGGAAGATGAGATTTATACAGTGCACACAAGCTCACAGGGAAAGGGAGCATGAGCAGCATCAAAGAAAAGGAAATATCAAACAAAACACAGGACAAGAATGCTTTCAGCATGACCCTCATTCTACACTAACTAGCAGTAACCAAAATACAAGGGTGACAGTCGTTCTTAGCCCAACGCATCCACACAACAGAAAGAAGGCTGTGTTAGGACAGCTAGGAGTGTAGTGGTCAGAGATGCTGGCTTTGGACCCATAGGTCACAGGTTTGAATCCCCCTCCAGCTGAAGTACCCTTATGCAAGGTACTGTTCCAAAATAATCCGGTAAAATTGCACAACGATAAATGGGTAAATAAGTGTAAAGTAACTTAACATTGTAAATCCCTCTGGTGAAAAGCAGTAGCTAAATAAATTTGTGCGCGCGTGACGTAACAGTTCAGTTGTTCGCCTTCAGACACGCAAAAGGCCTATCAGCCGTAAAATAAGTAAAGAATACTTGCAGTGAATACCCACTGATTTAGAAAAATGAGGTAACAAGGCAACAGCAATGACGAGCAAATAAACTAACACGAAACCAAGCAAAAGAAAACGGCCATCAAGTCAAGTGCGAGTTCTGACTCTCCAGCTTTTAAAACTTGCCGCGATGGATCTGATTGGCTGGAGTGAAATTGTAACGTATTCGCAAAAGAAGAATGAAAAGCCAATGGACCAATGAGAAACAGGAGAGAGAGCGCGAGTGGCGATAGAGGCAGAAGGAGAAGTACATACGCGCGCAGTGACGTCACGAAGATGGTGTTAGGGTTATGTGGGTGTCGCCGGTTTTGTTCTTCATGTTCTGTTACATTGTTCCGTGGATTTTAAATCACGCACGAGTTTTAATTTTTATGCAAAGCGCTTTCACCTTGCTGTAACCCTCATACCCTCCCTTTCCCACTCCATGAATGCCCGCTGTAGCAATAGGCATACAATATGAAAACGATGTGTGTTTTTAATTATTATAGCAAGTAGCAAGTGTGTACTAATTACTAATACTAATACAAACTAATCATAATCAACACCTAGGTGTTCATACAAATTTAAGAAAAAAAGTAGTGGTTCGTTACAGCGGTGAAATGCCATTCAGGTTTATGAATGGTAAAATGTAAAGAAATTTACATTTATTCATTTAGCAGACGCTTTTGTCCAAAGCGACGTAGATCTCCGCAAAGTACAATTTATGCGTTACATTAGAGAAGGAGACATAGCTACAGACATGAAAGTCTCAAGCAAACCTAGTTTGTTACGTACCACTTGCTGCACTGAGGTTCATTTAGCTGATGCTTTTCTTCAAAGTGACACCATGTTAAGTTACAATTATTTACCCGTTTATACAGCTACGTAATTTTACTGGAATAATTAAGTACCTGTTCAAGGGTACTACAGTCGGAGGGGGGGATCGAACTTGCGACCTTTAACCTAACCCAGTAGCACAGAGCACAAGGCTGTAGACGAAGGGGACACACCCCAGACAGGACACCAGTCCGTCGCAGGGCACCCCAAGTGGGACTCGAACCCCAGACCCATCGGAAAGCAGGACCCGGTCAAGCCTGCTGCGCTGCTGCCCCCCCAGTAATAAGTTTTATGCAATTCAACAGATAGTGCAAGTATATCTAACATTAAGTATAGCTTAAATGTTATGAACTGATCAGAATGGCTGTTTTATATTCATAAGGTTGTGAGATATTGGAAGGTTTTCATGTAAGGTCATGTAAAGTTTAGTTTTTTCTATTCTGTATATATTTCTGCATTTTGTATATTTTTGTATTTTTTTATTTTTATAAATCAAAAAGAAATAATGTCTTTGGACTGTGGGAAGAAACCAGAGCCCCTAAGCCCACGGGTATTGAGAACATGCAGATTCTACACAGACTGACAGAGGAAACTCTATCAAATCAATTCACTCGATTTAAATCGGACTGAAAAATTCAAATTGAACAGCAAAGGGCGCGGCCCAGGAAATGGGAACTCAAATTTTTTACTTTTGGTTTCATTTTTCGCCATCTTACCTTTAAATAGGAATCAAGAGAAACGCTCTTCCATTTCGAAACCTACAAACAGAGGTATTCGGTGCAAGTTAAGGTAGGGTGTGGGTCCGTGTGCGTTGCGTTCATTCGTTTTTTTAAATTCGAAACTGAAAAACAAAATGCCAATTACGATACCATTCGTTTCGCTTTTTAGAAATGAAAACCAAATATGAATTAACTGTTTAAAAATCTTTTTTTTTTTGCTCAAAATATAAAATATTTGAAATGTGCCGTATTTGACTTATTTCGTTGTGGTATTTTTGAACAACCGGCATCATGTAAACGAACTGCAGCCGCGCGTAATCCAGTGTCTTAATCGAACCTGCTGCCTTCGCTTCGAATTATTCAGAAATTAATACATAGATAGGTGCTTTTCAGCAGCAAGGAGGACGGCATCATGTCCACCGAGAAAAGCGGCAGGATTTTTTCTTAAGGTGGCACAGAGAGTAGCGCTGCTGTCTCACAGCGTCTGGCTTGCATGAGAGGACATGGGTTCGATCCCCGCTTACTCTGTGTGGAGTTTGCATGTTCTCCCCATGCCTGTGTGGGTTTCCTCTGACTGAGTGCTCCGGTTTCCTCACACAGTCCAAAGAGACACCGTTCAGGTGGATTAGTGTGCGAGTGAGTGTGTGTTTCTCTGACGTATGCAAAAGTAACCCATTGTAAGTAGTGTATCTGGCAGCATAAGTCCTTGGGTGAATAAGGTGTGGGGTGATACAGTGTGTAGTGTTCACTGGAATAAAGTAAATGGTGGCACAGCTAGTAGTGCTGCTCTCTCACAGCACCTGGGTGGTGCAGGAAGATGTGGGTTCATCCTTGCTCAGTCTGTGTCTGTGTGGGCCCCCTCTGGGTGCTCTGGTTTCCTCCCACACTCCAAAGACATGCTGTTCAGGTTCCCCCATAGTGTGTGAGTGACAGAGAGAGAGTGTGTGTGTTCCACTGATGTATGGATGAGTGACCCATTGTAAGTAGGGTGTCTAGAAGTTCAAGTCACCTTGGTGAATAAGGTGTGTGGGCTGATAACCCTACACAGAGTTCATTGGAAGTCATTTTGGAGAAAAATGTCTGCTAAATAAATGTAAATGTAATGTAATTAACCACAGGTGTTAAAGGCACCCTGAAGTTCTAACTGGCTAGTGCTGGTAGAGCATCATTTGCTATTGTGAGACTTTGATTGCCACACTTTGTTTGATTAAACAAAAAGAGAAAATTAATAAACAAGTCCTTATCTTTTTGTGTGTGCTCAGAAAATATAAAAAGCCGCTTTTCTCATTTTTCGACTTTCAGTGTTAAATCATGAAAGGAATGAACGCAACGTACATGGATGGGGATTCCAGATCTTAGTATCACTGGTGATTCACAGATTTTTATTGTGTTTTAACTCATGTGCTTTTTACATCTGTAACTGTTTTTCATACATACAGGAAACAGTCTTGACTTCCTGAACAACTCCAAAAAAGAACAAGCTTCTTCTTTCAATCATGGAAAGTGAGTAGTTAAATTTGTCTTGATAAATTGTTCAATTTAATGCTGAAATTGTTAATTTGTTTAATTTGCCAATGAAGACTGGCAGGGTTTGTATCACAATAATGAAAACTTTAGGAAAGGAATTTATTTTGTTATATTTTTCAGTCCTATCATGTCTACTATGGTAATTAGTTAATCACAATAGTCATTAGTAATAATTTCCTTGTTTTAATTGATCTTAGCCTGTTAGAAAATGGTTAGAAAACTAATTTATTCAGTTCACACACACACACATCGTCAGAGCCGCTTGTCCCATATGGGGTCACGGGGAACCGGAGCCTACCCGGCAACACAGGGCGTAAGGCCGGAGGGGGAGGGGACACACCCAGGACGGGACGCCAGTCCGCTGCAAGGCACCCCAAGCGGGACTCAAACCCCAGACCCACCAGAGAGCAGGACCCGGTCCAACCCACTGTGCCACTGCACCCCCTTTTATTCAGTTCAGAAATACCTAAATAAGTTAAATTTGTTTTCAGGGGCAAATGCACCCATCAGACAAGCTGAGTTTGCCTTCATATGAAAAGTAAAATATTCTAAGGGTTCTACAGCAGGAGTGCAGGTTGGGTTTAATATGTTCAATTTTGTTGAGACCAGTCACAGCCACACAGTAACAATTGAGTAACAATATGCACATTGTCACGGTCAGGGACGGGAGACAAGAGGTAGGTGGTTCGGACCCAAGTGCGGGTGAGGTCATCCCGGATTCCATCCAACACGAAGAGGCAGGCGAAATCGGTGGTCAGGGACAGGCATAGGTTGATCAAGGTGCAAACGTCATTAGGAGGGCAAGATAGTAGTCAGAACTAGGAAAAGTGAGCAGAAGTCGAAAGCTAGGTAGGCATAAGAACAAGGAACAGGGTACGAGGGATGAAATGCTGAATTTGCTAGCCAGGGAATTGCAAAATTCTGGAACCTTGTGCCAGGACAGCACTGCCTTTATCCCTGGCCTTGATTACCATCAGGTGCAGCTGCTTGGCTTGTGGGTGTGACACACATTCATGGAGTTGTATATCTTAATATCACCGAACAATATCACCGAACTCCTCCCAGGCCCGAGTTTTTGCCACGGCAATTGCCAGAGCCGCGTTCCGTCGGGCCCGCCGGTACCCGTCAGCTGCTTCAGGAGTCCCATGAGCCAGCCAGGCCCGATAGAACTCCTTCTTCAGCTTGACGGCATCCCTTGCCTCCGGTGTCCACCACCGTGTTCGGGGATTGCCGCCGTGACAGGCGCCGGAGACTTTATGGCCGCATCTCTGAACCGCCGCCCCAACAATGCAGGTGCGGAACATAGTCTATTCGGACTCAATGTCCCCAGTCTCCCTTGGGACTTGGTTGAAGCTCTGTCGGAGGTGGGAGTTGAAGACCTCTCTGACAGGGGCCTCCGCCAAACGTTCCCAACAGACCCTCACTATGCATTTGGGCCTGCCAGATCTGTCCAGCTTTTTCCCCCGCCATCGAATCCAACTCACCACCAGGTGGTGATCAGTTGACAGCTCAGCCCCTCTCTTCACCCGAGTGTCCAAGACATATGGCCGAAGGTCAGAAGAAACGAGCACAAAGTCGATCATCGACCTCCGACCTAGGGTGTCCTGGTGCCAAGTGCACTGATGGACATCCTTATGCATGAACATGGTGTTCGTTATGGATAAACCGTGGCTAGCACAGAAATCCAATAACAACTCACTGCTCGGGTTCAGATCAGGGAGGCCGTTCCTCCCAATCACGCCCCTCCAGGTGTCACTGTCGCTGCCCACGTGGGCGTTAAAGTCCCCCAGTAGAACGACAGAGTCCCCAGTGGGAGCGCTTTCCAGCACGCCCTCCAGGGACTCTAAAAAAGGCCGGGTACTCTACACTGCCGCTAGGCGCATAAGCACAAACGGCAGTGAGAGACCATTCCCTGGCCCGAAGGCGCAGGGAGACGACCCTCTCGTTCACCGGAGTAGACTCCAACACATGGTGGCTGAACTGGGGGGCTATTAATAAGCCCACACTGGCCTGCCGCCTCTCACCCTGGGCAATGCCAGAATAGTGGAGAGTCCACCCTTGGTCAAGAAGAGTGGTTCCAGAACCTCCTGCACTACCTCAGGCTCCTTCCCCGCCAGTGAGGTGACATTCCAAGTCCCAAAAGCCAGAGTTGGCGCCCGAGGTTTGGGTCGGCCGGGCACTCGGCCCCGACCACCGCCCAAATCACAACGCACTGGCCCCTTACGGGCTCTCCGCCAGGTGGTGAGCCCACTGAAGAGCGGCTCCGTCTTGGTTTCGGGCTGAGCCCAGCCAGGTCCCGTGGGCATAGACCTGCCCCCCCCCCCCAGGCTCCAGGGTGGGGCCCCGGTGACCCCATACCGGGCGGGGTAAACGAAAGCCTTGATTTTTCCTTCATAAGGGGTTTTTGAACCGCGCTTTGTCTCGTCTGTCACCCAGGACCTGTTTGCCTTGGGAGACCCTACTAGGGGCATATAGCCCCAGGCAACATAGCTCCTGAGATCATTCAGGCACTCAAACCCCTCCGCCATGTTAAGGTGGCGGTTCGTGGAGGGGGCTCTTAGTCACATTCAGAATGAAATTCATTTGTTGTGATAATCCAGGAAATCACTAATTCATGACATTCCATTTAAGTATTCAAAGAATTTGTTCCAGTTGTTGCACCAAGTCTACACTCGGCATAAGGCTGGTTGAACTACATTACATTTATTCATTTAGCTGACACTTTTCTCCAAAGCGACTTACATTGTTAGTCTGCCTACAATTATTTACCCATTTTTACATCTGGGTAATTTTACTGGAGCAATTTTAGGGTAAGTACCTTGCTCAAGGCTACAGCCAGAGGTGGGGATCAAACCTGTGGGTCCAAAGGCAACAGCGCTAACCAAAACGCTACCAGCTGTCCTATGTAGGAATTATTTTGCTTTATGTACACCTTCCCTGGTGGGGGTGCAGTGGTGTGTTGGTGCAGCAGGTTTGACCAGGGCCTGCTCTCTGGTGGGTCTGGGGTTTGAGTCCTGCTTGGGGTGCCTTGTGACGGACTGGCATCCCATCCTGGGTGTGTCCCCTCCCCCCTCCAGCCTTGCGCCCTGTGTTGCTGGATTAGGCTCCAGCTCGCTGCAACCCCGCTTGGGACAAGCGGTTTCAGACAATGCGTGTGTGTGTCAGACACCTTCTCTGGAAGTAATGTACTGCTTCTTTTTCTAGGGTGCCAGGAACTGAGACTTGTGCTTCTGGGTAAGACTGGAAGTGGAAAGAGCAGTTCTGGAAACCTCATCCTGGGTGAACCAAAGTTCAAGGCTGCAAGTTCTCCCAACTCAACTACTCATAAGTGTGAAACTAGAAATGTTAACAGAAATGGAAGAAGAATCACTGTTGTTGACACTCCAGGGTTCTATGATACCAAGGTCTCTGATGAAAATCTGAAAGCTGAAGTAGTTAGATGCATCACTGAGTGTGCACCAGGTCCTCATGCTTTTGTCGTTGTGATGAGGGTTGAAACATTCACGGAACAAGAGCTGGCCATAGTGAAGAAGATCGAAGACTCATTTGGGGAAGGGGCCTTCAAACATGCAGTTGTTCTTTTCACCCATGGTGACCAGCTTGATGAAGTAAAGATTGAAAAGTTTGTAAGAAAGAGTAGAGAACTGAGAAGATTTGTGGAGAGGTGTGGAAACCGATGTCATGTCGTTGATAACAGGTACTGGAACAGCAATGAACATGAATACAAAAACAACACGGTCCAAGTGGAAGAGCTGATGAAGACAATTGAGAAGATGGTGGAACAGAACGGTGGAGGCTGCTACACTAATGAGCTGCTAAAAATGGTGGAAAAAGCCAAACAAGCAGAAATGGCCATCATAAGAGCAATGAACAGAGGGCTATCGGAGGAAGAGGTGAAAAGAGAAGCTAAACAACAAACATGGAAAAAACTTCTGAAATACTTTGCAGGGGTTTCCACTGGACTAATAATTGGAGCTCTTCTTGGAACAGTTGTTGGATTAGTCCAAGATTTCAGTACTCTAGAAATTAAAAGTAAAGTTACAATGGGGGCTGTTGGGGGTGGTGCTATCGGAGCAGCTATAGGATATGTAGTATCAGATCAGGCAGAAACAGCAGGAGAAGCAGCAAAGCAAACAGCTGCAAAAATATGGGAAAATATCAAAGATCTCATTACCAAGATGAGAAAAAGTGATCACAGGATGAACTATTGAACAACTAAGTTTCATGTGCTTAAGGTTGTAACCTTAACACTGTAAATCGCTTTGGAGAAAAGCGCCAGCTAAATGAATAAATGTAAATGTTATTTTTAATGTCTTTTAGTGACTTCAGACTTTACATCACACCAGTATGGTAAAAATGTCATCTAGCTTTTTGTGGCAGACAGTAGGTACATGTCCATCATTGTAACCAAGCAACGTGACAGCAAACGCTGTAGGTTGTGGAATTGATTGATACATTTATTCATCTAGCAGATTTTTTTTGTCCAAAGCGACTTCCAGTGAACACCAGTGTTATCAACCCACACCTTATTCATCAAAGTGATTTACACTGCTTGGATCCTGGCTCCGATGTGGTGGAATGGCCATCCCCTCTCACTCAGAACTGCTGAATCTCAGTCTACATTTAAGAAGGGTCTTAAAACTCTTCCATACTCACTCTCCCATGATCTCTTCAGTAAAGTAAGTTCATGTAATGTGTAAATGTTTATGCTCTGTGACTTTGAGATCATAACTGTTGAATAACAGATAACCTTTCATGCAGCTACTCGTGATGTAAATGTTTAATTTAAAAAAATGCAAAAAAATTAGGAATTTGATTAGGATTGAGTATTTAGATAAACATTTATGCAGCTACTTGTGTGATGAACATTGTTTTAAATGGTGGAAAGAAACTAACTGTACTTTAGGATCACGCATCTGCATCTGTCTCTCTCTTTCTGCTAATGTAATGAACACATTGTATTTTGTATGAGATGTACGTTTTTCGAGAAAAGTGTCTGTTAAATGAATAAATGTAACTGTAACTAACAATGAGTCTGTCATTCCTACACCAGTGAAACACACTTTCTCTATCACTGTCTCACACAGTATGGGTGATTTTAGAGTCACCACTTTACCTGAACAGCATGTGTTTAAACTTTGATAATGTTTCACAGGGGGCATTATTACTAATTATGCATCACAAGAATATGAAAAACATTGATTTAGACTGTTTTTGGGAGCCAGTAGCCAAAGGCCCTCAAAGTCTGCAGACTATACCAGGTGAAGATTTGTTTAGCAGAAAAAGTCATCAAGAGGAGGAAACTAAATAACTGACAAACAGCTGCAAACGTGAGTCATATTCAGTTAATTTCCAATTAGCAGTATGTGTCAGGTATAAAAGAGGTCTGACAATCAGTATTTAGACAGGTGTTTTTTTGTTTTTTGAAGTGACATGATACAAATAACAGATTTCCCCAATTCTAAAGAGTTAGTGACTGAACTGCAGGTGCATTGGTCACAAAAACTGCAAAATTATTAAATGTGTCAAGAGGAAGGTGGCATTGTGGGTCAACAGTGTGTTTTGCTCATTTGAGAGTAGGTCTGAATCCAACTTGGTCTGTGTGGAGTTTATGTGTTCTCACTGTTATCTGTATGGGTTTCCTCCCAAACGTCTGGAGTTCACGTGAATGGAGGCTCTTTATTTTTCCATACAATGTGAATGCTTGTGTCCACCCTGAGATGGACTGATGTCCTTGTTACGTCCACAGAGATGTCCAGTCTGTTTTGTTCTTGGTTTTTCCCTCCCCTAACTTGGATTTAGAGTGACACCTGTTGATCATCCTCAGTCCAGGAGGGATGGGTGTCTTCTGCTGAATCAGGAAGGCAGGATAGCCCACAAATTTAAAAGAAACTCTCATGAGGCCATTTAGTGAGTTTGCTCACAGTATTACAGTCTGGTGTAATTTTGAGGGCTCTCTCTGCTCTTTTGTGTTCTTGCAGTCAGACTGATATATTTGTTTCTTTGTCACTTGTATACTCGTGCAACAGGTTTTGTTATTTTTATTCCTGTAGACAATGTGCAAGAGCTGTATTTAGGAAGGTGGCAGAAGATTTTTTGTTTTTAGCCCTTTCTCTTTCTGGGCTTTGAGTTAGAAAGTTGCTTAATGTAACTGGTTAGGATTAGTTCGATTTTTTTTTTTCTTTGTTTTCAAATACCCTTTGCATTATTTTTGGTTTTCTAAGGTTTTATTGTTACTTTTTATTTTGTGCACATTTATTATTTATTTGGGGAACTGTCCCAAAACATAATGACAGCACACGGAAAATAGGGACAAATTTCACTGGCAAAGTAGAACAGCAATCTCAAGTCGAAGCTTGCTGACAAGGATAGGACAGGATAGTCGTGATAATTTCCACAGAAGCGTAGCCTTAAACAACCACATAATTCAAGCATGTTCATAAACTATTTACAATTATTTGCCAAAATGACCTCCCCACTGTTAAAATATTCTATGCATGCTAACGCAGAACCCCAAACTGAAGGTAATTCAGCAGTAATACCCCAAATGTACATGTGTAGATCTACAGCAAAAGTAATGGTCAAACAGTTGTAGGTCTGCATAAACACACAGGAAGTCTGTGCATAAAAACAGCAGCCAGAACAACAAGCAGTATCAATCAGTCAATCAATCAATACAAGAAAAAGAACCAGTATTTTAAAAGGTCCTTGGTCATTTCTTTAATCACACATATATATTAGATAAGATATTTAGTAAATAAGGGTGAAAGAAAAGGCATTATTGTAGCCCCGCCCTGAATAAATCTTAAACTGAACATTTACTTTCGGTTTCATTTTCCAGCTTTAACACATTTTATGAAACCGCAGCTTTTGCTGTAACAGCTACAGGTATTTTAGCTCCCAACTTTTGAGGTAGGTTATACAGTATACAATTATACACAATTTGTTGGTTTAAGCAATTGGATTTTTAGTCACTGACTAGTAAGTGAATGATTGTACCTCATGTTGTTGACAGTGCTGCATTTTTCTCTAAATAAATATCCATGTTTTACATCTCACACCTGGCAGGACTTACTGAGCACCACGGACGGAGGGAAAGACAAGTTTCTACTGTAAATCATGGCAGCAGGTGAGTCGTAATGTAATGCGTGAAAACATAAAGGTATACAGTTTTACAAAGGTTCATTTTAGTTTGCCAGTTAAAGGTCGCAAATGGGAGAAAAACGCAGCAGCATCATGTTTGTTAGCAAAATTTCTTCCCACGCCACTGTCGTCTCTGCACGTACAACCAACTACAAAAGTTATTGTAACCGAGCGTTCGTGTAGGGTTCGCCTAGACACGTAGAAGTAAATAAAATAACAAACGATAACCGTCAAGATTGATTCTAAGCGTTTTTCCAGTTTTATTGACTCCAACACGCGTGAAACTCATAAATCTTACAAGCAGACTACCCGATGCACTCCACTGCGCATGTGCAAAATCCCGCCTACGGCAAGCCCAGAGGGGAGAAAATGCTCAGCGCGCACACACACATACAGCGAACAGTCGGTTAGGGTTATCAAATTCAAACAATATTCAAACTGAAATCTTTTGCATTATTTACAACGATTTGTTTGCATTCTTAATTGTTCTCAGCATATCGGTTCACACACACTCACACATTGGCTGAAACTGCTTGTCCCGAGCGAGGTTGCGGCGAACCGAGCCTAACCCGGCTGATGGGGGAGGGAGGAAGGGACACACCCCGAATGGGGCGCCAGTCCATCGCAAGGCACCCCAAGCGGGACTCGAACCCCAGACCCTCTATCGGTTTAGTGCCCATTTATTCAGGTCAGAGAGACTTAAGGAAGTTAAACTTGTTTTTGAGGGTAAAACGCACTGAATAGTTTTATTAGACAAGTCGAATTTTAATATGAAAACTCATATTTGTATCCGTTTATTTACTTAGCAGATACTTTTCTGCACAGCAACTTCCAATGAACTCTATGTAGTGTTATGAGCCCGCACACCTTATTCACCAAGGTGACTTACACTGCTAGATGCACTACTTACACTCGGTCACTCATCCATACAGCAGTGGAACACGCTCTCTCCGTCACTCACACACCATGGGGGAAGCTGAACAGCATGTCTTTGGAGTGTGGGAGGAAACCAGAGACCCAAAGACTTACACTGCTAGACACACTACTTACACTGGGTCATTCATCCATACAGCAGTGGAACATGCTCCCTCTGTCACTCACACATTATGGGGGAACCTGATCACCCTATCTCTGAGAGGAAACCAGAGCACCTGGAGGAAACCCACACAGACACGGGGAGAACATGCAAACTCCACACAGACTGAGCAGGGATCAAATCCATGTCCTCTCACACCACCCAGATGCTGGGAGACAGCAGTGCTACTCGCTGCGTCACTGTGCCACCGTACTGCCATAGCTATGTGCATATTTATGAAATGTTTTACCTTTAAGTTTTTGCTGGATTCCACTAGACATCTTGTAATGGGACAATTTTTTGAATCTGTCATCATCCTTTGTTCTTCTTGCATTACTCCATGTGATATGCAACACCAGTTTCAATCACTTGGTCATATTCAGGCTGAAATTCATTCATTGTAAGAATCCAGGAGATCACATTCATGAATCCTTTTTAGTATTAATAGAATTTGTTAGCAACTGTTGGACCAAGTCTGGTTGAACTTCAAAAGGCTAGTTGAATTATTTTGCTTTCTTTACACCTGCCCTGGAAATAATGATCAGCTTCTTTTTCCAGGTTGCCAGGAAATGAGACTTGTGCTTCTGGGTAAGACTGGAAGTGGGAAGAGCAGTTCTGGAAACCTCATCCTGGGTGAACCAATGTTTTCTACAGTTGCAAGTTCTCCCCACTCACCTAATGTTAAGTGTGAGACTGGAAGAGGTGAAAGAAATGGAAGAAGAATCACTGTTGTTGACACTCCAGGGTTCCATCATACTCAAGTCTTGAAAGAAAAAGTAAAAGCTGAAGTAGTCAGATGCATCACTGAGTGTGCACCAGGTCCTCATGCTTTTATCGTTGTGATGAAGGTTGAAATATTCACGGAACAAGAACTGGCCATAGTGAAGAACATTGAAGACTCATTTGGGGAAGAGGCCTTCAAACATGCAGTTGTTCTCTTCACCCATGGTGACCAGCTTGATGAGAAAGTGAAGATTGAAGAGTTTGTAGAAAAGAGTGAAGAACTGAGAAGTTTTGTGGAGAGGTGTGGAAACCGCTGTCATGTCGTTGATAACAGGTACTGGAAGAGCAATGAACATGAATACAAAAACAACACGGTCCAAGTGGAAGAGCTGATGAAGACAATTGAGCAGATGGTGGAACAGAATGGTGGAGGCTGCTACACTAATGAGCTGCTAAAAATGGTGGAATTGGCAACAGCAGTACGCAAGACTGAAATAATGCAGGAGAAGAAACAGGCAGCAGATGAGCTTGGAACAGAGGCTAAAAATCAAACACGGAGCAAACTTCTAAATAGATGTGCTGGAGTTGCTTCTGGGGCAATAGTTGCAGCTCTGTGTGGAGTAGGTGTGGTGGTAGGAGTTGGTAAATCAAATGTAGCGGTTATGGTGCCATTGGTCTTAGTTGCAGCTATGTATGGAGGTACTGTGGGATGGGATGTGGCAAAACACACAGAAACACCAAGAGAAGCTATAGAGAAGACAAATAAGGAAATATGGAGAAAAATCCGAGATATCTTAAGGAATTTTGGAATATGATCTTAGGCCTTCATGCTCTTTTTGGACAAATGGCGCAAACGCTGCCTTAACTAGCATTAGTGCAATGTGCTGTTATGAAGAGCATTAAAAATATGTATCACTGTGTCCTTCTCCAAACCAGACATCCTTCACATCCCAGCTGGCCTACTGATTTTGACTGCCTCCTCGGCTAAGAGTCTAGGATTAATGAAAGACTTGAGTCAATCTTTCTCTCGGCACATTAAAGCCACAACCTGAACCTGCAGATACATCATGCATAGCATCTGCAGGATCCATCCTTATCTCACAACAGATTCTGCCAACTACTTGTCCAGGCCATGGTGACATCCCGCCTGGACTGCTGCAACTCTCTCCTGTGTGGCCTTTCAGCTACTGCCATCAAACCTCTACAGCTGATACAGAACGCTGCTGCACTTGTGTTTGACTTTCTGAAGTGTTCCCATGTATCTCCTCTACTCGTCTCTCTGTATTGGCTTCCTATAGCTGCCCGGATTAAATTCAAGACTCTGGTTGTGGCTACAAAAGCATCAGTAGAACTGTTCCCAGATATCTACAAGACATGTGATCATCTAGTATACCCCACCCAGACTGCTACCTGCTTCTGCTACCTGTTGCTGCTTCTACCTCTTCCTGTTTGGTGGTCCCGCGCTTGAAAGGCTCATATGTGGTGGAACGACCTCCCTCTCTCACTCAGAACTGCTGAATCTCTACATTTAAAAAGGATCTTAAAACTCACTTCTCCCATGATTTAAGTTCATTTAATGTGCCAATGTTCATGCTCTATAACTTTGAGATTATACCTGTTAAACAGATAAACTGTCACACAGCTACTTCTGTAATGTAAATGCTATTAGAAAAAGGTGATCAGGAATTGTCGATATTCGCATAAAGTTTTATGTAGCTACTCGAGTGATGTACATCAGTTCATATGGTGGAAAGTAAATTGTACTTTAGAATCACATGTCTGCATTTAGGTCTTTCTACGAATGCAATACACACATTGCATTTACTGTGAGATGTACGTTGCACTGGAGAAAAGCATCTGTTAAAATGAATAAATGGAAATCACTACTTATTTTAACCTTCCATTTTTTTTTACTTGGTTTTGAATAGAGTTGGAGGTAGTTTTGGGAACAGATTCAGAAGATACTGTCTGAATTTGTCTATACGAGCCAACATGAAAGTCACATCTTTTTAAGGAGTCTGCACTTGGTCTTTCTTGGTTCTCTTGCGCTCCAGTCTCTCACCCTGCCTGATGGTATACTGCCCAGCTCTACTCTATGAAGCCTGTCTCACATAAATATCAATGGTCTGTTTTTTTTTCCCCAATAAAGTACATTTTCAGTGCTGTAAGTTATACCTGACAGGATTTCAGAATTCTACCAAGTCCACTCATTCAGCTTTTTTCTCTAAGTGGTAACACATGGACAGAGCTATTACAGTGAGATGTGGTAAAGACAGGGGAGATACACAGGACCTGAACAGGATCAGAGAACTGGAACAGAAACACACTAGACCGATAACATAAGACCCAGGTCAACAAACAAGACACACTCAGTAATCACAAGCTAGTGATGTGACTTGAACCCCTTTACAGGGTTGGGAACTGATCAGGTTAATTGACAGTAGGTGTTTTGGCTTAATTACATGGATCTCAGGTGATGCCTCTGGTGGACCTTGGGATTTCAGGGCCTTGGATTGTGACAACCACGCTACAGATGTCACACAGTCGCTATACAGATACTCCCTTGTATCTACATTGTGTTTTGTGCATCTATAATGTCACAGAAATGCCCATCTGTGTCTCTTGCTACTGCTGGGAAGTAGAGGAGAGCAATTACTTTTGAGGAGAAACTCAAGATAACTGCCCAGCATGAAGGCAGCAAGCCCGTAATGGCCATCGCACGTGAACTTGGACTTTCACAATCGACGATCTCGACCATTTGAAAGGATAAGAAGCGATGATGTTCGGTAGGTTAGGTGTATTAAATGCATTTTCGACATATGATGGGTTTTGTGGAATGCAACCCCATCGTAAATCGGGGGCCACCTGTACTTATGTCACCTTGTCCAAGCTTGTGACATGTCCTGTCTATCATGTTATACTGCTGAACCTGTATTAGACCTTTTGTTTAAAACTTTGAGATGTTTCTGCAATGCAGTAGCATGATGTGACACAAAGACAATTGAAACATACAGTGGGGGACAAAATAACAGAAACACCACATGAAAAAGGAGCTCAGCTGTGAAATAATTAAATAAAAGCAAAAAAAAGCTGCAAATGTGATTCACACACACACATTTTCAGAACCGCTTGTCCTATACAGGGTTGCGGGGAACCGGAGCCTACCCGGCAACTCAGGGCTTAAGGCCAGAGGGGGAGGGGATACACCCAGGACGGGATGCCGGTCCGCTACAAAGCGCCCCAAGCGGGACTTGAACCCCAGACCCACCAGAGAGCAGGACCCGGTCCAACCCACTGCGCCACCACACCCCCTCACAAATGTGATTCATTTGAGGTTATTTTCTAATTAGCAATGTGTCAGGTTTAAAAGGAGTCTAACAGTATTTAGACAGGTTTCCAGCATTCCAAAGAGTTGGTGACTGAACTGCAGGTGCATCGGTCACAAAAACTACTACATCATGGTATCAAGAGGAGAGCAGTAGGGTGTGTTAGCACTGTATTTCTGCCAGTTGGGGGTATGCTCGAATCCTGCATAGTCTGTATGGAGTTTGCATGCTCTTACAGGGTTCACATGGGTTTCCTCCCAAGCACATGCCCATTGTGGCCACTTTTTTTTTGTTTTTGTTTTTTAAAAGGACCCTTACCTCAAGCCAGTGTCTACACAGTCCCGAGCAGGAACTCACTCCTTATACTCCTTGACAGCCACCTCTGTGGTTGCACAACTATTTTACATTTCCCACAATTCCTATTATTCACAACCATTTACAAGAAACACCTGTTGACGCACTTCGGTAGAACTGGTCGTTATTATATTTATGAAGACAATGTCATCAAGACCGATTAAACAAGTCTCGTTGTAGTGCAACCTGTGAAAGTTTTAACTTTCAGTTTCATTTTCCATCATCTTTGATGAACATTTAAAAGGGAACCACTGCTGTGCTGTGTCACACATCGGTCTTAGCTGTCAGGCTTTTGAGGTTGTTCACACAGTTTCTAATAATATACACAATTTTTTGGATTAAGTAACTGGATTCTGCTGAACGCTGCCTTGTAAAGTCAGCGATTTTTATTCGAGGTGTGGCAGGACTTCCTGAGTAGCACTGAAGAAAGAATAGGTTTCTACTGTAAATCATGGCAGGTGAGTCATCATAAATGTCTTAATTAATGTGCTACTTGTGTGAAAATAAATTTAATAAGGTATAAAGTTTTTAAAAGGGTAATTTGTTTAATTAAAAGCAAGGGTTTGTACTTTATTTGTGGAATAAACGCAATAGTGAAAATACATATTTTTACATTTTAAAAGTTAAAGTTGAACTTGTATTTAAGGAAAATGCACCTTGTGGTTTTATTAGACAAATTGAATTTTAATATGAAAATTCAAATTTGTATATAGACTCAGTAAGAGTCTTTACCATAAACTCAGTGTTTTAGGTTAAAATACACTAGTACAATACATATGAGTACCATATTCTTTTTTTATAAAGCTGTAATGAAGTCATGTTATAAATCTGGTTTCACAAGAATTTGAACACAGCATTTCAAATTCTACTTTCTGAGAATAATCACTTTATCTTCAAATTTATAAATAAAGTTGTCAGTTAAAACAAGAAGGATAGAGCTGGGGAAAAGATAAGTTAATGTACTGATACTTAATAGAGCTAGTAATTTCCATCCACCCATCGTCAACAACCACTTGTCCCAAGCGTGGTTGCGGCGAGCCAGAGCCTACCCGGCAACACAGGGCTGAAGGGGGAGGGGACGCACCCAGGACTGGATGTCAGTCCGTCGCAAGGCACTGCACGGAAGGCTCGAACCCCAAACCCGCCACGCAGCGGGCACAGGCCAAACCTGCCACAGCCCCCAAGTTATTCCAGAAAAACAATTTAAAAATAGAAACTGAAAAATACAAACATGGAAATGCATAAACGGGTAATTTTACAAAATAATATGGCAGTTATGAACCTTAGATTGCTATCCTTGAGCACAAAGTCTAAAGAGACTTTTATAGTGTAAGACAAGACTCTGGGAACATAGATTTTGCCAGTTTCAACAGAAAAAAATCTGTTCATGGTGAAGTGTCTCAACAGCAACATTCAACAATCTTGTTTTCAAAAAGAGGCAACAACTGATATTGATTTTAGAGAAATGGAAAATAAGAATATTTTGTAACCAACTTATTGTATTACCATGTTATTACACAGTCGGTCAGGAACCAGACCAGCCTTTGAAAAATTCAAATTAAATGTAAATGTTTATTTGCAAGTAATTTCAAACTGTACTACATTACATTTATTCGACATTTTTGTCCAAAACAGCTTTCAGTGTTATCAACAATCACTGTCAGATGAATACAGCAGGATAATGGAACTGGAGAAACATAGGACCAGTACCTTTCTCAAAGGCACTACAGCCAAGATTCAAATCTCCAGCCTTGGAGCCGAAAGGGATCGGCTCTAACCACCACAATATAAGATTTCCCTGTATATGAAAGTGATCCGTACTTTACTTTTGTTTGCTCTCACTTAGTTTGTATAATAATAATAATAATAATATTATTATTATTATATGGTTGTGATACATGAACTCTCATTTGGATTGTTTTCTGTGTTACTGTTTTTGCTACTTAAAATGACAAAAGGCTGAACTCACAAGTTCAGAACAAGAGCGACAAACTTCAGAACCCACCCTACAATACGGACAATGAACTGTTAACAGCACAGCGCTCTAGTTGCCCAGTGACCTTTGTAGAAACCCTTGAATGGCAATGCATCATGGGAGAGCCACAACTTCTGTGGTACCATAAAATAACACACAGTGTATTAGTCTACTGACAAGAATTTACCCATTTTCCTGTTTCACTACTGAGAGAATACCAAGGGTACTACAGCAGGAGTAGAGACTCAAACCCAGGTCCTTTGATTGCTAGATGACAGGTTTAACCACTACATCACCTGTGGCCCATACTCCTACAACTTCCTCATGGTGTGAGTTGTTAAAAGAAGATACAGCATCATTTTACCATTTTTTTTTTTAATCCCACACACACTTTCAGAACCGCTTGTCCCATACAGGGTCACGGAGCCTACCCAGTAACACAGGGCGTAAGGCTGGAGGGAGAGGGGACACACACAGGATGGAACGCCAGTCCATCAAGGCACCCCAAGCGGGACTCGAACCCCAGACCTACTGGAGAGCAGGACTGTGGTCCAACCCACTGCACCACCGCACCCCCTCTTTTTCTCCAATAGTAAATAGTAATACATTTCCTTTTCTTCTTCTGGTAATGATTATGTCACCTTCACTGTTCACCTCCAGTCTGTTTGTAAAGTCTTTAACAGTAGCTGGAACAAAACCATAACATGATTATGTGTGATTCCCACAAATGGATTTTGTTCATTTATAACTATGCTTTACTGTCCACAATAAAGCAGAGCCAAGAAACTTAAACATGCAGACAGGTAACTACGTGAAAGGACTGTTTTGTATTCCCAAATATACATTGACTTTTAATGGTTAGGAAACAGTCTATGAAAAACTAATATGCATTCAGTTTTCTCAAGCAACACCAGTCAGAAGCACAAATGAGCAAGTATATAAAATATTTTATCTTCATTTTTTCTTTTTTTTTGTTGTTCTTTTGTTGGGGTGCGGTGGCGCAGTGGGTTGGACTGGGGTCTTGCTTTCTGGTGGGTCTGGGGTTCAAGTCCTGCTTGGGGTGCCTTATGACGTCCTGGGTGTGTCCCTTCCGCCCTGTGTTACCGGGTAGGCTCTGGTTCCCTGCGACCCCGTATGGGACAAGTGGTTTTGAAAATGTGTGTGTGTTTTTCTTTCTGTGAGACCTGATCTTATACTGGGACAATGTGAGAACTAAGGATTTTTATTTTTTATAATTTGTCCTCTTCCTTTGTTCTTCTTACATTCCTCCATTTGACAGGCAACACCAGTTACAACCAACTGGTCACATTTGGGCTGAAATTCATTTCTTGTGATAATCTAGGAAATCACCAGTTCATGACAATCCATTTAGTATTAATAGAATTTTTCCCAATTGTTGGACCAAGTCTACACTCCTTATAAAGCTGGTTGACCTAAAAAGGTTGGCTGAATTATTTTGCTTCCTTTACGCCTTCCCTGTAAGTAATTTACTGCTTCTTTTTCCAGGGTGCCGGGAACTGAGACTTGTGATTTTGGGTAAGACTGGAAGTGGGAAGAGCAGTTCTGGAAACCTCATCCTGGGTGAACCAAAGTTCAAGGCTGCAAGTTCTCCCAACTCAACTACTCATAAGTGTGAGACTAGAAGTGTTGAGAAGAGAAATGGAAGAAAAATCACTGTTGTTGACACTCCAGGGTTCTATGATACTCAGGTCTCTGATGAAAATCTGAAAGCTGAAGTAGTCAGATGCATCACTGAGTGTGCACCAGATCCTCATGCTTTTATCGTTGTGATGAAGGTTGAAACATTCACGGAACAAGAACTGGCCATAGTGAAGAAGATCGAAGACTCATTTGGGGAAGAGGCCTTCAAACATGCAGTTGTTCTCTTCACCCATGGTGACCAGCTTGATGAGAAAGTGAAGATTGAAGAGTTTGTAGAAAAGAATGAAAAACTGAGAAGATTTGTGGAGAGGTGTGGAAACCGATGTCATGTCGTTGATAACAGATACTGGAAGAGCAATGAACATGAATACAAAAACAACACGGTCCAAGTGGAAGAGCTGATGAAGACAATTGAGCAGATGGTGGAACAGAACGGTGGAGGCTGCTACACTAATGAGCTGCTAAAAATGGTGGAAGAGGCCAAACAAGCAGAAATGGCCATCATAAGAGCAACAAACGAAGGACTATCGGAGGAAGAGGTGACAAGAGAAGCTAAACAACAAACGTGGAAAAAACTTTTGAAATGCTTTGCAGGGGTTTCCACTGGACTAATAATTGGAGCTCTTCTTGGAGCAGTTGTTGGATTAGTCCAAGAATTAATTACTCTAGGAATTAAAAGTAAAGTTATAAAAGGGGTTGTTGAGGGTGGTGCTATCGGAGCAACTATAGGATATGTAGTATCAGATCAGGCAGAAACAGCAGGAGAAGCAGCAAAGCAAACAGCTGCAAAAATATGGGAAAATATCAAAGATTTCATTAGCAAGATAAGAAAAAGTGATCACAGGTATGAACTATTGAACAACTAAGTTTCATGTGCTTAAGGCTGTAACCTTAACCCTAACACTGTAAGTCACTTTGGAGAAAAGCGCCAGCTAAATGAATAAATGTAAATGTAAATGGTATTTTTAATGTCTTAGTGACTTCAGACTTTACATCACACCAGTATGGTAAAAATGTCATCTAGCTTTTTGTGGCAGACAGTAGGTACATGTCCATCATTGTAACCAAGCAACGTGACAGCAAACGCTGTAGGTTGTGGAATTGATTGATACATTCATTCACCTAGCAGACTTTGTTGTCCAAGTGACTTCCAGTGAACACTAGTGTTATCAACCCACACCTTATTCATCAAAGTGATTTACACTGCTTGGATCCTGGCTCCGATGTGGTGGAATGGTCTCCCCCTCTCACTCAGAACTGCTGAATCTCAGTCTACATTTAAGAAGGGTCTTAAAACTCTTCCATACTCACTCTCCCATGATCTCTTAAGTAAAGTAAGTTCATGTAATGTGTAAATGTTTATGCTCTGTGACTTTGAGATCATAACTGTTGAATAACAGATAACCTTTCATGCATCTACCCATGTAATTTAAATGTTTAATTAAAAAAATAGAAAAAAAAATTAGGAATGGGATGAGGAATTGTTGAGTATTTAGATAAACATTTATGCAGCTACTTGTGTGATGAACATTGTTTTAAATGGTGGAAAGAAACAAACTAACTGTACTTTAGAGTCACGCATCTGCATCTATGTTTCTCTTTCTGCTAAGGTTATTAACACATTTTATTTTCTATGAGATGTGCGTTACTTTGGAGGAAAGCATCTGTTAAATCAAAAAATGTAACTGTAACTGACAATGAGTCTGTCATTCCTACACCAGTGAAACACACTTTCTCTATCACTCTCTCACACAGTATGGGTGATTTTAGAGTCACCACTTTACCTGAACAGCATGTCTTTAAACTTTGCTAATGTTTCACAAGGGGTATTTTCACTAACTATGCATCATGAGAATATGAAAATATTGGTTGAGACTGTTTTTGGGAGCCAGTAAACAAAGGCCCTTAAAGTCTACAGACTATACCAGGTGAAGATTTCTTTAGCAGAAAAAAGTCACCAAGATGAGCAAACGAGGAAAATCAATAACTGACAAACAGCTGCAAATGTGAGTCATATTCGGTTAATTTCCAATTAGCAGTATGTGTCAGGTATAAAAGAGGTCTGACAATTAGTATTTAGATAGGAGTCTTTGAAGGGACATGATGCAAATAACAGATTTCCAGAATTCTAAAGAGTCAGTGACTGAACTCCAGGTGCATCAGTCACAAAAACTGTAAAATTATTAAATGTGTCAAGAGGAAGGTGGCATTGTGGGTCAACAGTGCGTTTTGCTCATTTGAGAGTAGGTCTGAATCCAACTCAGTCTGTGTGGAGTTGGCATGTTCTCACTGTTATCAGCACGGGTTTCCTCCCAAAGGTTTGCGTTCAGGTGAATGGAGGCTCTTTATTTTTCCATACAAGATGAATGGGTGTGTCCACCCTGAGATGGACTGATGTCCTTGTTCCATCCACAGGGATGTCCAGTCTGTTTTCTCTTTTTGGGTTTTCCCTCCCCTAACTTGGATTTAGAGTGACACCTGTTGATCAGCCTCAGTCCAGGAGGGATGGGTGTCTTCTGCTGAATCAGGAAGGCAGGATAGCCCACAAATTCAAAAAGAACTTTCTAGGGGCCATTTAGTGATTTTGCTCATGTTGAAACATTCTGGAGTAATATTTTTGAGTGCTCTTTTGTGTTCTTGTAGTCAGATTGATATTTTTCTGTTTTATTTGTCACTTGTACACTTCTTGTGCAATGGGTTGGATGTTTTTTCTTTCTGTAGACAGTCTGGAAGACGTCTATTTAGGAAGGTGGCAGAAGACTTTGTTTTGGGTTTTCACCCTTTTTTGTTTCTGGGCTTTGAGTTATAAAGTTGCTTAGCATAACTGGTTAAGTTTTTTTTTCTTTGTTTTCCAATACCTTTTGCATTATTTTTGCTTTTCTAAGGTTTTGTTGTGCTTTTTTATTTTGTGCACATTTATTGTCTCTTTCACAAGAACATTAAACACACTTCTGTTTGTGCACACTACTTGTTGTCCTGTCAATTCATAAACCATACTTTATATGCAATCCCAATTCCAAAAAAGTTGGGATAGTATGGAAAATGGTAAAAAGTAAAAAGCCAGAACAAGTGGTTAAGGAAAGTAGGTGAAAGTAGGAACTGTCCCAAAAATAATGACAGGACATAGAAAATATGGACAAATTGCACTGGCAAAGAGGAACAGTGATCTCAAGTCAAAGCTTGCTGACAACGATAGGATAGGATAGTTGTGAAAATGCCACAGAATTCAAGCATTCAAATAAACTATTTACAATTATTTTAGTAAATAAAGGTGAAAGAAAAGGTATTATTGTAGCCCCGCCCCTGAATAAATCTTAAACTGAACATTTTAGCTTTCGGTTTCATTTTCCTTTACACAACTTATGAAGAGAACCACTGCTTTTGCTTTAACACTTAAAGATGTTTTAGCTCCCAAGCTTTTGAGGTAGATATACAGTTTATACAAATATACACAATTTGTTGGTTTAAGCAATTGGATTTTAGTCACTGATTAGTAAAAGTCAATGATTTTATTCTACCTCATGTTGTACTGCACTTCATTATTTCACCATGTGTTTAACACCTGTGGCAGGACTTACTGAGCAGCACGGAAGAAAGAAGTTTCTACTGATCATGGCAGGTGAGTCGTCAGGACGTGTTACTTGTGTGAAAAACATACGTTTAAAAAGGAACCGTACAGTTTTACAAAGGTTCATTTTAGTTTGCCAGTTAGGGTTTGCACTGAATCCGGAGTAAACGAACTTCAATGGTGTCATGTCAATAGTGTGTTTTTTTCCCCAGTAAAGTACTTATTCAGTGCTGTAAGTTATACCCAACAGGATTTCAGAATTCTACCAATTCCACTCATTCAGCTTTTTTCTCTCAGATCTAAAGGAAACCAACATTACCCTGGACCCCTGGTCTCCAGGTTACTTCAGCTTCTGAAGGCCTAATAATACCACCACCGTAACATCCAGACATAAGACACAAACATGTTTTACTTCACCATCCAGAGAAAGACAAAATACAATGATCTCAACAGTAGAGTAAAGAAAAGTGGATAGATATAAGAGACAGAGCAAAAAGACACACTGGGTATTATTGGTGAACTGGGAACCCATGAACAGAGCTAATACAGTGAGATGTGGCAAAGACAGGGAGATACAGAGGATCTGGACTGGATCACAGAGAACTGGAACAGAAGCATGCAGAAACACTAAGAGAAGCAATAGAGAAAACAATTAAGAAAATATGGGAAATAATCTGCACTATTATTGGAAAGATAACAGAGTTTTGTAACAAGATCTCACGCCAACCTGCTCAGTGTGGACAAATGGCAAAAAGTCTGGTTGCAAACTGAACCCTCAATAACCTCACTCAGTGACATGTGTGGGCCCTCCAGTTGACTTTAAGGCCATATGGAAGGTACATGACACATCCACTCAAATCCACAACCAGTCTAATTCCTCTAACTCCTGAAACATGAGTTGACCCAACCATTCTCCATCACCAGGATCCCAGCACGCTTTGGACAGCTTTACACATGGCATTTTCCTTTTTTATTATGAAACTTTGGAATCCCAGATATTGTGCATACAAATTACTGTACCTATCTTAACCTCACCTCACCTTGATCTCATACCTATCTTATTATACCTTACTTAATCTTTCTCTTAAATAATTCTGAAGTTCACTTCTGAATTTCACTAGGTGGCACAATGAGTCACACTGCTCTCTCACAGTAGCTGGGTGGTGCAAGAGGACATGGGTTCAGTCCCTGCTCATGCTGGGTGGAGTTTGCATGTTTCCCCTGTGTCTGTGTGGGTTGTCTCTAGGAGACAGCTGGTAGCATAGTGGTTAGAGCTGCTTCCTTTGGGTTCAAAAGTTGCAGGTTTGATCCCTGTCTCTAGCTGTAGTTCCCTTGAGTGAGGTGCATACCCTGAAATGCTTCAGTAAATTTACCTAGCTGTTTAAATGGGTAAGTAGTTGGAATGTTGACACTGTACATTGCTTTGGTGAAATGTGTCAGCTAGATAAATAAATTTCCTCCCACAGTCCAAAGCCATGCTGTTCAGGTTCACCCATAGTGTATAAGTAACAGAGAGAGTGTGTTCCCCTGATGTATGGATGAGTGACATAATGTATCTAGTAGTGTAGGTCACCTTGGTGAATAAGGTGCATGGGCTGATAACACTACATAGAGCTCATTAGAAGTTGCTTTGGACAAAAGTGTCTGCTAAATTAATGTAATTTCCCATAAGAACCCATGTTACAGTGAGTTTAAGCAGGGAAATATTTATTGTAAATAGTTGCATTATGGGAAAAATGAGTAAACTAAGTGTGCAACCACTAGGGTGACTCACGGGCAACATAAAGGAGTATTTGCCAGCAGGGAGAAAGACTTCTCAGTCTGCTTAGGGACCCTGGGCTGAATGGAAATACAGATTTTTGAGGAAACTTGGTGTTTGAACACTGCATGTGCATCCTTCTTTGCCCCATCTGACCCCAGAGTGCCATGCACCACAGTATACATGTTGGGCTCTACTCACTTTTGCATTATTTTACTTAGTCTTCATTATGTCTTTTCTGTTTACCTATTACTGCAAACTGCATGCTGTAGAGAGTTCTAGAACAGAGTCCATGTAATTCAGTAATTTTCTAGATGGGTAACACCTGTAGACATTCTGCAGGGCAGGAATAAAGTATTCTAAGCTTTACTGTGGCTCATTATTGAGATGCCAATGAACCTTGAATTGTTTGAAAAAACATCAGTTTCATCATTCCTGCTTGGTCTTGTAAAGTCAGCTGGCAATGCCTGTAGTGTAGTGGCTGGATTTGCTACGTTTGGATCCAGAGGTTGCAGTTTCAATTCCCCCCTCTGGCTGAAGGACCCTTGAGCAAGGTACTTACCCTAAATTACTCCAGTAAAAATCACCCAAATGGATAAATCATTACAAGCTTTAGAAAAAAGTGTCAGCTAAATTAATAAATGTTAGTACCTTGAGGTATCATTTTTACGTACATGATAATTACATCATTATATATATATAAGATTTTCATATACTCCATATATACCTAATATCTATTTCACATATTTCATAGCTACATGAGCAGAAAGATTTTCAGTTCTGACTCTAATGTGGTGTTATGTCCTCCTCCTCTCACTCAAAAGTGCTGAATCCTTCTCAACATTCAATAATAGTCTCAAAACTCACCTCGTTTGGCCTTGCTTCTCCCCTGATATCCCATGCTCTCGATAAACATGTACTACGTTATCTGTTTAACACACAGCACGTAATTATTAGGAACCTCTGGCAAATTTAGTTATATGTACCTCATTCCTGCACAATTATTAATTACACTATTCTGCAATTTTTTGAAATCACTACAACCGCTTGTCCCGAGTGGAGCCGGAGCCTAACCCGGCAACACAGGGCGAAGGCCGAAGGGGGAGGGGATGCGCCCAGGGCGGGGCGCCAGTCCATCACAAGGCACCCCAAGCAGGACTCGAACTGGAGGACTACCACAAAGCAGGCACAGCTAATAGTCTGTTAAAATGCAATTTGTTATAATAGTGTACTATCATTGCTATGTACTCATGACTTCTGTCACTTTTTTGGTTTTCCATCCCAAGCCAAGCTCTCACAGTTGTCTAACCTGAAGTAAAAATTTAAATTCTGGAAGAAAACAGAATTTTTCTAAGAAATTCCATTCCATAGCATCCAATCTATAGAATCTCTATGAAAATAATTATGAAATATAAACCCTAATAATAGTTTTTTCTTCCTTTATACATGGTTAAAATAATACACATTTTTAAAATTAGACCCATTTTATTAGAAATTCCAAAAATTTATATGTATTACATGTGGGGACCTTTCATGATAGTTTTATTTGACCTGTATTAAATTTCTTTAGCACTCAGCGCATTCTAAGGGCTATGATGAGGAAACTGTTAGCAGTATAAGATGGGTAACACCTGGTAGTGTAAGGCAGGGACAGCTGGTAGTGCAGTGGTTAGAGCTGCTGCCTTTAAATCCAACTATTGCAGGTTTAAGTATCACATGTAGCTGAAGTACCCTCTACCAAGGTAATTACTCTAGTAAAATTACCCAGCTGTACAACAAATGGTGAATAAGTTTAAGCAGCTTAACATTGTTAGTTGCTTTGCAGAAAAGTGACAGATAAATATAAATGTAACACTGCTGCCCTGACGTACCTGGGCTGTTCAGGCATCAGTTTGAATTTGGCTCGGTCTGTCTGTTCACATTGCTGTCTTCTTGTTGCTCTGGTTTCCACCCACAAGAACAAAAATGTGTGTTTCAGGTGAATTGGTGGCTCCAAATTGTCTGTAGCAGATGGGGGCTACTGTGGAATGGACCGACATCCTGTTCAGAAGGTACCCTGATTAGCTCCTTACCCTCTGCTTCTACGATAGGCTCCAGACCACCATGACTCTGGATCTCACAAGCGCTTATGAATGAATAAAATAGGTTTGGCCTATGGGTTATACTTATAAGACTTTTCTTACAAAAAAACCATTTCATATGTACAGCTATTATGTGTTGTTTGGGGTGTTCAAAACTGCAGATAACTTGGAGACCTTAAAGCTAAAGAAATGAAGTTCTTACACGTTTTACATCTGTAGTCATACTAGCGCCATGGTTGGAAACACCACCCATTTTTTCACAATCCTTTTCTGCCAACAGAAGTTGAGTGAAAGTCTGTACAAACAGCCTCTGCCCCAATAGAAAAGAAACATAAAACCATTTTACCCTGGACAACAATGCCAGGGGGCAATCGGGAGATTGTACTTTTCCTGGTGGGCTGGGAATGAAAAGTGCTCGATGGTGTATGGACTTGCTGGTGTTTGCTCTGCGTAGCTGAGACACACACACACACACACACACACACACACACACACACACACACACACACACACACACACACACACACACACAGGTGCCTGCAGATGAGTCACGTTCTGAAGCTCTACTGTTGTGGTAATTTTGGGAGTGGACACCAATTGGCAAAATTTTACCTGAAATCACAACTGCTCAGTTAATGATCCAGTTCAGCAGGTAAAGGGAATATTGAGAACAACAGCGGCATGAAGAGAAAAGATAAACATCGGGCGGAAAAGGTCAAGCTTGTCAAGCTTAAAAAGACAAAAGCACTGCAGACAGTTACAGCTAAGAGCTCATAAATAATGGATATATTCCACGTTAAAGACAGGTGAGACGCAGCAGATGTGCACCGTAAAATACTGAGCGTAACCTGATACGTCATGGAAAATGATTTCACAGATGCTGGGCGCTGGAGATCATCTATAGAATATATTATGCTATTCCGTGAGTAAGTTTTATTTCAATAATGCATAAAATTGCCTTCAATCTTTCTTGTAGCCCAAGAACAACAGAGAGATGACAGACACACGTATGTACCCTGCACAGTAAATTATTACAACAAAGGCACAATTACCATTTAAAATATACAACAACAGTATCATTTTGACTATCATAGTTCAATAACCATAGTCCTGAGATGGACTAGCCCCCGCTCTGGGTTTTTCCGCTTCTGCTTTTGGGATAGGCTCCAGATCGCCCTGACCCTGCAACAGGTTAAGTGATTATCAGTAGGAAGTGTGAGTTAATAGCCTTACTGCTTCTATTGAAAAGATACCATATCTTCCTTGTCAGCAATCAATGCAATGTCAGTAATATATATATAAGGTGTCATTATGTGGGCGACATGGTGAGTAGTGCTGCTATCTCACAGTGCCTGGGTGGTGTGAGAGGGCTTGGGTTCAATTCCCGCTCAGTCTGTGTGGAGTTTGCATGTTCTCCCTGCGTGGGTTTCCTCTGGGTGCTCTGGTTTCCTCCCACAGTTCAAAGACATGCTCCCAAAGACAAAGTGTCAGTGACGGAGAGAGTGTGTATGTTCCACTGATGTATGGATGAGTGACCCATTGTAAGTAACGTATCTAGCAGTGTAAGTCACCGTAGTGAATAAGGTGTGTGGGCTGATATCACTGCATGGAGTTCATTGGAAGTCGCTTTGGAGAAAAGCATTGGCTAAATAAGTAAATGTGACATTAATTTTGTCATTTTAACCTTTAAAAACTCATCCTTTGAAATTAAACTAAAAATCGGGGACGTTTCTCTGCATTTCCCTCTCTGATTTGCGACAGAGATCGCGCCTGGGATTCATGCACCGGTTATCTGACCTCCCAGATTCTATCACCTGTCTGATGTTGCTGTGTAAACTCGCAAATGCGGATTAAAATGTGTGTATATTTCAACGCATAGGAAAAAGCAAAAACAAAAAAAAAAACCTCCAAATGCACAGACAGAAATATAAGCAAATATCTACTTTTGCCTTCGTCCATCTATAAACGCACTCGGTCTTAAATGAGAGATTGATGGGCCCACACCAGATACACATACCAGTACAGCTTCTGTCATGCCCAGGGTACGAATGTGTGATGGTTGCTCCGCAGTACACGATGTTCAGGATCCTGTTTCCTTTAGATATTCTCAGTTCACCTGCGGGCACTATTTTCTCCTACTTTTACTACCAGAGGAGTGTAAGTGTGAGTAATGTTTACTGGTTAATGAAAAGACAATCAATCAATGCCAGTCCTCCCCCTCTACCTTTCTGTGTCACACACAGCGCGATCTGGGTTACTTATCGAAGCAGGATGCAGCTGAGCGCGATTGAGAAACCTGGTGAGCGGAGCGCTGAGGTCACCGTGTGACTCACCTACATCCTGGGGTATTTTATCCAAGTGCGTTTGTCTGCAGGTGTTGGGGAATTATAGTCTGGCATGGTGACTGTTTGCGTATGGAAATGTGTGTAAGTGTTCCTGGGAAGGAGCGCGGGAGCAGTCTGAGCAACTCGCTGAGCCCGAAATCCCAGGGGAGGTTTGGAAAGGACACGTGGGATATAGGAGGAACGCGCTGCGATAGGAAGACATGGTCCACGTTCTCTTCCTGCAAGCCTCGGCTCGTCTGAACGTTCATGAGAAAGGGCGCGGCGTGTAGACAGGAGCGGCACCGCAAGAGCCATCCTCCAGATTCCGTCCTCCTGGCAACGCTACACCATCTCCTCTACTGCTCACCCTCACCACTGCTCACGTTCTCTGCCCTGGTCCCCGCTCTGGACCCTGGACCCTGGACTCGGGCTCCTGCACTCTTGCTTTGGAGGTGAGTTTGCAGCACCTGTTCCGACTGGCGTGGCAGCCTTTGCAAAATCAGGGCCACGCTCTTCACGTGGAGGGGTGTGTGTGTGAGTGACCGTGTCTTTATGCACGTGCATAGCGTGTTTGTGGTGTACGCTTCTTTTTCAAGCACACGCGTGGCAGTGCACACAAGTTCGCAATGGCGTGTTTGCTGATGAGCGTGTGCCGTCGCTGTGTTTTCTACCAGCCAAAATGCGGCCGAAAACAGCATTCAAATACAGCTGATATTTCTGTTTAACGTGTAAAATGCGGGGCAGCTGAGAGGGTCGTGGTTAGAGTGCTGCCTTTAGATCCGAAGGTTCGAATTTCACCTCCAGCTGTATTACCCTGGATCAAGGCACTTACACTAAACTGCTCCGGTAAATTACCCAGCTGTATAAATAGGTACATAATTGTAAGCGGCTTAATATTTTAAGATCAATATATTTAAAATACACACACACTTTCAGAACCGCTTGTCCCATACAGGGTCGTAGGGAACCGGAGCCTACCCGGTAACACAGGGCATAAGGGCGGAGGGGGAGAGAACACGCCCAGGACGGGACGCCAGTCCGTCGCAAGGCACCCCAAGTGGGACTCGAACCCCAGACCCACCGGAGAGCAGGACCTGGTCCAACCCACTGCGCCACCGCACCCCCATTATATTTAAAATAATAAAATAAAATTTTTAAATAGATAAAATAACATATTTTAAGATCCCCGGGGTAATTCAGCTGCATACAGCAGCCGATACAGACATGATAGACTAAACAAGCACATGAAGCAAAGACTCGCGATATGATAAGGTGCACGGAATGCGAATAGTTGCAATATAAGTTAAATATCTGGTATCTAATACACTGAATATTCTAAGTTGCTTTGGAGAGAAGCATGAGCTAATCTTAAGCGCGTGTCCAAATGTAGGGTTGTGTGCATCTGTACTGATCGTAGGTGTTGTCAGGCTGCAAGGCGCTGTGAAAGAACACGGGGGTTCGGCGTATTAAATCCGTAGTGTCGTGTCTCAGGTGTGTAACGCGCACTGATCCAACACACATCGAAGCTGCACAAAGCTCTCAACCATGGACCATTAAACCATGTTCGACAGACTGGTCTTTTATATAATAACCTGTCGCACAGGTTTTTACACCCTTACTCTGTCCCTCTCCGCTGCTCGATTGAAGGAAACTTCAAATCTGAGCAGCCCACTTTTCTTTTTAACAAGAGTTAAAAATCATCGTCCGTCAATCATCAGTTCAATCAATTGCTCTTCTGCCTGTTTTATCCTTGATTTTTTTTCACCCCGTCACATTTTCCCTTCCCTCCACTCCATTTTCCTGCAGTTTCATTTAAAACATCTCCAACGGCTGTCTTCATCCTCTTAATCTGATTCTCGCCTTCCTTGTCAGGTCATGTTCTTTCCTGTCTTTCCGCAGGATCTTCTAAAATGTAGCAGTGTATGTCTTAACCAGGGAGGAACAGGATTCAGTTTCGTGTATGAGGTTAAGTCAAAGAGTATCCCATTGCTTATAAATAATAATGCTTATAAAAAGATTATTATTATTATTATTATTATTATTATTTTCGCAGACACTTTTTGATTGAACCTCGTTTATTTTCTTGTATCAGGGTCCCTGATGGTGTCTTTCTGTCCAACAAAGTGGAATCATAAACCAGGAACTTTTTCACAGAGGGAGGAAATATAAATACAACGTAACGTAATAACGTTTAATTTGTAGTAGTTACGCACTGCGTTTACGACAAAAAATAATGTTTATTACTATGTAACGTAAATGTTTATATGTACCTCCAAATAAAAAAATTACGAGGAAGGTGATCAGGAATCGTCGATATTCGGATAAAGCTTTACTCAGCTACTTGTGTGACGAACGTTGGTTCATACGGTGGAAAGAAACAAACTAACTGTACTTTAGAATCACACCTGCTAATGCAATGAATACATTGTATTTTCTATGAGATGTACGTCACTTCGGAGAAAAGTGTCTGATAAATGTAAATGTAAACAACAATGGCATTCACTAAAATTGACTTCATAATTGTACATGTCTCTGTTTCACTTGTCTCTCAGATTACAGCAATGGCACAAACCCAAACTCCCCTCAATTCTTCATCCAGTTTGCTGCATGCCTTATCCTCCCCGCCATCCAATCTCAACAAGACGGCCTGCGAAAACATCATTTGCCACAATGCTTCCACAATCATAGCTTCGCTCATCCTGGGCCTGGTCTTCCTCCTGGGCTGCCCCGGGAACCTCTTTGTCATCTGGAGCATCCTGGCACGTGCCCGCAAGCGCTCCATCACCACCCTCCTCATCCTCCACCTGGCGTGCGCTGATGGATTCCTCATGACCCTCACACCTTTCTTCGTAATCTACCTGGCTAAGAAAACCTGGATGTTTGGCAACATCATGTGCAAGGGGATCTTTTACCTGTGCTGCGTCAACATGTTCGCCTCCGTCCTGCTCATCATGCTCATGAGTGTGTACCGGATGTTGGCTGTGGTATGCCCCCAACGTGTGGGCACCCTTGCCACCCGGAAGGCTTTTCTGAGGCTCCTAGTAGGAGTCTGGCTGCTGGTACTCATCATGTCCTCTCCCATCCTGGCGTTCCGAGAGGAGAAAGAAGAGAACGTTACTGAGCATATACGCACAATTTGCATACCCAACGCAAACACCCTAGAGAGTCTGGTAAGTGTTCGAACTGGGGTTGTGGAATTCCTTTCCTGCTCATTGGCAGGTTGGAACTGGGTGGTACAGCGAGTACCGCTACTGTCTCACAGCACCCAGGTGGTGTGAGAGGATGTGGGTTCGATCTCCTCTCAGTTTGTGTGGAGTTTGCATGTTCTCTCTGTGTCTGCATGGGTTTCCTCTGGGTGCTCTGGTTTCCTCCCACACTCCAAAGACATGCTGTTCAGGTTCCCCCATAGTGTGTGAGTGACAGAGAGAGTGTGTGTGTTCCACTGATGTATGGATGAGTGACCCAGTGTGAGTAGTGTATCTAGCAGTGTAAGTCACTGCAGTGAATAAGGTGTGTGGACTCATAACACTACACAGAGTTCATTGGAAGTTGCTTTTGACAAAGTGTCTGATAAATAAATGTAGATGTCATTGTTTTATTGTCTCCAAGTATTTATTGTTCTTCCATTCCTCCAGCTCAGCCTTTTCACTCTGAGTCTTCACCCCTCCAAGAATTTCTCACTTCTGGAGAACGTTACCGTCGCGCTACGCTTCTGCTCAGGCTGCTTGTGGTGACTTGTGGTTCTTGCTTCCAGGTGATGATCCACTACTCTATTGAGACATTCTTCGGATTTGTGCTGCCTTACGGGGTGATCGTGAGCTGCTACGTGTGCATTCTTCGCCGAATCAGACAGACCAAGTTTCGCCGCAGAATTCGCAGCGAGAAGCTCATTCTGGCCATTGTGGTGACCTTTGGCCTCTTCTGGCTGCCATACCAAGTTATAAATGTGATGCAGGTACAGTTATGTGTGTGTAATGTGCTCCTGTTGTGTGTGTGTGTGTGTGTGTGTGTGTGCGTGCTGCCAAGTTCTTGCCCCGTACATTGCAGTCCAAGACAGCTCAAATGATGATAAATTCTCATCCGAGGTGTTACATCTCATCGGGTATCGGGGGACCGAGAAAGGCCTAGTAACGGTGCTCAGTAGAGTTATACACAATTCTGAGGAGGTTCATTGAGGTTGCTTGAACACTAGAAGGACATGTCCCCCATCCCTCCCCTCACTCATACAGCTCAAGTTGTCAGTCTCTTCCCGTTTTCCTGCAGGTTATAGCCGGACTGTGCCCGGAGGAGTCTCCTCTGAAAAAAAGGTAAGCCATTTGCTATGGAAACCCATCTCTGCAAAAATGAGAAGTCCTGGAACTCAGCATAAAACAAAAAATTAACAGCACATCATTTTCACAGGTTGACTTACATGTGGCAGTCAAGCCGCACCATTACTTCTACACTGGCCTTCGTTAGCAGCTGCGCCAACCCTGTGCTCTATTCGTTGGCTGGAAAGGCCTACATTCGGCAGGCGGGCCTGGGGTTCATGGCACGGCTGTTCGAAGGCACGGATTCGAACACCAGGAAAGGCCGGCAGATGAGCCAGAACAGCAAACCGAAGGAAGAGGAGGGTGTGGATCTCAGCAACAAGGAAGCAGAATCCTCAGTTACCGTCAGTGCTGTCAAGATTCAGAGATAACGGAAAGCTTTGACCTACCCTGAACCTGCCTCATTCCAGCTTCAGCATGTTTTCTGACATTTACTTATTTAGCAGACATTTTTCTCCAAAGCAACTTCCAGTGAACTCTACGTAGTGTTACTAGCCCACACACCTTATTCACCGAGGTGACTCACACTGCTAGATACACTGGGTCACTCATCCATACATCAGTGGAACACACACTATGGGTGAACCTGAACAGCATGTCTTTGGACTGTGGGAGGAAACCAGAGCACCTGGAGGGAATCCACACACACACAGGGAGAAGATGCAAACTCCACACAGACTGAGAGGGGATCAAACCCACGTCCTCTCGCACCACCCAGGTGCTGTGAGACAGCAGCGCTACTTGCTGTAACCACCCTAGCCACTCTTACCGTATAAGAATAACTCATACTTTTATTTTTCTCTGATACCACCTCTTTTCTTCATCAAGCATTACAGAGAGAATGTTTCTTTTTCCTCGCTGTGTTTTATCCAGTCCTCCAGCTCCTGAGTACAGTTATTCATTTAGGTGACACTTTTCTCCAACAGAGCTTACAGTGTTATACTACCTACGATTATTTACCTATTTAACAGCCGGGATTTTTTCGGAGGAATTCAGGATGGGTTCCTTGCTCAATGCTACTGCGGGGTAGGCAGGAATCACACCCGCAGCCTTCTGAATACAGCAAATCTGTCTACTACGTTTTGGGTGGCCCCAGCCTAGTGATTTCAAACGGAGGCTGGATGACAAAAAGTAAGGACGCTATTGGAACGTGGGAATATTTTCAGTGTTATTGAAGACATCGTTTGTGGATTAAACACCCGGCGACAACAGTAAATGTGCGACTTGGCCAGCCGGGATCCTCGATGCACTGCAATGCACCAGACAGCCCCTGGAGGGACCGTGGAGCAACACAGAGGCACACACTTTCTGAACCACTTGTCTCATATGGGGTCAGGGTGAACCAGAGCCTACCCGGCAACACAGGGCATAAGGCTGGAGGGGACACACCCAGGATGGGACGCCAGTCCATCACAAGGCACCCCAAGTGGGACTTGAACCCCAGACCCACCAGAAAGCAGGACCTGGTCCAACCCACTGCACCACTGCTCCCCGTGGAGTGATGCTAAAGTGCAAATGACAAGTTGTCTTTCGTGTAAAAAAATGTGTTAGTGCCTGTGTGCATGTGTGTAAAATACGTGCCTGGTTTGCATGCGGGTGTGACTATGTTAAAAATAACAAGAATTGTGTTGTGTGGGTACATCTGCGAGATGTTTTTTGTGAAAATAAAAGGAAATGGAAATTTTATTTTTAAATACAACGAAAATGAAACATTTTGTACAATGCAATGTGCTGAACAAACCAAACGTTAAATATGTACATAACTCATTTTATGTTGCTGGGTAAATGCAATAAAAAATACACAAAAGTGAAAGGAAGAAGCACCATTTCAAAATGCAATGATGTGCAAAAACAAGAAAAAACGAAAACCATTCAAGCCTATTGTAACCCTCACATCTTCCGTGTTGTTAGATTCTCAATACAAATTGTTGTTGAGTAACACAATATAAATTTGTCCTTTTCTCCCAAACAAATTATTCAGCTACACATATCTGTTTTATATAGATGTGAGGGAGGGAAAGACCTCGCCGGTCTTCATTACCCCGGTACAGTAACATATGTGTGTATGTGCGACACGTCTCATGTCTCTCAGCGTAGGTGTGTGACGTGTTCCTTTGCAAGGAATCGGCGTTTAACAAGTGCGTGTCTTCTCGGTTTGTGCGTATGTCTGCGTTACCACGTGTGTGGCATCTCGGTGTGGATGTGTCACACACATTTTCTTTACCAGGGTAAATATTTGATTGATCTTTGTTACATCATTCTGGATGTGTGACATGGTTCTGTGCCCTGAGCAAGTAAATATCACACATCTGTGCGCTTGGTCTGGATGTGTAAGCTTGGGGTTCGTCACACAGTGGTATGATTATGAAATAAACGCACATCTTAAGCGCTCTGCAAGAAATATGAGCACTTCCAGGGACTTAACGTCACAAACTTTGTGTCGTTTCCTTCAACGCGGTGCCGCGCTGCTGCTCCCGTAAGAGCGGTTGCTCAGTTGTCCCATCATCGGACTTATTCTTTCTGTTCATCATTGTCCTTATTATCCTGAACCTCCGTCATTCTCAGAGAACCGGCGCTCTGTTTCCCTCCATCTCCCTTTTCACCGCGACTCTCCAGTCTTTTGCTGTTGCACTCAGAGGAGGTGCCCTCTAGCAGGCGAGTGATGCAGCTCAGTCCAGAGGTGCCCATGAAGGTTGATCCGGCACAAGCGTACAGCAGAGGGTTGATGGAACTGCTGAGGAAGGCCAGGGCAATGAGAATGGGGCGTGCTTTCTTGCAGCCTGAAAGCAGGCTTTCCCCCGGTTTCCCGGCCAAGAGCGCCGCCGTCTGCAGCACGTTCACGAAGTGGTACGGCGCCCAGAGGAGGATAAAGCTACCCATGATGAGGACGATGAGGCGGCTGGTGCCTTTACGGTTGCGCTGACGCCAACGGACCCGGGCAGCCTGCAGGGTGCGGGAGATGCGGCAGTAGCAGACGGCCAATGCGCTGAACGGAAGGAGGAAGGCTGCCACCGTCTCCAGACAGTAATGGAAGACCTCATGCTCCTTGCTTGGGTAGTGGGCCAAGCAGTAGCTGTTATTTTTCTGCTTCTTTTCTTCTCGGTACACGGCCACAGGGATGGAGAGCAGCAGTGCCACGATCAAGACGGCCCCCGTTGTCGGCCAGAGGCGGGACTTGGTGCGGACCCGCTGGGACAGGAAAGGACGGGACACTCCCAAGAGGCGATCGGCCCCCATCAGAGTGATGAGGTAGACACTGATGTACATGTTAACACCACAGCTGTAGTGCAGTAAGCGGCAGGCCCAGTCCCCGAACTCCCAGATCCCGTTGATGGCCAACTGCCGCAGGAAAAAGGGTGCAGTTAGCAACACGAAGCTGTCCGCAACCGCCAGCTGCAAGACCAGCAGGGTGGTGATAGACTTCCGGCGTAGGCGGCATAGGACTGTCCAAACAACGAAAAGGTTGCCAGGGAGACCCACTACTAAGGCTGCCACCAGGAAGGAAATACCAACACCCACAGGAGGCGGCTTTGGAGAAGAAGTGGTGATTGCAGGTAAGTCCGGAGGGATGGTATTCTGAAATGTATCCGGTTCATTCGTCATGGTCGTGAGATTCTGCAAAGGTGAAAAAAAGAGGTGTGACATTGACTGCTGGACGGTGGACTGCGAGGGTAAAGATAAGAGCGTTGAGACATGATGGACTCATGTCATATACACGAGAGCAATGAGGACATGTCAAGCAAACCATCGCTTACTCAAATGAGTTCAGATGACTGTTAATAACTGTAAATCATTTCTCCTTTACCCACAATTTAAGCATTTGAACATTCCCTGGTAACCCTTATCCTATTAACTGAATCAAGAGGAAACATTTTGTGTGTTGTCCTTCAGTTTGTATGTTATTGACAGCATTGACATTTTTTTTCTTCTCTTTTAATATTTTTGTCCTGTGACAGTTACAGTCTGCAAGCACTGTTCTCACCCCAATCTACATTTGCACTTTGGTTTCCTATAACACTCTTCTGGCTGATATTTCTGCAGTCGCACGCACGCAAATGTCATCTCAAGAAAAAAAAGTTAGATCCTCACTGACTGACATCTTAAGCCAATTTTTGGTAAACTGTCACCCTCTTTTCAAGGGAACGGTGAAATTGTGTTGAAACCCATATTTACATTTATTTATTTAACTGATGCTTTTCTCCAAAGCAACTTACAGTGTTAAGGTTACAATTATCTATTTATACAGCTGGGTAATTTTTACTGGCGTAATTTAGGGTAAGTAATGTACGACCTTCAGAGCCACAAGCAGCAGCACTAACTACTGCACTACCAGCTGTCTTACCGCTCTTTCCTGGATCAATGCTTTGGTCGTATCGAAATTGAATTATTTATGTACCATCATCGCTCATGTGTAGGGTATATATTCATTTTTCAAATCAAACTTGAGGTCTTGCAGTCACAGACTATTTAAAATGTATATTAAAAACAAGTGTCACTTACTGAACATGCAGACATGCTGATCTGATTTTTCAAGAATACCGCTGACTGAAACTGAACTTCCAGCTTCTGTAGTTACGCCAGTTTTCTCCTCCCTCAACTAACCACCAGATGCTTTTTTCAATCGCTCAAGTTCAAATGCGAAGTGTCCTTGTTCTGTACTTCTGTCCTTATCACACTACAGCGTAGGTCACATCCCCAGAAGCTGTCGCTCTGCTCCGTCTCACTTCGATTCTGTAGCATCTCAGTTGTGAAACGTGGCTCCAGAAGCTCTCGAAAGACCAGAGGCATTGATTCGCTTCTGCTAAGGAGTATGGACTCACTTCCCTGGACTTCAGTTCCACAGACACGACTCCCTACCACAAAATAACCTGCACTTCCTCCCAACGAACCTCATGCCATCCATTCCTCACCACACATGCCACATTACCGCCTACGCCGAAATGGTGCCGAACATCATCATTTTGTTCCTACGCACCGTTTTCATGCAATTACTGTGCAAAAGGATGCTCGGCTGTTGACTCTCCGATTGCAAAGAGACCAGGTGGTTTCATTTCCTTGTGACCTTCCTTCATCTGTGAAACTGTGGGGCTAGTGCTCTGCTTCCATCCTTCCCCTCTTGGGGTTTGACAGCAAAACCCTGCGGTGAGTCCCCAGACGGCAATGCAGTTAAGTGGGCACTTCTCCCTTTGACATCAACTTATCTCTACTCGACTGTTGCTTCACTGAGTACCTGATGCTGCCCCTTCAGATTCGCTGATCTTCCCCAAACACGCCCACTGCAAAGGCACCAGGTCCTCGGCACACCTCCTTTCTTCTGGCCTCTAACACGAGAGCAAGCAGCAACACAAACACAGGACACATGTTCAAACTCACAGGCAGAGGGGATTCTCCTGCTACGCTTGCGATCCGCCTTCATCCAAACGTACTTCTGTACTGCCGCTCAGAGGAGAATGGGAAGGGCAGGACAGACTTATGCGTCCTGGCGTTGCAAAGGCTTCAGCACACATGGTGAAACAACATCCGTCTGGCAAAGGGGAACTCGGGGTTTCGTATGCTGTGCGTCCTTTATCTACGACAAGCTGCAACACAGCTCCAGTTGCACAACTTTAAAAACAACCACGAAACAACTGATCGTTTTCTCGCTGCGTGTCTCTCGCAGTAAAATTCCTTGGCGTACTTGTCCTCTGCATTAGTCCGTGGAAAAAATATGATCATTAGGAACAGATATTTCAGGTGTTTAAATACAAATACAGAGAGGAATTGACAGGTGGATATAGATACAGACATACAGAATGGGTCTAATATATTACTGAGTCCGGAACAGGTGAGTAACAGGGAGGCAGCTGGTAGCATAGTAGTGGGAGCTGCTGGTTTTGGAACCAAAAGTTGAAGATTTGAATCTTGCCTTCAAGTTTAAAACCCTCAAGCAAGGTATTTGCCCTAAAACTTGCTCCAATAAAAGTACCCAGCTGTAGAAATGGGGAGATAATTGTAAGCTTGTAGCTGTGATAACTGTAACCTTAACATTGTAAGCCACTTTGGAGAAAAAGCATCAGCTAAATGAATAAACGTAAACATAAACTGAACCAGTAAAAATTACCCGGCTGTATAAACAGGTAAATAATGACAAGTAGCTTAACGATGTAAGTTGCTTTAGAGAAGAGTCTCGGTTAAATGAATGAAAGTAATTTTACCAGATTATGGATTTACCATGGATGTGAGCTACTTTCTGTCTTGTCTTGTTGTGTCGCAGTGATTCGGCAGGTCACAGTCCTCATGCTTCTTAGAACCTGATCAACAGGTTCCTCATACGCAACAGCACAAGCGCAGAAATGTGCCAGAGGAGCGCATTCTACTTCCCTCTGGGTGGTACAACAAGGTATCTCACAGCACCCAGGTGGTGCCAGAGGATGTGGGGTTCGATCCCCTTCAGTCTACGTGGAGTTTGAATGTTCTCCCTGTGTCTGCATGGGTTTCTTCCGGGTGCTCTGGTTTCCTCCCACAGTCCAACGACATGCCATTCAAGTGGATTGCTGACTCACTAAAAAAAAAAAGTCACCCGCTATGTGTGTCTGTGTGACAGACAGAGAGTGTGTTTCACTAATCTATGGATGAGCGACTCATTGTAAATAGTGTACAGTACTAGCAGTGTAACTTACCTTGTTGAATAAGGTATGGATTAATAATACTGCATAGTGTTCATTGGGAATCACTTTGGAGAAAAGCATCTGCTACATTAATAAATGTAACCAAAAGTATTCACAGCCTACACGATTTTCATAGATGTTTCTACTTCGAATTTCCTATTATGCAATCTTTATTTATTTCATAATTCATCTGACGCCTTTCTTTAAGGCAATCAACCTGTAACAATTTGTGTAACTGCAAGGAAGTTACAACAACGTAGTGTCTGATAAGATGCGTGTTAAGAGAGTTGACCTGTACAGCTACAAGTTAATTTTTAAGAGTAAAATCAGAGTCCCTGTAGTTCTTTTACCACTTCAGACACATCATAACAGTGATCACATTTAATGTGTTACATAAAGAACACAAGACATGGAAAGAAACAGTCAATCTTATTATTTAATGTGAAAATTGTAATTCCGTAACTAAAACTTCTTCCATAATTACTAATTACTTTCATATTAATGATTCAATTCAATTCAATTCAGTTCAATACTGTTCAGTTCAGTTCAGTTGAATTTGCTTCAGTTTATTTCAGTTCAGTTTTATAATACGCTTTTCTCAGCAGTATCACGGACCAGAGCAGGAGATCGAGGAGCTGGTGTGGGACCAATTATTATGAAAATGAAAACGAAGAGTGAGGATCGTATTCGGGGACAGGAGTGGGTCGTTCGAGGCGCAGACATTGTTCTCGGGACATGAGAAGAATCTAAGCTGAATGGGCGAAGCAGAAAATCTGAAACCAGGAAGGCAGCAAACAGGGAACAAGGGGCAAAGGATGAAGAGGGACTGGAAGGATGAAGAGGTACGTGGGGTTCTTTCGCTGTCGCAGGAGAAGTAGGTAGGTAGACTCAATGAGGTTCTGCAACAAGAGGAGCCGGCATGGCTTTCTTTGTACCTGGTTGCTCTAATTCGGGGCAGGTGCAGACAATTGACACAAGGACATGGGTGTGACAATATCTCCCCCTCCACAGGTGTTCCCTGCTGACCTACGGACTCTGGGAGGGCGCTGGGTGCCGGCCGGTCCGGATGGTCCGTGTGGAAGTCCGAGATCAGGGCAGGGTCCAGAATGTTTCACGCGGGCACCCAACATCTCGCCTCTGGGCCATACCCCTCCCAATCCACCAGATACTGCATGCCCCCGCATACTCGGTCCGGATGCTCCTAAACTCCCAGTGACGGCTTACTGTCCTCAGTACCATATACATGTGGCAGACTGGAGAACACAAGCTCGCACTGGAGGAGAAACCCTTGACGTTTTTTGGGGGAGCCGTCATACCTCTCCGACGTGGCCAGCCATGGATCCGTCGTGGGGATGATTGTGACGGCCGCTGATGATGTCAGACAGGGCTCAAAAGTGGCGGTGGCTTTGGTGACTCCCCTTTCGTGGAGCACAATGCAGGCACTCAGTCTCTGCTGGGTCCATTGGTTAGGGCGGAACCTTCTGTCAGGGACAAGGACGGGAGACCGAGGAGCTGGTGTGGACCCAATTGCGGGCCGGTTACATTTACATTACATTTACATTAATTCATTTAGCAGATGCTTTTCTCCAAAGAGATGTACAGCTCAGCAGAAACACAATTTGTGCATTACATTAAGAGAAAGAGACATGGCTGCAGACATGTGATTCTTAAGTTTGTTTCTTTCCACTTGATGCACTCATGTTCATCGCTCGAGTAGCTGCATAAAATGCAGGATAGATGAGTCCTGATCACCTTCCTACAATTTTTTTTTTTTTTTAAGCAACACAAACATTTACATACAATGCAGGAGTATTGGCTGTGTAAAGGCTTATCTGGGGATGATAGTAAAGTTACACTGAATGAACATTTATACCATAGATGAGCTGGAGAGATCTTGGGTGAATTGAGTCTGGAAAAGGTGAGCTTTCAGACCCTTCTTCAATGTAGACAAAGTTTCAGCAGTTCTGAGTGAGAGGGGGAGGTCGTTCCACCACAATGGAGCCAGAACCAAGAACCTCTGTGCTTTACTTTTCGTGCGCGAAACCACCAATCGAGCGAAGGGGTTTGGTTGGGGTTTAGTGGTTGATAAAGTCGATTATTTTGAAAACCAAAACAAGGAGTAAGTGAGGACTGTAGTCGAGGACAGTCGTGGGTCGTTCTATGCGCAGATGTTGTTCTTGGGACTTGATAGGAATCTAAGTTGATTTGCAAAGGACGAAGAGGGACTGGAAGGACGGAAAGGTTTGTACAAAGGTGTGGGTGTGACAAGAAGAGTGATGTGCAGCACCGGTGAGGCAGAAGCAGTAAAAGAAAACCAAAAGATGATGATAATGGTTGACAGACAGTCGACTGACAACAACAGAGCAGAAGGTAACAAATTAGGTTTACTTGAGAGTCACATGTTTGCAGCCATGTCGCTTTTTCTTAATGTGATGCATAACTTGTACTTTTGTTGAGATGTACATCACTTTGGACAAAAGTGCCTGCTAAACAAATAAATGTAAATGTAAATGTACATGTAAATACATTATTAGAGCTGTCCATCTCAATACGATATCAGAGTAAAGACGAAAAATGTGGCTAAAGTTAGATAAACTCTTGGGGTAAAGCTCAAGTGCCATTGTATGTTCTTGTATATTGAATACCATAATAAAAATCTTGTATATTCTTTTGAAACAAAGAATCTCATTGATTCGTTGCTACCTCTGTAACCAAGTGCAATGAAGCCATCATGATGCTGTGGGTCTGCTTCTATTGTGAAGTCTTACAATCAAAGGAAAATGGTCTGAGCAAATACTGCTGGGAGTTTTTTCAGTCTTCCGCAGATTTAATACAGAAGTGAAAGTTCAGTCTTCAGCAACTCTGACCTCCGTGCACAGTACTCATACGCGTGTGTATTCTTTTGCAAAGAGTATATTCTTCAGTGATCTTGAGCCATAATTTCTGGAAAAAGGCCAGCAAGTGATATTATTGCATACAAGATGTGGAAGGAAAAAAAAATTTTTTTGGATGTAAAACTGCAAGCGTTGAGGTGCTTGGAAGCTGGTGAACGTGAACTTGCTGCGGGAGCTTATTTAAATTCGTCAACATCAACAATGAGAACAATTGCAAAATACGGAGGCAAGACCTTCTGCGAGGAATGACCTTGAAATTACCAGCAAATTACATTCACTCATTTAGCTGAAGCTTTTCTCCAAAGCCCCTTACAATGTTACAGTAATTACCCATTTATACAGCTGGAGCAATTCTAGGGTAAGTATCTTGCTCAAGGGTACTACAGCTTGAGGTAAGGCTTGAACCTGAAACCATTGGGTCTAAAGGAAGCACCTGTAACCACTGCACTACCACCTGTCCACACTCTAGCAATGTATCCCATGCGCTAACCGGGGTATTATTGTTGCTATAATCTGCAAGAAGATTTATTTATGTAGGTTTTACCAGGGGCACTACAGTAAATTGCTGTAGACCTTATGTGAAGTCTGAGTCCCTGTCTTTCTAGACTTGTCCGTGTTGGGGTGAGGAGGCCCAAAGGCCGCAAGACGGTCTATGTTTCCATGGGCGATTTAAACAGCCGGGACTGTACCCCCGAGCTAAAATCAGTCGGATATTTACCTGACTGCGGGCGTACCACAGCAAAGATGGGTCTCCTAGCTTTTCGCACCACCCAAAGAAGTCTTGAGCATATCGAATGGAAAAACTTGTAGCACACACATCGGCGGAGGTGTTCACCCCTCCCAGGTTCGCGTGAGAGTTATGGAGACATAAAGATTGGGTAATTTTGAAAAAAGAATGCTCTCTTTTTGCTGACATTTCCTGTAATAGGTCTTACTCAGATGAAACGCATTTCTCACAGGAAGCTGTAGATATCTAAAGGTAGATACAAACGTTCCGGAATAAAGCAGAATGAGAACGTAATTGTCGGCAAAAAATCATGCACGCGTTAAATTTCGAACTGTGAATCGAATTTTTCAGCCTGGCATGCAGCCTAGGCGACCGACAAGCCTGATCATGATCACTACAATCACACTCTGTGTGCGTGTGTGTGTGTGTGTGTGTGTGTGTGTGTGTGTTTACGTACAAGTAATTCAAAGGCATGGTTGCTAAATGGTTGGATGTGGTTGCTTCTGTTTCCTGGCTGTGGTAATCGTTGCTTCCCCCTTGGCAGAGCGACAGGAAGGGGCGGAGAGAAAGGGAGGCCCTTTAGGCCATGAGGATGGGGAGTGATTTAGTCCAGGAACCCACTTACTACAAGGGGGAATGAGACTGACTGCTGAGCACAGATCTCCAGGCCAACTGACGCCACAGGTAAGCATAACAGGCATTAAAAAAATTCAGGTCGCAGGCAGCGTTCAGGGTCAGTCGTTCACCTGCAGGAATTAATAGCACCATTATGAGCGGCGGACAATAAGAATTATGAAATGAACCACATGTGCCTGGCAATCGCCAGTAATACAATGAGTCAATACCACTGCAAACAGCAGAATCCGGCAGCAGCACCTTCAACGGGGTAATACAGTAGTAAAGTACGGCAGCGTTACCGTAAGAGTGCTTCATTGCATCTGAGCTGCATGGTATTTTCTAGAAATGTGGGCACATGTGACACGGTCCTGGGCCGATGCTTGATGCACACCTTGCATGTTGGGGGCCGACCCGGGAAATTCTGTTCCGTCAAATGTCAGACGAGGTCCTGCGTCCTGGAGGAATGCACTGGAGTGCAGGTAGCAGCAGCAGCGGGGAAATCACAGATCATTAGCTCTTTTTATTATTACTATAATATGGATGGGTTGAAATAATTGACAGGCAGACTCATAACACAGCGCATTTATGCATCAGAATGACATCTCCAAAACTACAGAGCGCATTTGCAGGGCTGACACTTCACTCAAATTTTGTCTGTGTGAAAGAGGAAACAAATGACAGTAAGAGTGTATATGAGGTAAATTTGTATTGAACGGACAAATCGATGCCTTTTGCAGATGTATCAGTTTGCTGAACATACATTTCACTACACAGTCAAAACACCTTTGACCTTTAAATACAGCAGAGTTCAGCTCCGTGCCGCAACCACCGAACTGGAAAAACTAAATTCAGTATGAGAAATCCAGAGTGTGTGACAGTAAAAAAAAAAAAAAAAAAAAAAAAAAAGAGTCCATTTGTATTTTTTTTATATGTGTGTTTATTTGTTTCTTTAAAATTTTGTCAACTCTGCTTTGCACTACTGCCAAAATGCGATTTTAGTGGCTCGATGCAAATATTCAGGAAATGCTCAAAAGGTGTCAAACCTCAGAAGTAGAAAGGTTTTGATCTTCGTTTAATTTAATTCTTTTGCTTCCAGTTCTATGCCACTATTTTCTGCTGGTCTTTTAAAGTAAATTCAGTTTGAAAGCCAGTGAAAATCTGTGCTTGGCACAGAAACCCTCTTTACTCAGTCAGGGTAACATCAAACTGATCTTTAAAAAAAAAAAAAAGAAAAAGAATCATTAAGGTGGACTAATGGCCTCTAATTAATTCATTGTACAGAGATTATTATTATCATGGGACCCCAGATGACTGAATCAGTGAAGATACTAATCCTAAATGCAAGTTTTTGTCATAAATCAGACGATGGGTGAACACTCATCTTCCCCATCAGCCGGGATTGGAGTGTTGTACAACAGCATGGTTTGGAAACATGGGCTGTATTAAAAAAAAAAAATGTAATTCAGACCCCATGCAAAAGTGTGTGATATGAACTGCGCACTACAATGTGCAACTGCGTGCGGTAATATCATACAGGATGCAATAACGCGCAATAGTACTGAACGGAATGCAATAGTACAAGATGGTATGCAATGTTCAGCCAACACACGAAACTCTCTTCCCACGTCATCACCGTTCTAGAACATTCTGATGAGTTTTCTGAAAATGTGCTTAAATTCACAGCTGGTAGCGTCAAAGCATTCTAGCTCGTCTTTGCGTACGTCTCGGTGTCTTTTGAGGAACCCAACGGGGTAAAGCTGCTCTGACGCTCATCTCTCGCTCGCTTTCTCACAGATCATCCAGGAAACTCTGAACCCCGCAGGCTTCTGCTCTCCGTGCTGACATGACAAACGCAACATCCGCCCCCTCCGCGCTACCCGTCTCCCACCAGGTGGGGATCGGGCTGCTCTCGTTGGCCTTTTTGCTGGGCTTCCCGGGGAACCTCTTCGTGGTGTGGACCATCGTGTGCCGAGTGACGCGCCGCTCTCTCACCTGCCTGCTGGTGCTCAACCTGGCGGTGGCGGATGCCCTGGTGCTTCTCAGCGCACCTCTCTTCATACGCTTCCTGGCAGTTCGCGGCTGGGAGTTCGGGTCGGGGATGTGCAAGACGGTGCACTACCTGTGCTGCGTGAACATGTACGCCTCCATTTACCTCATCTGCCTGATGAGCGTGGACCGTTGGCTGGCCGTGACACGACCCTTCCTCTCGCAACAGCTACGCACCAAACACACGCTCTGGGCGTTCCTCCTGGTGTTGTGGATCCTGTCCTTTGTCTTCGCCTTACCCATGCCCTTTTACCGCAGGTGTGTACGCGTGCGTGTGCATGTGTGTCTGCGTGTACGCCTGCACGTCTGCGTCTCACATGCAGCTCATGTTCAGACCGAGAGAGATAATTTATGAAGAAAAAAATCCTCACAATGATAATAACCCCGAAGAGCGCTATTTTGTCCCTAACAAACAAAACGCTATTTTAAGGTTATTCTATAAAAGCGAGGAAAGTTGAGCAAGTTTTTAATATAATATTTTAATATATTGTACAGAATATAATTTAATGACTATAGCCGAACATTCTGGTGGCAGCTGGTGCAGTATTTAGAGGTCACAGCTTCAAATCTCAGTTAATGCTGTAATACCCTTGAGCAAGGTACTCGCCCTAAAATTGCTGCAGTCTGAAAAATTACCCAACTGTATAAATGGTAAATAACTGTATGTAGCTAAACACTCTCAGTTGCTTTTGAAGGCAAAAGCATCAGCTAAATGAATAGAAGTAAATTATAAATCATGAAATAACCTAAATGTCATCATTGGGTGATATGTTCATAATATTCTGCATATATTGAAGCTTCAAGTTAGGTCTTGCTTTTTTAGTCCAGGACACATCTACCTATCTGGATTCTTGGTATTAGCACGTCTGGTCTTCTCTTGATTGTCAGAGGATATGACGTACGCTCATACTCAGAATCAAGATGGGTAGCTGTGTCCTGGGTTGACTTTTTCTCGGGAAAAGTAGACGAGCTGTGGATGAATCATCCTCATGGAAGCAGCTGAACTCCTCCATGAGGTGATCAGGGCTCAGCGGAGAAGAGCTTTAGAACGAGAGGGCTGATCAGGTGTCATAGAAAAACAGACGGGCTCATTGTGGTTGGATGTCAGCTGTTTGTTGACAACGCCAACAGTTTTTGCCTGAGCTGTAGATCGCAGATGTTTCAACCTTAGCGTGATTGTTAGTATGGGATTTGGATGAGTCTGAGCTTTAGGTGATGGCAACACTGGCCTCTCCATGGCAAGAGCTGCAAGTCAGCAGGGATGAAGCTCATTAATGTCAGCTTGGTGTTACTAGGATCAAACATGCACGGTGATGACCTCTCATCTCTGACTGCAGCAACCTCCAGCCATTCCTGGCAAAGAACATTTCTGTCTACATATGTATGCCATACCACTGGGAAAGCGAGAAACATGAGACGTTCCAGTACCTGTGGGAAACGCTGCTGGGCTTCCTGCTGCCGTTCTGCCTCATCCTGGCCTGCTACTTGTCCATCATCTGCCGCCTGAGAAGTGCCATGTTCCAGCGCAAGAGCAGGGGAAACCGCCTCATCGTCTTCATCATCGGTGCCTTTGCCCTCTTCTGGCTGCCCTATCACCTCATCAATATCTTGCAGGTACATGATTACCTTGCCAGTGCCATCAATATCGCCTACGACGGTATTCTTACACGAGCATAGCATGAGCATGAGCAATGCCATTCCGTTAAAGCAACATCAGAAAGGAATGTTATGACCTCGTTAACATCGTACAGATACACCATCATCCCACCAGTATTTTGGTATCCTGTCACCTTGTGATCAGATGATAAAGGCTCCACTGCTTCATCAATATCGGGATCACGCGTTGTCCCGTTTGCACTTGACCACGTGACCCTCGACCCCTGTCTTTATCTACTTCTCGCTTCTCGTTCTCAAGGTTCTGGGAACTCTGCAGAAGTTGCCCGAAGTGCTGCAATTTGCCAAAACGGCCCGGCCCAACGTCACCGCATTTGCCTTCTTCAGCAGCAGCGTGAATCCCATTCTGTACGTGTTCGCCGGAAGTTCGTACATCCGACGAGCAGGTCTGGGCTTTATGGGCAAGCTCTTCGAGGGCACAAACTCCGAGGGAGGCTCCTTCTCCTCTCGTAGCACCCGCTCCAGCCGCAGCGGCTCTTCCCCAGAGTCCAGCACTCTACGGAAGCTGTCCATGCGCTTTGGCCTTAGGGGCGTACGAGATGAGTGGATGGAGACCGTTGCCGGACCAGATGCCGGGTCAGAGCTACAACAACTAGACTTGAAGGCGATGTCCAAAGGCCAGCTCTGAGCACATTCCTGTGTTTTTGTTCCAATATCCACCTGTTTGTAGTGTCTTATGTTATTGAATTTGTTTTTACTGTCGTGTAGATTGATGGCTCCTCATTTAATGTCAGATTTATATACTGTATATAGCATATTCAAAAATTCTGTTAAAATTAATATTATACATATGAGGGGTCAGCTTCTGAAGGTTGCAGGTTTGGATCCCACCTCCAGCTGTGGTACCCTTGAACAAGATACTTACTCTTAATTACTCCAGTAATATTACCCAGCTGTATAAATGGGTAAATAACTGTAAGTAGCTTAACAGTAAGTTCTTTTGGAGAAAAGTGTCAGCTAAATCAATAAATGTAAATGTATACATAGAAGGAAAAAAAATCCCAGGTGTTTTTATTTTGACATTTTTATACTGTAGATTTTTTATGTTTTCTGTTTGTTTCGAAATAAACAGAGATAAAAGTGCAGAGTTGTTTTTATTGCAACGTGTCACTGGGGGGGGGGGGGGGTGTGTGGTGGTGCAGTGGGTTGGACTGGGTCCTGCTCTCTGGTGGGTCTGGGGTTCGAGTCCCACTTGGGGTGCCTTGTGATGGACTGGCGTCCTGTCCTGGGTGTGTCCCCTCCCCCTACAGCCTCATGCCCCGTGTTGCTGGGTTAGGCTCCTGCACCCCTGTATAGCACAAGTGGTTCAGATTGTGGGTGTGTGTGAGTATCACTGGAGATACTTAATGGCTATTTTAATGCTATTTATTTGGGCTTAGTGACCCTTAGTATGTCTAGTTTGAAGAGTTCTTTCCTGGACAATCTGTTCAATACCTGAAAAGGATTTTGCTTTTTCAAGGGTTCGAGATATATAAGTTATATTTTTCTTTTTCTCTTCTTTGATTGCATTGATTTCATCTGTAAATATGGTATATAAATCCAATAAACTGCTTGAATTCCTCAAGTTTTAGTGGTGATATGGATGCAACATCAGTAGTGCTGCTGTCTCACAGCCCCTGGGTGGTGTGAGAGGCTGTGGGTTCAATCCCTGCTCAGTCTGTGTGGAGTCTGCATGTTCGACCCGTGTCTGTGTGAGTTTGCTCTGGCTTCGTGTCATGGTTTAAAGACATGCTGTGCTAGTGGATTAGTGACTCTTTAAAAAAAAGAAAAATTACTCATTGTGTGTTTGACATTGACTGAGAGTGTGTTCATTTTGCTACTATTACAATTAATAAATGTGGCAGTTCCTCATATATGGTCACTTCTGAAGAAAGGAACCCAGTGTGTGAAATGAATTCCATGCAGTAAGAGACGGCCACATTTTAGATAATTTAGATAATGGGGGTACGGTGGCACAGTGAGCAGCGCTGTTATCCCACAGCACCTCCGTGGTGCAACAGGGCATGGGTTCAATCCCCACCCTGTGTGTGTGGAATTTGCATGTTCTCCCCATGTCTTTGCAGGTTCCCTCTGGGTGCTCTGGTTTCCTCCCACAATCCAAAGACATGATGTTCAGGTAGATTGGCGTGTTCTGTTTCCGTCTGATGTATGGATGAGTAGGAGGTGTATCTAGCACTGTAAGTCACTGCGGTGAATGAGGCGTGTGGGCTGATAACACTATGTACAGTTCAGGGAAAGTTGGTTTTGAGAAAAGTGTCTGCTAAATAAATAAATGGAAATTTTAAGAGAAGTCTTGCAAAAACATCACTTTTGGAAAGTTTTCATTGAAAAGGTGTAGGACATCAGTTTCTTCTTTAGAGAGGAATGGAAAGAGGTGCGAGAGATTAATTACCGCAGAGTGAAGACATCATAAAATCTTATCTCATGCCCTCTTTCATCTGCATCTCCGACAGCACCCCCACAGGCTCAGTGAATACAGTTGGTACTCTTTTACGTAAATGGTGACAAAGGCCATTTATTTGCAGTAATAAATGGTTCACTTTATATTTATCACTTTATTGTGTATTGGTGTCATTAAATTAATACACTATGACCACAGTACAGCGTTTTTATTTTTCCCTGTACACGTCTATAGCCTGTTTTAAGTTGTATTGAATTATTGATCCCAAGGACACACAGTGTCCTTAATGTCCAGTCAATATCGTTTAAAATAATAACGTGCTCTCGTGGCCAAAAATATTGGAACCCTTACACTTTTTGCAGATAACTTACAATTATCCCTAAGAGTAAGCTGAAAATTACATTTATTTATTTAGTAGACACTTTTATCCAAAGCGACTTCCAATGAACTCTACATAGTGTTATCAGCCCACACGCCTTATTCACCAAGGTAACTTACACTGCTAGATACACTACTTACACTGGGTCACTCATCCATATATCAGTGGAACACACACATTCTCTCTGTCACTTACACACTGTGAGGGAACCTGAACAGCATGTCTTTGGAGTGTGGGAGGAAACCAGAGCACCCAAAGACTTACATTGCTAGATACACTACTTACAATGGGTCACTCATCTGTACATCAGTGGAACACACAGACTCTCTGTGTCACTCACACACTATGAGGAACTTGAAGAGCATGTCTTTGGAATGTGGGCAGAAACCAGAGCACCCAGAGGAAACCCACACAGACACAAGCAGAACATGTAAACTCCACACAGACTGAGCAGGGGGTTGAACCCACATCCTCTCACACCACCCAGGCGCTGTGAGACAAAGGTAATTTCCAAAATATTTTGTTGTTAACGTTACAAAAGCAGGTGCCTCAGGTGCCTCGGTTGCACAATCGGACCCTTTCGATCAGTCGATCTGGAGTTTGCGTGTTTTCCCCATGTTCACGTGCGCTTCCTCCATGTTCCCGATTTCCTCTTGGGGTCCAAAGACGTGTTTCAAGCGCATTGCTGATTCTAAATTGCCTTTAGTGTGTGAATATGCGAGTGAATGAGTGTGTGTAGCTGCTAGTGACTGCTTCTAGTGACTGCTGTGCTGTGCGAGATTTACCCTCCGGGATAGGTTCCAGACCTCAGTGACCCTGCACTTATCAATAATAGGTGTAATTGAGTCAGATTTAACCAGATGCGATGCACTGTAAATGCTACTTTCCTTTGGTACGTGCTCTTCTGAGAAGTTTCAAAACGGGAAGACCAGCATCCTGTTTTCTCATCTCACCATCTTTATCACAGAAAAAAATGAAAATGCCACCATTCGAGAACAGTCACTCACTCATACCCTGTTTGTCCTGATTAAGGGTTGTGGTGGACCGGAGCCTATCCCGCATTGGCTGCTAAGGTGGGCTCTGAGAACAACATGCAGAAAACAGTTGATTGTACTGCAGTGTTCAGACAATAGCAAAGGTTTCAGGTCACACTCATCTTTTTATGTGGTAGAACAAGACCACGCAGGGGATTTACTGTGGTCTGGGTTTTTTTATTTTTAAACGCACGCTTTGTCCTGTTCACCACACTACTGCAGTCTTACAGCCGCTTTCCCCAAGCGGGGTCACGGTAAGCTGGAGCCTCGCCTGGTGGTACAGGGTGTGGGACTGGGGGGGGGGTCACATTTAAAAAAAAAAAATATTACCCAGCTGTGTAAATAAATCATTATGACCGTAACACTGTAAGGGGCTTTGGAGAAAAGTGTCGGCTGAACGAATAAATGTAACTTAGACCTTAGCTCCTCTTAGAGTCGGTCAGGCACCTGCGAAAGAAACTTTTTACTTTTACAGACTGTAGTAACCATGTTGTCATCCTTGTAAATCCCATGTTATTAAAATATCAAAAAAAGTAAATTGGATGCTGAATACCGCAGTATGAATTTGTTTCACTGTCCTGGTGAAAATATTCGACTGAATTCATTGATTCTAACGAGAAGGGCATGGAGGAAACACCTGACCAGTGTCATTTACCCTGGTGCAAGTATGTGAGAGGATGTGGGTTCAACCATTGTGTAAAACGTCCAACAGAATCAGGAATGCAGGAAAAAGTCACCAAGCTCTTCTGGAGAAACAGCAACAAATAGAGCCTAAGCAACATTCTTGCCTGAATGTGACTTGTATAATCACTTTTTGTGTGTGTGTGTGTGTGTGTGAGAGAGGATGTGGGTTCAACCCCCTGCTCAGTCTGTGTGGAGTTTGCATGTTCGCCTCGTGTCTGTGTGGGTTTCCTCTGGGTGCTCTGGTTTCTGCCCACAGTCCAAAGACGTGCTGTTCAGTTTCCCCCATAGTGTGTGTGTGTTCCACTGATGTATGGATGAGTGACCCAGTGTAACTAGTGTATCTAGCAGTGTAAGTCACCTCGGTGAATGTGGGCTGATAACCCTACATAGAGTTCATTGGAAGTTGCTGTGCAGAAAAGTGTCTGGTAAATATGTGTGTACCGGTTTCTTGACTGCTACTCTGACAGGAAGAGGCACAGACAGGGGGAGGCCCTCTGGGCTATGGAGATGGTGAGTGATGTCTGGTCCCGGGTCCCAGTGGCTTATTATTAGGAGGAGGAGCACGACCGACCCCTGAGCACAGATCTCCAGGTCAGGTATCAACACAGGTAAGTGTCGTAGGTAAAACTCACCCGGTCAGCCGGAGTTCAGGGCCAGATGTTCACCTGCTGGTTCTAGCAGCATCATGCTGGGGTAGCGGAAAATATCCATCGTCAACAGAGTGCAGGTAGTGTCCCCTTGTATCGCAGCTCGGTAGTGGTGTCACCATCAGGAAACTTCAACAACAGACTGAAATAAAAAGCACTCGAGACTCATGTTTCAAAAGAAAATAAATGGTGCTTTCTGTGAACATGGCTGAGCGAATTCATGTTTATTCATTTAGCTGACACTTTCATCCAAAACAGCTTCGGACTTTTTACCCAGCTGGGTAATCTTGGCGGAGGAATTGAGGGTAAGCACCTTGCTCAAAGGAACTATAGCTGGTGGGGGGATTCAAACCTGCAACCCCAACCGCTACACCGCCAGGTACCTGCAATTGTTCAAAACCAAAACCACAGGACACATTTGCAGGGCTCATCTGAAAAATCTGACTTCAATTTAAATGTCTGAGCTAAACAAAGGACGAAGACAAAGGGTGTAAGATATTTAACTACACTCCTCCCGCACCCCTCTCCCCATTCTTTGAAAAAAATGGCTCCCCATCTAATAATTGATAACATCTTTGCAAATTACTATTCTTTTATCCCGTAAAACAGGTTTTAGGTGTGGATCTGTACAAAAAACTAAAAAGAAACAATATATGCCATTTGCAGATATGTCTTTTCGCTCAGCAGGAAGCGTTGTGACACCCCTGAAGCTAGAGATCTTTAAACGCAACCCCAAGGTCATCTCTGCTCTTCAGACACCTAGATGGTCATGCCCTGGATGTTGCTACTTTCCCACATTTTCAGCAGATGTCAATCACTTGATGCATGAAACAGATCTAAGATGCACCCAGATGCATCGTCTGTGATGTAACCTGGCGTCACCTGATCTTCCAGGAATTTGGACATCAGACATTTTTGCCCAGAAGAACTACCAGGGTTGATCGGATCACAGCCTGCATCCAAGTACTGATACTTTGAACCCATAATTCTCCTCTCCTGGTCTCGGCCATCTAGAAGGTCTCTCTGCTCCCTCGGTCACAAGTTTGAATCCTTTCTTCCTCCAAGTGCCTAAGGTCACGTAGAGGGCTCCCTACAGCAATTGTCCTTCAACCCTCTGCAATCTACATCGATGAGCAAACATCTCGTCCTCCACACGTTGCTCCACTAGTTCCTGATTCTACATCTTCTTCCTCCCACTGGCCTCCTGCATACATTCTTCTGGTGGGACTGTGAGCACCATTGTGCAGATTCTTCAAACTGCAGTACATTTTCGGGTCTTAGACCCATCTCTGTGATGGTGACCGGAAGTCGAGGTTGCCTTCCTAAATCAACTGCCAGTTTCATGCCATCACCAAGACCCCTGAACTGGCTTTGGGTTTCACTTTCCTCAACAAATGTTACGGCCCACTGAAGCATCTACAGCCCAGAAGTGGGCGATTTGACTCATATGACTTGTCTTGTGTCACATTTAAATTGTAAAATCTTCAGACTTTTGACATGACTGAGTGCACAAAAAAATTACTTGAGCTGATAACCCATGGCTGGATTTGAATTTGAGACAAATGACTTGTGAAGACTTGATATTCTACCAGCGGAGGTTTTCTTATTATGTTCTCGTTTTCCAGTATCTGCACAGTATATTAAAAAAAGCTATGCATTACCAGTTTTACCCAACAGTCCATTGCACAAGACTGCCTGCTGAACGCTGTAGTAATTACATACGGTGTAAATACATTTTTTCAATATGCTTGCCATCATACTGCATAATCCAGCTATGAAAAACAGACCAAGTCCTACCTTTTCTTTCACAGTGCGCTACCTTATATAGTGAAAGTGAGAAAACAAAGCATAATTCCAGAAATCAGGGAACATCTGGTTGTGTTGTGATTAGAGCTGCTGCCTTTGCCCCCAAAGGTTGTAGGTTTGATTCCTGCTTGCAGTAGTACCCTTAAGCAAAAACCCTAAATTGCTCCAGTAAAACTGCCCAGCTGTGTAAAAGGGTAAATCACAAAGTAGCATAACATTGTAAACTGCTTTGTGGGCAGCCTGGTAGTACAATGAGTAGCACTGCTGTCTCACAGCACCTGGCTATTGCAACAGGGCATTGGTTCAGTCCCCACTCAGTCTGTGTGGTGTTTGCATGTTCTTCCTGTGTCTGTGTGGGTTTCTTCTGGGTGCTCTGGTTTCCTCTCACAATCCAAAGACATGCTCTTCATGTTTCCCCTGTAGTGTGTGTGTGTGTTTCATTGATGTATGGAGAAACACCCCAAAAGAACCTGGATAACTCAGACTTTTAATCTGAGAGTCCAGGGTTCAAGTCCCTGTAGAGGTGTTACTTTCAATACTGTGTGCGGCATGTAAAGGCAAACCATAGCCTTTCAGGACAGCTTGTAGCATAGTGATTACTGCTACTGCCTTTAGCCCTAAAGGTCACAGGTTTGAGCCTCACCTCTGCCCATACTACCCTTGAGCAAGGGTAAAAGGTTTTTACCTAAAAATTGCTCCAGTAAAATTACCTAGCTGTATAAATTGGTAAATAATTATAACCTCAACACTGTAAGTTGCTTTGTAGAAAAGTGTCAGCTAAATGAATAAATGTAAAACAGTGTGAGCATGCTTCACAAGTAGTGCATCTAGCAGTGTAAGTCATCTTGGTGAATAAGGTGTGTGGGCTGATACTACACAGAGTTCATTGGAAGTGGCTTTGGAGGAAAGTGTCTGATAAGCAAATAAATCTGAAGAGGCTTTCTGTGATCCTCAGCAGCCAAAAATGACTAAGTTTACATATTGCAAGACTCAGTTGTCCCAGTGAACACCGTTGCTAGACACAGTGGAGTAAAATAGATTCTGTAAATGAGTTTGAAGCTCAGGGGGTGAGGTGGCGCAGCAGGTTTGGCCAGGGTCTGTTCTCTGGTGTGTCTGGGGCTTGAGTCCTGCTTGGGGTACCTCGTGACGGACTGGCATCCTGTCTGGGGTGTGTCCCCTTCCCCTCCAGCCTTGCACCCTGTGCTGCCAGGTTAGACTCCAGTTCACCACGACCCTGCTTGGAACAAATGGATTCAGACAATGTGTGTGTGTGAGTGTGAAGCTCTGCCAGTGCTACTCGTTCCCCTAGGTGTGGTCGTTTTGCCCTCGCCTCCTGTGCTCTCCGATAAGTCTTTTGCGTGTATTCTAGCTCCTTCTCCTCTTTGCCAGCCCTCTCTGCTACTAAACAAATTACAGTTGCTATCAGTCTGCTGACTCTAAACAAGATCACCCTTTGTGGTTGCATCAAGTACTGTATGTTATCGACTACTTTATCGCAAGGAAACTGGAAGCACAATTGGTTCTTTTTTCCCCCTCTCTGCAGCCACACGATCTGACATTTTTCAGCTTCTTGTGGTTTTGGCTTATGGCACCTAGAGGTTCTGGGCATTCTGGGATTCCTCCTGGCCTGGTACCGCTTGCATTTCCTCAGTCGTGATACCTGCATGCTGTAACACAGATTCTACCCAGATTTATTTCATCTTCAGATGGTGGATTATCAGCCCGCTTGGGCTCTTGCAAACTTTGCCACACATGCATCCTGCACTCATCTGTATTTGTTCGTGGTTCAACAGTGAGAAAGAGGCACATAGTGGGGGTGGAGCTTATTGTACCAGCTGACTTTAACATGATGAGTGAAGGGGTGAAGGAAGCAAGTTTACAACAGGTAAGTCTTCTGCCCATGAAGAAACCACACACACATACACACCCACATGCACGCACTCACTTACTTATAAAGCTTGACTATTTCCTTTAGCAAGTGAGTCATGAATGTATTCTGCTATGCTTTAGATGCAGGAGAAGCTAAGGGAACATGGCGTCCTTGAGGATTACACAACGAGGTGGAGAGATCAGCCTGATGGGAAGGTCTTCCACCTTAAGGAGGAAAGGAAATATGAACCCAAGTGTGGGGAGGTCTGAGTGCCAGTGTGCCTACAAGTGTCACCACTCTCACGACTCTGCTTTCAATGTAATTACTCAGTGTCTTCGCGACCAGGTGCAACGTCAGCTTTTTCATCTATTAATGATCTAGATTACTGATCCAGGCTAGCGACATCCAATGGCCGCAATCACTGTTTTGAACAGGGTTGGTGTCAGGGTGTGGGTTACAGAATCTTAAATGTCTACGTTGAAGATTTATCCATTTTATTGTATAATTAACACTACTAACTACACTATTTGTAATGTTAAATGTTTAAAAAATGATTAACACTTCCATAAATGCAACTCGCACAAAGGTATCAGCACATTAATAAATAAAATATTCTCTGTTTATACATTAGTATCTCCGCTTATCAGCGTTTGTTGCAACGAGTTTAACAGTGTCTGGAAGTTGAATGTTTGAATTGTTCTCCTTACAGAAGATGAGTGTAGTAATTAAATTCATGCAAAAGGAAAGTTGCCCATATCACACACATCTTTCTTTATGTGGTGGGACTTCAGATTGAAAGGGATTTACTCTGGTAGCAAAATTTTCCTCAACTACTTTGCTCCCCCTCACCACAGTACTGCAGACTCATGACTCACTGTGAACCTTCCAGTTTCCCTTAATCTAAAAAACTGACATCTGTTCTTTGCAGGTTTCATAGTGTATTTATGGAAACATATTTTCATCAGAAAAAATAACAGGTGCACCTGGTAGTGAAGTGACTAGAGCTGCTGCCTTTAATCACAAAGGGTGCAGGGTCAAATCCTAACTCAAGCTGTTGGATCCTTGAGCAAGGTACTGACCCTAAATTGCTCCAGTAAAATTATCCAGCTGTATAAATGGGTAAATAACTGTAATAGCTTAATAATGTAGATCCACTCCTCCACATCTGCCCACTGGAGGTCCCACGCACAAAAGGTAAAGCACAAAGGTTCTCGATTCTGGCTCCATTGTGGTGGAACGACCTCCCCCTCTTACGCAGAACTGCTGAATCTCTGTTCACATTTAAAAAGGGTCTTAAAAGTCACCTCTTCCGGAATCACTTCGATGATGATCTCTTAAGTTCATGTAACACGTAAATGTTCATGTACTATAACTTTGAGATCATACCTGTTAAACAATGGATAAACCTTCATGCACCATATAGTGCAGTATAGTAAGGAATCATTAATATTCGGATAAAGTTTTATACAGCCACTTGTGTGAGCCAGATGCACGATCGATTCATATGGTGGAAAGAAAAACGAACTATACTTTAGAATCACATGTCTGCATCTAAGTTTTTCTTCCTGCTACTGTAATGAACACATTGCATTTTTTCTATGAGATATACGTCGCTTTGGAGAAAAGTGTTTACTAATGAATGTAAATGTAAGTCACCTTGGAGAAAAGCATCAGCTAAATGTAAATTTCAACCTTCCTGGTTTTCATTAGAACATTGATGGTGTTTTGTACTTTAAACCTTTGAATGGGGCACTTCCATGACGTCCATAGTAGACCTGTCTCAAGGCATCATTCCTCTTCAGGATGCTTCCAGTTGGCACATTTCACACATGTGGTCTATGCTGTCTTTGATATCTCACTGAAAGTGTTGAGATTCTCTGCTAAGAAGAGGCTGTGGACCAAACTGTCATTATAGATGACAAATATCTCTCAAGCATTCCCTGATCCTCCAAGACAAATATCTCTCAAGCATTCCCTGATCCTCCAACACTAAGAGAGTGCTGAACTTCAGTCAGAAAGGAGTTATCATCCACTGGTACTTTTGCCCATCTTTCATCTAGGAATTCTTGACAGCAAGTCTTCCTTCATCCAGAGTACAGAACTAAGAGTACCACCTGAGAGCATTAAGTGTTGAGATGTTCAGTGTTGACTGGGGTCTGATTTCCTATTCAGCTCTTTGTAAATCCACTAGAGTAGCAAACCCCCCTCTTTCTTTCCCACAGATACAAGCAAATACATGCAGTGATGTCAACTTTGTTGTCTGGCTTTGATTCAGAGGTCTGGTGGATATGATTTAACAGCATTGTGTAATCACTTTGGGACTGAGACATCAGACTTACTCACAGGTACGGGTCACGGCGAAATGTAACTTCAGTGAAAGGATGCACCTGATGTCACTTTCTTCAAAGGAAAAGTCTGACGTATCTTGCAGTTTCCATCTCATCATTTGTTTCTGAGAATCATCGACATGATCAGTGTTGCCCCGGGAATTGCACCAAGTCGTCTTATTGGTTTTCCATTCTGTGATAACCTTTTTGTTCTGCAGGTTGCCAATAGACATCTCTTCAACTCTCACTGTGTATGATGCTTCTTTAGCCTGGAGATAACGCAAAATGGTTTACTGATTTATGGCAATATTATTTTTTGATGGTTTTGGATGTTTTGTTACAGGAACAAGTACAGACATTAATCTTTCTGATGTATCTGTGACTCAAATGTCATGCAGGTTCAACCCTTCAAGCGATTCTGGCAGCTTCATCTGTTGCCCTCAATTAAACAGTGAATACAGAAAGCGCTGCTCATTCCCTGGATAGAGTTCATTATTGATTTCCTTCTACCCACATGGTGACCACTTTCTCGGTGACCCTGAACCCAGCAGTTCGTTGTTCTACTGTTACCATTATATGACTGTGGAATCTAGGCCTGTTAGTGGAATTGAGCACCAGCTGCAGCCATTTAACTTATAAAGCATTTACTTTTATAAAGACTGACTTCAGGACTCAAGAGAAGAGAGTAGTCACTGGAAAATGACTGGTTCTTATTGCTTTTTATCCCCTCACTTTGTAGTGCAGTTCATTTTGTTGTTTGAGGGCCAGTAGTTTTTTTTTTTAAATTTTATTTAAATCCTGGTATGTAAGCATAAGCGGTAGCTATTAGACTGTGCTTTAGAGTGCTACCTTAGGCTTTGAAGGTTGTCGGTTCAAGTGTCATCTACTGTTGTAGTACCTTTGAGCAAGGTACCCTAGAATTACTCTAGTAAATCTCCTCCCCTGGACAAATGGGTAAATACTTGTTGGTAGTTTTATACTGTATTATTCTCTATAATTTAAATTCTGAGGCCTTCTTTATTCTGGGATAAGGTTTGTGTTGCCCCTGCTTCCTTTGTGGGGGAAACTGTTTTCCTCTGGTCTTGTCACACTCCATATGGTCTCGGCTCAGTTGCACTGTAGGAGGTTGCTGATCACTCACGGTAGCGTGAAGCTGCTTAGAGCTGCCTCTTCTTCATTCCTGTTATAGTTTTGCGACCTAATTTACTTGCTGTATCAGGATGTCATCTGTGTACCTTGGAACCTTAAGTTTCTAAGGTAATGTTTGACCTGATTTTTACTACATCACTTAACATTCCAGTTTCAGGTGAACAAATGCATTTTCTCTGAATTTTATTTCTGTACCTGATTTCAAAGAGAAATCTCCCTTTAACCCAAATGTCTGACTTTCCTCTGTTACCCTGTTGAGTACACTGGTATTGACTTGGAAACCCAGCATCAGCTGGATCATCCTACTTCAGAAACTTTGATGCCTGGAGCAACTGTCCCATAAACGCTTTCTCTTGCTCTGTTCATGTTCATAAGAGGGTTGAAAGTTCCTTTTCTTCATCAGCAACAGCATTCTACCTGTTGGTCTGGGACAATAAATAGCTGGCCAAATGTGATACCGCATTTTTTCCTTTAACACAAGAACAAACGTCAGTCTTGATATTCACCACATCACATACATGCATTTGTGACCAGTTCAGATATGGACAGTAAAATACTACCTGACTGTCAGTGACCTCAATTTTACAACATTGCACAATACTGGTAGTCTTCCCTTATGTTTCCTAGTATGAAACATTTGACTTTTACCACAAGTAATTTACTGTACCAGTGTATGGATGTGTTCCCACTGCGGACTGGAGAGATTGTAGCAGTCAGGTTATTTGCATAATACTCTTTTTCAAATATGTAAAAACACACAGGCAAATGAGGCCAGGAGTAATACTGACTGCAGTATATCATATGTTACAGTATTTCACAGAACTAGGCTTTGCACAGTGAGCCTTGTGAGTAAGTCAAACTTTTATACTGAGTATGTGACAAAGTTGATGAGAATAATGTGTAGACTTCCCTCTTTGTGGTGTTATAATTTTCAACATGCAATGAGTGGCCACTATGAGTCAAATTACTCAATGTCATGATCCAGAAGGATGATTCAAAGAATCATGAGGGGTGTTGCTCCAGGTCCACCCAACCCCATCAGCAACCCACCCTGTAAAATGGGTTCTATCAGGTTGCAGATTAATAAACGTTCCACTGCCTTGCCTGCGTTCAGCAAAAAAAGACCTTACAATAATAAGTATTACAAAGGACAGTCAAGATGGCTGAGAGGCTCATTGGTGCACCTCTGCCTACCCTTGAGCTATTGTACAAGTCCAGAATGAGGAAGCAGGCAAGCGAAATGTCACTGATCCCACACACCCCCAAGGACAAACTCTTTACACTTTTCCCCTCTGGCAGGTGTTAGAGAGCACTGTCTGCCAGAACAACCAGATACAAGAGCAGTTTTTTCCCATAGGCCATCACTCTCATGAACAGTTAACGTTCCCCTATAGGTCTCCTGTCAGTGCAACATTATGCAACCACTTTTTGTAAGTTTATTCTTATTTATACTACTATTTATACTCTTGTGTCTGTTTACTCTGCAAATAGTGGAGGGACCTAGAACCACAGCAAATTCCTTGTGTGTGTCAGCACACTGGCCACTAAACTGATTCTGAATGTTGTTCTCTGTGGTTTTATGGTGATGTTGGTTGGACTGGGTCCTTGCATAAAGCCGTTGCAATATATGCATGGGTGTAACATCATGTCCTGTGTGTCCTGAATGGTGTTTTGCAATCTAAATATTCATGGTGCAACTTCCCCTCCTGCTGTAGCTCTCTTGACTTGTATAATTGTGCCAAGTTACTCCAATACATATTGTATAAATTGGTAAATCATTGTAAAGTAGACAAACAATGCTAGTCACATTGGACAAAGGCATTGGCTAAATAAAGGTTAATAACTCAGCTGACAATTGATAAAAACATAAGGTAACTCAAAGGATCAGTGCATGCAAGGGTGTTGCAAATTTATATTGCTCTCTAGACTATTCAGTTTTCGCAACATCATCTGCTGGAGGTTCTAACTCAAAGGATACCACGTCTGTTGTATGAGAGTATAGGATTAGGAACATATTTTTTGGGATCTCATAGTAAATTGCTTAATCTTTTCCTCAATCATTAATCTCTTGTTCTCATCATGGTAATAACTCAAGTTCAGGGTTAATAAAATTCTTTGCATCTCTCCTTTCATTTCGCTCTTCGACGTCAAAGTTTCTCATCGACTCTCTTGGTCTCAGTGAATAAACCTATGAAAGTAAATGTAAGTGCAGCTGAATATTGGGCAGGACTTTTGTGATCTCAGCTGTACCACAATGGACTGGAGTTAAACATGTTAATCATTGTCACTGTTTAACCAATGTCTTTACTTTCCCGAGTTGACATCGGTATCACTGGGTGCAGGTAATGACATCTTTTCCTCGACTCACTTCTAAAGAAACCTAGAGAAAATTCATCATACTCTCCGCTATTGTTTAACGTTTCAAACTGAATATTGTTTCAGGAATCCTGGTTCTGAAAGCTATCACAGTAGTAGGATGATCATACATTTACAGTTTCTACTGAAGAAATGTTTCAATGCCCTTGGGGAACGGTACAATGAACGGGTACCATGGAGCTGCATCTAATCTTCGCAAAAGTGCATAGAAATCAATGTGCTACCTGGGAGTCACTCATATCACCAGCACCAAAGCAAAACGTTGTATTAAGCAAACATAACAAAACATAAGCAAAACGCTGCACATAAAAACCCACTGAGAGACACATTATAATGATGCATTTATACAACTCATTTGTAGAACATTGAGCTACATTTTGGATCCTGGTCATTTTGACCATCAACAGAAATGCACCAAACTTCACATAAAAGATAAAGATGCTCTTACAGTAATTTATATATCAGATGCTTTTCTCCAAAGTGACCCAGAAAAAAATACGATGAGTGCATTACATCAACAATTTAGGTGTAATTTACATCATTTTAGTCCATGTGTTTTTTTTGGATCGTTGGTAAAATATAAATGGGTAGTACATTATGTAACATGAGTATCTTACAGCTCCTGGGCTGTAAGCCAGGTATAGGACTGAATACTATTCAATTCATGTGGAGTTTACATGTTGTCTCTTCATAGGGGACGGCTGGTAGCATAATGGTGAGCGCTGTTTCCTTAGAACTCAGTAGTCACAGGTTCAATCCCTACATTTTGCTGTAGTACCCTTGAGTAACATACTTACCCTAAATTTGCTCCAGTAACATTTCCCACCTGTCTAGGTAAATAACTGTAGGTAGATTAACATTGTAAGTTGCTTTAGAGAATAGTGTCAGCTAAATGTGTAATTTTTGTGTGGGTTTCCTCTTGAAGTCCAAAGACAGGTTTTTAATTTGTGGCTGACTCTCAACTGCTCTTAGTGTGTTTTCAATGTAAAAAAGTGTGTGTGTGAGATAGGGGTTGATTTCTCATCTAGGGTGTGCCCTGTCTCACACACTGCTCTTCTAGCCAAGACTCTGAACCACTGCAACCAAGAATTGGACTAGCAATTATTCACGATGGATGGCTATTTTTGATGAAATTTAAAGGACAAGTTAAATAATTGTCATTTATTTTAATAATAATTAATATAAATAACGAAAAGTTGTTTTTATTGTAGCATTTTACATAAGTCGGTGTTAAATGACTCCTTTGCGTAGTTCATTAAAATATTATAACACCAGAGTTATTGTAACTGTCCCCAATATTCAGCTGCAGTCAGCTTGTGTCATCCCTATGTTTTTCTGACAAAGTGTTGAAAAAAATGTGTGCAGTAGGCTCTGAGATTTCTGTGCTCCCTCTAACAGACACATGCAGATGTTTAACCACTACCAAAACACTGATTCAGGCCAAGCCACATCCTGTGGACCTGATACTTAAAGATGTTCTCCACTTTGGAGACAGATGAACTATGAAGAGTATAAAGTTGAACTTGGGGTCACGTTAAACAAAAGAATACGGTATGTTCTATTTTTTCCAACATTTGCTTTTGTTCAGATAAGAGTTGTGGGAAGCAAAATATATCCAGAGTGCTCTGCCAAAGAGAATGGCTCGAACCCGTCCTGAAATTCACAGCTATGTCAATCAAAGCCTTTATCCCAACACTGTGCGCTCGTGACTCTCGTGCCACTAAAGGACGTGTTCCCTTTCTGTGATCGCAGAACTCATAAACTGTACCGTACACGATATAAAGTTTATTAAAGTAACTGGGGTTAAGTACATGGCGCAGTGGTGCAACATCCTGTCATGTAGTTAATAATTATTGAGGGCCAAGACTATAATATCTATGGCTAAAAAAATATGCAGACTTTCGTACTGCTGGTATTCTTGGCCTTCCAGGATAATGCACAGAGCACCACACATATTGATATAATAAACACAGACTAATGAAATGGGGCCTGTACTAGGAATACTAGTCAAACCCATGTGCTGATAGATGAAAACTGTGGTAAACTGCATTATGCGCTGTGAAGGTATGATTACTTTGTTGTACATCCTCTACCTGTTTGCATATTTATGGATTCTGGTATTTCATCCTAATGCACGTAATGAATCTCTCTGGTCTTAACCAGTAAGTTTCACTGAAGTCCAGTTTTGAAAATGTGATTACAGTTTACACTCAAATTCTGTAAGACCTAGATACCATAGATCTACAAACACATACCTCTCCCCTGGTTTCTCCGTCTTCAGGATCTGCAACAGGTCCTGCTGACCAACAGATTCGTGGTGTTGCAGTCAATAGTGACAGATTGCTGTAATCATTTTGAACTTACCACATCTTTGAGCCCTTAAACCATTAGCTACCATGGTTTCACTCACTGATTCTGTGTCAGTTTACATTTACTTATTTATACACACACACACAGTCTGAATTGCTTGTTCCATAGAGGGTCACAGGGAGCCAGAGCCTAACCCAGCAACACAGGGCATAAAGCTGGAGGGGACACACCCAGGGCAGGATACCAGTCCATCACAAGGCACCCCAAGCAGGACTTGAACCCCAGACCCACTGGAGAGCAGGAACCAGTCCAACCCACTGGACCACCACTTATTTATTTATCTGAAATTTATTTATTTATTTAGTTAACTTCCTCTGAAGGGACTTACAGCATATTTACCTATTTATACAACTGCCTACAGTTATTCACATTTACTTTAACTGATGCTTTCCTCCACAGTAACTTAAATTGTTGAGCTACTTTTAATTTCTTTTACCCATCTATACAGCTTGGGAATTTTTTAAGTGGAGCAATTTATTGTAAATACCTTGTTCAATGGTACTACAGCTTCAGGTATGGTTTAAACCTGTGACCTTTGGGTTCAAAGGCACCAAATCTAACTACCAAGCTACCTGCTGCCCCTAAATATTTAGCAATTGATATAATCACTTAGTTACTTACGTATTTATATAGCTAGGTAGTTATTACATTTGCATTTATTCATTTAACAGATGCTTTTCTCCATCTCAGAGAAATATAATTTGAGCAGCAATTACAGGAGCAGCCTAGTAAGTACATTGCAGGGTCTGGGATTCAAACCTACAACCTGCCCCCAATACGTACATTGGACTGCTCTCGTGTCAAAGATTTCAGTAATTCATGATGTACTCTTTTAAGTTTGACATAGTTATAATAAAGTATCCAGAGAAAAGTAGCACTCAAAATGAGGTCTGTAAGGCACCAGGAATTATTGTCACATAAGACTTTCCCTGCTGCTCTTTTCAGGGCAAATTTTTGAGATGTTAAAGGCCTCAGGGACTCGTGTTAACACCCAGCTGCAATATTTTTTTACCTGTGAATATTCTTCAATTTATGGTTTATGACTTGAAATTAAAGCACACTTAAGTTGAAAATAATTTGAAAGTAATGTGAACATTTCCTAATGATTTAAGTGAACAAATGCACTTGAAATTCAATTTTAATTTTAATTAGTAGTTTAAGATGAGAAAGTCTGACATGAAATAACAGTACTTTTGTTTATGTGAAGACGGTAGTCTGAACATTTCACAAATTTCACTTATTAACCCTGTTGTAGAACAGTAAAAGGACGAAAGGAGTTATTTTTAACGATATGGCTGCAGTATCATAGTAAAACTGCCATAAAGGCAGTTATTTTAAAACTAAAGACTTCTTGTATCTGTTGGCTGGAAGATAAAAAAAAGAAAGAGAAGTGTTGCAAAATAGGTTATAAAACAAGGCATGGGTCATTAAAAAGAACCCTTGAATTTATAAAATGTTATACCGAGCTGGTAAAAGAAGGTAGCTGTAGTTTGAACCGGTTTGTTTAAGATGAGTTAAGCTGAAGTTCAAAAAATAACTGGACATTATGAGTGACCAGCATGTTATGTGTTGGAATCCTTGAGGAAATGCTGGACTCCTGATCACAGCACTCAGCTTGAGATGCAGGGAACAGAATTTTATAGGGTGAATATTATAGGCTGTCTGAAGCTCGCATCTCAAAATCAGAATATTTTAAATAAACTCTTATGCCATGTGTCACACCTCACATCTTGGTGTGGGGTGAATGTGCTTCTTCCGGTTCTTTTCTTCAAGCGGTGGAGGTCACAATAAACCTTTTTAGTGCCAAAGGCGTTTATTAAGTGCTCAAGTAAGTGAGAAACAAGAACTATATACAATATTTACAAAAGTTCACGCTACAGTTGACCCTTTCCACATCTCGGTTTCGGTTTTTTTGCGGATCAATAACAAACAATGGGAATTTCTTGGGAGCTTTGGAGCCTTGTGCGGAAAACAACGTAGCACTGCAGACAAAAAGTAAAGAAAATGTAAAAAAGTTCAGTAAGTCATAAATGCATAAGCTATGTGTATAATACTAATGTATTTTATTGTTTAATACCATAAATGTACAAAATTTTTATTTTAAAGTTAAATTTTGTAAAAAGTTAGGCTTTGCCCCAAACCCCCCAGCTGGGGGTGCTCACTTTGCTCCCCTCGGGGGGAATTTTACGCCGTTTTTGCACATCGCGGGGGACAGGTCAACTGTACTTGTCATTTTCCATCATCAGCAGCACACAACATTGTATATCCACACCTCTCTCCCCAAGAGGGTAAAGATACCTTCAAATTACCTCTCTTTGTTCTTGTAGGATGGACCAAACCATTTTCACCAAAATAGAGGTATCGATGATACAGACAGGAATTCAGCAAGAGAAATCTACAAATGTCTAGTTATGAATGAGTACAATGTTCACTTATATTTCCCTTTGTCATTTTCAGGAAATACAATGATTAATGCAAACCAATTCATAACAAAGTATCATAGTAATTTCTTGTCCCATTTTCATGAACCATCCTAGAACAGGCAGTATTTAAAGCCACTTACATACAATTAATTATTTAGCAGATGCTTTTCTCCAAAGCAACTTCCCCTGAACTCCATATAGTGTTATCAGTCCACACACCTTATTCACCATGATGACTTACACTGCTAGATACACTACTTACACTGGGTCACTCATCCATACATCAGTGGAACACACACACTCTCTGTGTCACTCACACACTATGGGGAACCTGAACAGCATGTCTTTGGAGTGTGGGAGGAAACCAGAGCACCCAGAGGAAACCCATGCAGACACAGAGAGAACATGCAAACTCCACACAAACTGAGAGGAGATCGAACCCACATCCTCTCGCACCACCCAGGTGCTGAGACAGCAGCACTACTTGCTGTGCCACCATGCTGCTCCAGTGAGCTCCCACTCTCCCTCAGAGCTGCTGAATCCCTTTCAACATTTATTAATTTTGCTGACTCTTTTTCCCCAAAGCAACTGTATGTTGATTCCAGGTAAATAAACAATAAGTAAAATCTGTTCTGTGTTATTTGTCACATGCAGTTAGATGTATCTGTTATGATTTGGTGAGAATTAGAGACAGCAGCACTACTTCCTGTGCCACCATGCTGCTCACTTAGAGCCTTACGTTGGACTTTTGGGTCCCTAAAAACAATACTGTTGGGTAAGTGGTGTATTAGTGTAACACAAACATAACATATATAACAAACACAGGGACAGACATACCGAGAGTTGAATATATATATATATATAATATGTTTGTATCTTCGGTGGGCTCACCACCTGCCGGAGAAACCATAAGGGGCCGGTGCGTTGTGATTTGGGCGGTGGTCGGGGCCGAGTGCCCGGCCGACCCGAACCTCGGGCGCCAACTCTGGTTTTTGGGACTTGGAATGTCACCTCACTGGCGGGGAAGGAGCCTGAGCTGGTGCGAGAAGTTGAGAGATACCGTCTAGATATAGTCGGGCTCACTTCCACTCACAGCTTGGGTTCTGGAACCACTCTACTCGATCGAGGGTGGACTCTCCACTATTCTGGCGTTGCCCAAGGTGAGAGGCGGCGGGCTGGTGTGGGCTTATTAATAGCCCCCCAGTTCAGCCGCCATGTGTTGGAGTCTACCCCGGTGAATGAGAGGGTCATCTCCCTACGCCTTCGGGTCAGGGAACGGTCTCTCACTGTCGTTTGTGCTTATGCGCCTAGCGGCAGTGTAGAGTACCCGGCCCTTTTAGAGTCCCTGGGGGGCGTGCTGGAAAGCGCTCCCACTGGGGACTCTGTCGTTCTACTGGGGGACTTTAACGCCCACGTGGGCAGCGACAGTGATACCTGGAGGGGCGTGATTGGGAGGAACGGCCTCCCTGATCTGAACCCGAGCGGTGAGTTGTTATTGGATTTCTGTGCTAGTCGCGGTTTATCCATAACGAACACCATGTTCATGCATAAGGGTGTCCATCAGTGGACTTGACACCAGGACACCCTAGGTCGGAGGTCAATGATCGACTTTGTAGTAGTTTCTTCTGACCTTCGGCCATATGTCTTGGACACTCGGGTGAAGAGAGGGGCTGAGCTGTCAACTGATCACCACCTGGTAGTGAGTTGGATTTGATGGCGGGGGAAAAAGCTGGACAGACCTGGCAGGCCCAAACGCATAGTGAGGGTCTGTTGGGAACGTTTGGCGGAGGCCCCTGTCAGAGAGGTCTTCAACTCCCACCTCCGACAGAGCTTCAACCAGGTCCCGAGGGAGGTGGGGGACATTGAGTCTGAATGGACTATGTTCCGCTCCTCCATTGTCGGTGCGGCTGTTCGGAGCTGCGGCCATAAGGTCTCCGGTGCCTGTCGCGGCGGCAATCCCCGAACACGGTGGTGGACACCGGAAGTAAGGGATGCCGTCAAGCTGAAGAAGGAGTTCTATCGGGCCTGGCTGGCTCATGGGACTCCTGAAGCAGCTGACGGGTACCGACGGGCCAAACGGAGCGCGGCTCTGGCAGTCGCCGCGGCAAAAACTCGGGCTTGGGAGGAGTTCGGTGAGGCCATGGAGGAAGACTTTCGGTCGGCCTCAAAGAGATTCTGGCAAACCGTCCGGCGACTCAGAGGGGGGAAGCGGTGTTCCACGAACACTGTTTACAGTGGAAGTGGTGCGCTGCTGACCTCAGCTGAGGATGTTCTCGGGCGGTGGAAGGAGTACTTTGAGGATCTCCTCAATCCCTCCGACACGCCTTCCGTAGAGGAAGCTGAGGCTGGGGACTCGGAGGGGGACTCATCCATTACCCTGGCTGAAGTTGCTGAGGTAGTCAAAAAACTCCTCGGTGGCAAGGCTCCGGGGGTGGATGAGATCCGCCCCGAGTTTCTCAAGTCTCTGGATGTTGTGGGGCTGTCTTGGCTGACACGCCTCTGCAGCATCGCGTGGAGTTCGGGAACGGTGCCTCTGGACTGGCAGACCGGGGTGGTGGTCCCTCTTTTTAAGAAGGGGGACCGGAGATTGTGTTCCAACTACAGGGGGATCACACTCCTTAGCCTCCCTGGGAAAGTCTATGCCAGGGTACTGGAAAGGAGAATCCGACCGATAGTCGAACCTCGGATTCAGGAGGAGCAATGCGGTTTTCGCCCTGGCCGTGGAACACTGGACCAGCTCTATACCCTCACTAGGGTGTTGGAGGGTTCGTGGGAGTTTGCCCAACCAGTCCATATGTGTTTTGTGGACCTGGAGAAGGCATTCGACCGTGTCCCTCGTGGCATCCTGTGGGGGGTGCTTCGGGATTATGGGGTTCGGGGCTCGTTGCTACGGGCTGTTCGTTCCCTGTATGACCGGAGCAGGAGCTTGGTTCGCATTGCCGGCAGTAAGTCAGACCTGTTCCCGGTGCATGTTGGACTCCGCCAGGGCTGCCCTTTGTCACCGATTCTGTTCATTATTTTTATGGACAGAATTTCTAGGCGCAGTCAGGGAACGGAGGGTGTCTGTTTTGGTGGCCGCGAGATCTCGTCTCTGCTTTTTGCGGACGATGTGGTCCTGTTGGCTTCATCAAGTCAAGACTTGCAGCGTGCACTGGGGAGGTTTGCAGCCGAGTGCGAAGCGGCGGGGATGAGAATCAGCACCTCCAAATCCGAGGCCATGGTTCTCAGTCGGAAAAAGGTGGATTGCTCCCTCCGGGTTAGGGGGGAGTTGCTCCCTCAAGTGGAGGAGTTTAAGTATCTTGGGGTCTTGTTCACGAGTGAGGGAAAAATGGAGCGGCAGGTCGACAGACGGATCGGTGCGGCGTCTGCAGTAATGCGGTCATTGTACCGGTCTGTTGTGGTGAAGAGGGAGCTGAGTCGTAAGGCGAAGCTCTCAATTTACCGGTCGATCTACGTCCCTACCCTCACCTATGGTCATGAACTCTGGATCATGACCGAAAGAATGAGATCGCGGATACAAGCGGCAGAAATGAGTTTCCTCCGCAGAGTGGCTGGACGCACCCTTAGGGATAGGGTGAGGAGCTCAGTCACCCGGGAGGAGCTCGGAGTAGAGCCGCTGCTCCTCCGCATCGAGAGGAGCCAGTTGAGGTGGCTCGGGCATCTGTTCCGGATGCCTCCTGGACGCCTCCCTGGGGAGGTGCTCCGGGCTTGTCCCACTGGGAGGAGGCCTCGGGGCAGACCCAGGACACGTTGGAGAGACTATGTCTCCCGGCTGGCCTGGGAACGCCTTGGGGTTCCCCCAGAGGAACTAGAGGAGGTGTGCGGGGAGAGGGAGGTCTGGAGTACTCTGCTCGGACTGCTGCCCCCGCGACCCGGCCCCGGATAAAAGCGGAGGAAGATGGATGGATGGATGGATGTTTGTATGTGTTCAGTGTTTGTAAGTGATATAAAGAATATAACCAACGCAGTGTGTGCACTACTAACTAACCACTAAGTTAGTTTAACTGTAGAATGAATAAGTGATTTTTCTCCTCAACCCTAATTGAGACAGACCTGCTGTGTCACACCATGCACCCAGCATTCTGTACGACCTTAAATGTATTGGCAGTCAGATTTTCCCAGGATGAAATTGTTCAATAAATATTGAGGTTATCAGGTAGAAATGGAGGGGCAGTGTTTAAGGAAGGCTGTACTGTCTCTCAAACTCCCTTTAGTCCTTCCTTACTGGAACAAATTTTTAGGAAGGTTTCATCTTTGAATTATTATAACAAAGTATTCTAATAGCAACCCATTGTTCCTTACTTTTAACCAGTCTTTTTTTTCGCTCTGATTGTGGTTCCTGTCTGGAGATGACATTGAAGGTCAAGAGATTTCAACATATTTGTTTTTCTTTAGAGCAGTAAGACCTCAGGGAACTTCCTTAAAACAAGCAGCACTGAAAAGTCAGCCGGTGCAAAGGGAATGATTTCTTAACTTTTTTTTTATCTTTCAATGCGCCACTAAAATCTAAAATCTTCCATTTAATATCACAGTTTCAGTAAAATGAATCATTTCATGGAGTTAATGATTGAGCCTGCATTCCTCAGAGACACTGACAAGAGAGCAAAAAAGATTTCAAAATAGCTGTAAATGCAATGATAACCTACAATCACACTCTCTTTTACTTTGATATTTTTAATTGCATGTTAAGACTACATTTGTTAAGAGTTATTATCCTAATGAATTTGGCATTTGGCCTGCTGTGACAAAGGTTGACAATGACAGTGTCAATGACACCTGTGAGGACACTTAAATGTCTTTTGTCTTTTTGATGTCTTCGTTGTTTTTCACATCACTGGCTGTTTCTTCGACCTGCTACTGTAGAATATTTCAGGAGGAAAACATCTACAGCGTGCCTTATATTTGTCGGCATCAGTTCATTTCCTGCAGGCTCCCTCAGCTAATACACCACTATACTGAACAGTTGACCCGTGAACAACATGGGTTTGAACTGCATGGGTCCACGTAGAGGGGGATTTTTTCAATAAATATATTGGAACATTTTTTGGAGATTGGCGACAATTTGAAAAAACTCACCGACGAACCGCGTGGCCTAGAAATGTCAAAAAAATCATGAAAAAGTTAGCTATGTCATGAATGCATAAAATATATGCAGATGCTAGTCTATTTTTTCAATTACTACCATAAAATATACGTGTAGTACATATAACATATAGAGTGTTTTGTATCATATAAAACAATTTTGATTTAGGTACTGACAGACAGACAGACGATTCATCTTGTAAACAGATGACGTAAACTTACGGTATCAATAAATACAGTACAATACTGTCAATGTATTTCCTCTTCCTTATGATTTTCTTAATACTTTCTTTAGCTTACTTTATTGTAAGAATACAGTATATAATACATATATAACATACAAAATATGTGTTAATCAACTGTTTATGTTATCGGTGAGGCTTCCGGTCAACAGTAGGCTATTAGTAGCTAAGTTTTCGGGGAGTCAAAAGTTATACGTGGATATTTGACTGCACGGGGGGTCAGCGCCCCTGACCGTCATGTTGTTTAAGGGTCAACTGTATATACAAATGCACTGCAGACGACGCTTAGCCTAAAGCCTTGCTTAACGTAACGGTCAGTGACTGACAAACTTTTTATTCTATATAAATAAATCAGGATATAGATCACGAGTTTTGTTAGCGATGTGATGATTTTAACGAATTTAAGGGACTCTATATAAGATTATTACACAACCTCCAACGGAAAGTGAGGATCTGGGTATATACCGCACATGACGCCTACATATGAAAATTACAACAGTACTTCTGCTCTAATAATATGTTGAAATAATGAAAGAGCATTATGATTTTGACAGATGTGTGTGGAATTTGAATAGATGGTTTAAATTTTTCTGCTATTTTCTTACCCTGGTTTGTACCACTGGAATTGGGATGCAAACATAAAGGTACTGCGATAAATACTTTCAACAGATGATGTGCAAGCAGACAAAATTGAATAAAGAATTAGGATCAGAATCATACTTTGTCAGGATGGTAATTGGACAGAAATTTCCCATTTCCCCAGAAATGTGCTTAATGAGAGTGTGATCAAAATATATATACAATATCTAACCATGATTTGTGTCCTGTGTGGATGTGAAATGGGGGCATGCTCCAAGGTGTGGTGTGTGTGTGTGTGTGTGTTCAGGGAGGAGGGGGTTGACAGGTATAAATTCCAGTCATTGTATTAATGCCCTTTCACAATGCTGCACACCAGCACTGGTGCCACACACACCAGTTTCCTTTGATCAGAGTGAAACTGCTTTACAATAGAACTTGAAGCATTTACTACATCTGCTTCTGTCTGTTAAGGGACAGGATCAAGCTCCTGAAAGGTAGGAGAATAAATCTCCGGTCTGTCATTTTCATCACCGTGTGTTTGTGCAAAACACACAGCAGTTAACCAATGCAAACCCGTATCGCCGAAGAGTAATTCAATCATTTATTTTTGGACACATATCCTAGAGTGTAATAATTCACTTTGCACATATACATATACATATACAAACACACATACACACTGATAGAAATGTAGATGAAATTACTGAAACTAATTCAATACCTGTTTCTTATTATTCACTTTATTGCACAGGTCTCCAGTTTGGTCACACAGACACAACTAGGGAAAGATTGTTTCTCTTCTATTCCAAGGCGTATGGTTAAAATTGTTTCTTGGGATATTCTTACAAATAAGATTTTTTGGCATTTCTTAAGTATTACATGTGTTCATTATGAATGCAGAAGCATAATTTTACTTTCTCATCTATTTATGAACTTCATTCTCTTGGTTTTATCCTTACAGAGTGAAGAACGCTACAGTACAATAAATACCTATAATTATTAACGATATTAATTGATTATTGGCAATGGGCCACCGGCCATCTAAGCATACCCTGCAGACATTGGAAACCATTCCACAAGTTTCATTGTCCTCAGGTAAGCTGTTCTCCTCATGGAATTCTTTATTCCAAGGTCAACACCTTTGTCCTCACTGCCCCCAGACAAGACACCAGCGATGGTCCAATATTCTCTTCCCCTATTATACAGAATCGGAGACGTCAGACCAGACGTCTGAGCACCAAGATTCCAAGCAGGACTTAAGGTCTCCTTCCATCTACAGTGTCATCGACACTGTGCCGCAGCTTGACTTCTACATCAATGCAACAGCAACAGGCCGTTATCGACGCAGCAGACCATCGTTGGAAGTCCTTCGAAAGGCAACAGATGTACATGCAAATTTTACACGCTTTTACCAGTACTGTGCCTTGCTATGATGTTCAGATGTCCAGCAGTTGTAGTATCCCTCAACCGATGCAAGTTATTTTTCATAGGCTTATGTGAATTAGAGTATGTATCAGTTTTCACCTGTGATTTTATATGTGTTTCAACATGTCACTGTTATCTGAAGTCTACGATATTGTGTTTATTAGCATTGTTACTGTCATTGGTACTATTAATTCATTGAGTAGTTGGCACATTTGTCAGAATGACTTACAGTATTGAGCCATTTAATGAAGTCGGAAGCTAGAACTGAACACACACACTGCATATGCAGGGTCTTTATAGGGCAGCTGGTTTCGTAGGGGTTAGAGCTGCTGCCTTTGGACCCCAAGGGTGCAGGTTTGAGTCTTACTTCCAGCTGTAATGCCCTTGAGTAAGGTAGTTACCCTAAAATTGCTCCAGTTAAAAATACCCAGCTGTTTAAATGGGTAAATAATTTAACAATGTAAGTTGCTTTGGAGAAAAGTGTCAGTTACATAAAATAATGTAAACCAGTGTGGCTTTGAGCAACAACCTTGAGGTTACATTGGCAGCTCAGACTCTGGACCACCAGGCCTCTGACTTGGACAAGATAGTTACTCATAGTCACTACAATGCCTGCAGTCCAAGTACTATATTAAGTGTCATAATTGTGATGGTAATAGTGGAGTGTGTTATTTTCCCTGTCAGCGTGTTGCCGTTGCGTCGGTACATGTTGTGTGTGTGTGTGTGTGTATGAATATTCACTGAAATGCGTTACTCTGTGTGTGTCAGGATGTGGAGCTTGGCACTGAGGGTAGTGGTGAAGGAACAGCTGAACTGGCTGGTACTCCAGAGTCAGCCCAGGGAGGTGCGAACAATAGGCGGAAGGCCGCAGCTCAACCCGTGCGCTTCGGCTGGATCACGGGAGTCATGGTGAGATAAGAACGCATAAGCAAATACATACAGGGACATACTCACACACACAAACACACACACTCTCTCTAAAAACGCTTGTCCCGAATCGGGTCGCGGCAAACCGGAGCCTAACCTGGCAAGACAGTGCACAGGGCCGGAGGGGGAGGAACACACCCCGGACGGGACGCCAGTACATTGCAAGGCACTCCAAGCATGACTCAAACCCCAGACCCACCAGAAAGCGGGATCTGGCTAAACCCACTGCACCACCGCGCCACCACGCCCCCCTATGGACATACTCATAGATATGTAAAAAAAAAAAAACATTTTAAGCCCCCACTCTGCAACTGCAATCTTTTCGTTTGGAGAATATACCTGGATATATACCTGGATACATGACAAAATCAATCATTGCATATGCTTTGCACGTGTTGTCCCTCAGGGAACAGTGGTGAATATGAATATTATACAGAGAATGTAAACCCACTGGCACCACTGTTGATAATGCCTTTGAACAATGGTGAATATATGGTCTATGCTGATTTTGATATTTTAGATACTGTTGTGCTAGTTCTACATTGACTATGTTAATGCTGCTGGTTCTTGCAGATCCGCTGCATGCTCAACATCTGGGGAGTCATTACGTTTCTTCGTTTGTCCTGGATCACATCCCAAGCAGGCATCCGTGAGTTTTCTCGTCAGCCGACCCTGTATCTTTCAAAAAACTTCCTCCCTCAAGTCCTTTCCTTCTGACTCCACTCCTATTGCTGTTTCTCCAAATTTCCAAACAAGAAACACTTTTAATAATTGCTTTTTGCTTGGCTTTTTGAACTTTTCAAACTACGGGAATCTCTCAATTTAGGAAATTAGCCCATTCCTGAAAATGATGTGGATGCTGAAATTTTGGATACCAAAAGCCTATTTCTGTTTATTTTAAATTGAAAAAATGTGTTCCCAGCCCATCCGAAAACCCCAAATCAATTTGCAGTCCATGATTTCAATATGATATAAAGCACTTACATTTGCATTTATTAATTTAGCATTTTCTTTCTTAGAGATCTGGATGCAGACGTGAATCACTTCCAACAGTTATTAATGGGTGTGTTTCTAGGCAATACATTTCGGAAACTTTGTTTTCCTTAAATCCAGCAGACAGTTGTTAAAAAAAAGTGCAAACAAAAGTACCCGAAACAGTCGATGGTACACTAGCTCCAACTACTGTAGATTACTGTACTTCTGCTTCACTCTCGCGATCTATGACTTTCTAATTTTTTTGGACGCGCTTCGGATAAATTTTGTTAAAGCGATTTTTCATTTCTGATACTGAAAATTGGGTATTAAAAATCGATAACAGTTATACTGAAATTTTGGATAGAGGGAGTTCGTAAATCAAGGGATGCCTGTATATTACCATATTTTTCTTCACATCTTATTCCATCTGAGTATTTTACTCCATTTCTTTGTGTATGTCTCAGTGTTCATTTGTATTCAAATTTCGTTCATTTGATTGAAGTTTCGTATTGAAACACTGAAGCTTGAAACCTATGACATAAATAACGTTCACAAAAACCTTCCCAGTTCTCACTTGGCTCATCATCCTCATGTCCGTCCTTGTGACATCCATAACTGCACTGTCTGTCTCTGCTATCTCCACCAATGGGAAGGTGTATTCAGGTTAGTGCTGTTACAAATGTTTATATATGTGTGTGAGTGTGTATACATGGATCTGTGTTATTATTTACAGTAGGCTGGAACCAGATGGTCCAGCTATTTATTTCCACTTTAAACCTCTTCTACTGTCTTTCCCACCAATCCGCAGGGGGTGCCTACTTCATGATCTCTCGCACCCTTGGTCCAGAGGTGGGAGGTCCAATCGGTGTGGTTTACTCCTTTGCAAACGCTATTGGCTGTGCCTTACACACCGTGGGCTTCTCAGAAACCGTCCGAGACCTTCTAATAGTAATGGAACATCATTCACATATATTTTCTTGTATTACAAATGAAAATGAGTGCATTTTTTAAACTCTTGTTGTAACTTGTACTTGGGTATCAATAAAATGACTTGAGTTGTTTGGGATTAAGTGGAATATGCCATTATGGTTCTGGCTGAAGGATTTTTGCTTAGTCCTACACTTGCATTTTGTGAAACTAACAGTAATATATTATAGTTTTGTAAATGAAACTTTAACATGGTAAATGGTTTTGTCTCTGGCAGGAATATAATGCAGTGATTGTTGATCCAGTCAACGATGTAAGGATTGTGGGCGTGGCCACAGTCACAATGCTGCTCTTGATTTCATTGGCTGGCATGGAGTGGGAGGCCAAGGTAGCCCCTCCCTTCCCAATATCACTCTCTGCCACTTCATCATCATTTCCCAGTAGATATCTTGCTAATTGTAAAGACAACCGACTAATACATTGAACCAAAACTTTATTCGCTGACAGTCCCTTGCTATCAGTAACTTCTTGTCCAAGTCAGAGGCATGGTGGTCTAGAGCCTGATTTTGATCATTGAAGCACAGGGCAGGGTTCACCCATCCATCGCAGGGTAGCCAAACATATTCATCCACTCACAGAAGCTATAAACAATTTAGAATCACCAATTCCCTTGAAAAGCAGCTTTGGGCTGTGGAAGGAAGCTGGAGGATACCACACAAACATGTGGAGAAGATGTAAACTCCACACAGACTGAGCTTGGTATGAACCTATTCTCAAAAAGCAATATATATATTAACCAGGCAATTTATCACATATCGGGTTCAGTTTTGTATCGTGAGGGATGGAGATTCAGTGCGTGACAGAATAGCTTACACTGCCCGTTGTTGTGGATTACAGCGGTTTACATTTATTCATTTAGCTGATGCTTTTCACCAAAGCAACTTACAATGTTAAAGTCCTTACAAGCTATTTACCCATTTATACAGCTGGGTAGTTTTACTGGAGTGACTTGGGGTAATACCTTGCTCAAAGGTACTACAGCCAGAGGGGTGGAATTCAACCTGCAATCTTTGGATACACAGGCAGTAGCTCTAATCAATACAATACCAGCTGTCACATGTATATGGTTACGTACACATGCCTGCTGTGAGCCCCCCAGCTGCCAAACAGTCTTGTTTTTTATCCTATGTACCTGTCCCTATCTCCTTTGATATGCTCATGTCTTGTCTTTCTTCTGTCCTCAAAAGTATGCAATGTCCTCATACTAAGCGCCATGTTTTTTTGGAACTTCTAGCTGTGTTTTATTGACTAAATCATGTTATGTAAACATATGAATGTGACCAGTAAGAAGTTGTTAGTAGCTCACACCCACTCCAAATGTACTTAAGGAGTGTAATGTTTTTGTTGGCGGAGCCCTGATTCCCCAGCGCTGGTTTGAGTGCTGAACAGATGTGCAATAATCTGATGATAAACCCTTTATTACTTTTATTTACTGAGTGATGTTAAGTGTTAATAGAATTCCCCAACAAGTGCCCTTAAGGGATAAGTGCCCACAACATTATTTGCAAAGACAACATGGCCAGTCAAACAGGGAAGTTTGCAGCATGACTCACTTTGCCCATCATCTCTTATGTTCATGTAAGGTGTAAATGTTTATGTAGGATAACTTTAAGATGATGCCCGGATAAACCTTTACACAGCTACTCCTGTAATGTAACGTAAATGTTTACATGTATCTCGAAAAAACAAAAAAAAATTCTAGGAAGGTGATAAAAAATCGTCGATATTCTGATAAAGTTTTATGCAGCTCCTTGTGTGGTGAACATTGGTTCATATGGTGGAAAGAAACAAACTAACTGCACTTGAAAATCACGTGTCTCCATCTAAATCTCTCTTCCTGATAATGTGATGCATACATTGTATTTTCGATGAGATGTACGTCGCTTTGGAGAAAAACGTCTGATAAATGAACAAATGTAAACGTAAGCTTAAGTTGCTGCTGTAAATATACTACACAGGAACGTTAAAGTTTTATTTTTTGGCAGAATGGCCAGCGATTACAGCTTGCGTTGACTGCTGTACTAGTGGTTTGGTACATTGTGTTTGGGTGATTGTAGGAGAATGTGAAGCAAGAGATATCTGTTGATAGTGAGGGTTTCTTTGGTGAAGAGTTTATCATGTGGCTCTTTTCATTTTACCCGTCTCTCTTGAACCCTTCAATTTTTCCTTCACTGTTCATTTTACTTCAGATTTTAATGCAGACTTCTTTTTGGATTACACCATTTTGAACATCACGTTTCTGAACAGTGCGGTTTGTATTCTAAAGGATTCTTGATCTAAAAGCTGGTTATATTTTTATACGGAGATTTAAAAGCAGAGGTATTTACTAACATAATGAACAGAGAGAACTGAGATCCCCTAATTATTGGAATTTTAAATGCTTACTTTTAGTCTTGTTAAAGAGATCTTAAATGGTCAAATTTGGATCCAAAAACAGATATTGGTCACGGAAATTCTGCAGGTCTTAAGACTGACTATACAGTGGCAGAAAATACTAGTTTCCTCCTCAAAATTAAACTGATGCCTTTTGCAACATGCTGTTAATAACCCATGTGGCCTAACCATTGCTTTTTACACGCCTGTATTTGAGGAAACACTTAAAATGTATGTACATGCGAAGACCTGAAACTCTTGTATGCTATATTTCTTTCAAAAAAGGAAATACATTCTTGTGTTTTTTGTATTTTACTTGTTGTTTTTCTCTCACTATCCTCAGAAACGTTTAACTCTGTCTCTCTCTAGCTCTCTCTCTTCCTCTTTCTCAGTCAGGTTGAATTCAAGATATTCATAGAAAGTCAAGAATAACCAAAATTAAATGATCTACATTTCTTCTAGACGCAAATTCTCTTCTTTGCAATTCTCATGGTTTCCTTCGTCAACTACTTTGTGGGAACTCTGATTCCAGCCACTCCAGAGAAGCAGTCCGTAGGATTCTTTGGCTACAACAGTAAGTGTTCGGGGGCAGATTATGGAACAACCATGGTAGTTTTATACGTTAAACTTTTTAAGTCACTTGTTCAGTGTTTGGTGGGTAGGGCACTGTCTTCCTACTACTATAAATGCTAGATATACATTGAATGTGTTGTATCATGGTCCCGGAAAAACCTTAGACCACATCACACTTGACATTTCGTTCCACTGTGTACAAGCTATGTAGAGGAACGACAATAAAAACCCACTTGAACTTGACTGGCATTGATGCAAATGAAAATAAATGCCAGTAAATGTTTATGCCATTTACTGACTAGATGTGCGTAGTCACCAAAGGGTTGAATGAACTATTCCAGGTGAGATTTTTGTCACAAACCTGATGCCAAACTGGAGAGGACCTGAGGCGAACTTCTTCCAGATGTTTGCAATCTTCTTCCCATCTGCCATTGGAATTCTGTCTGGGGCCAACATTTCTGGAGATCTAAAGGTATAGATGTCAGGGAACAGTGTTGTGTAACAATTTTCATATGTAAGTACAGTATACGGTATAGAGACTTTGTGGTTCACTACAATATAGAACTGTGGTCTTGAATAAATTTATCCTTGATCGCTCAGATTGGCACTTGATTGAGTTGATTTACAAAATGGATAAAAATGTTACATAATATTATGTACTACAAAACATTGGAAAGGTGCATTAACATTAATCCATAACACACGATAAAGAAAAAAAAAAACAACTCTGAAGCTATGGAGCAATTTATTCATAAATGCATTTTTCCAGCTTTTCTTAAATTTTTTTAATGCATAAATTGGTTGCTTTCTTTGTGTATGTCTCTATGTGTGTTTGTCCAGGATCCAGAAATAGCAATTCCAAAGGGCACACTGATGGCTATTTTTTGGACAACACTCAGTTACCTGGGGATATCTGCTACCATAGGTTAGCCTTTATTCCATTAGTGGTGTCTTTATACGTATGTCACTGACAGTCAAAACTAAAACCTCTAATCTTATCTGAATCCCCTTCCAGGAGCATGTGTTGTGCGGGATGCCTCAGGGAGTATGAATGACAGTATATCTGGAAATGTGTCATGTGAGGGCATGGGATGCAATCTAGGCTGGGATTTCTCTCAGTGTGAAATGAATCAGACTTGCAAGTACGGGCTGGCCAACAACTTCCAGGTGAGGCCTTTACCACTAAGGACACCCCTCTACTTACATAAATTTTACTTACGTACGTAAATCCGGATTCACGTCAAAAACTCCCGGCATACACATTATTTATGAATAGTGCTTAGTCAAAACATCTGAAATATGTTAAGGGCAAGTCAGCGTAACCAGCCAAGGCAGGAAGCTGCATCTTCCCAGTTCTCGTGTGTTTTGAGCTGTGAACACATCTCATCTCCTTCGTGTATTGCTTTTTTCGCATATTTTTTACTCATTTCATTGTTCACAATGACCGGTGGTGAACGTGCACTTGAAGGAAAAACGAGAACCTTATCGCAAGCGTACGGCAATCGATTTGGAGGTGAAATTGAAAATAATAAGGAAGTATGAAAATGGACAAAAATGATGGTCTATAGCACGGGAATCAGGTTTAGCCGTATCGACTATAAATACAATAGTGAAGGATGCTGCATGTATGAAGGAGCACGTGATGATGTTTAATGGTGGGGGAGGAGGGGGAATCTGACATACATAACTTTTGACTTATGTAAGGGGATGAAGAACAGTCTATTTGCGTAAGTCGAATCAAGGGATGCCTGTAGGTCACAGGAACTCACTGAATCAGTGCTGCAGAGTAACCCTGTGCCTTTTGGAATGACCTGCACACATTTGGAAGTGCCATCTCTGACTGGGAGAAAAGAAGAAACAAAGAGAATAGGAGGATTTTTTTCAGTTTTGATCTTTTCGGATTGTAATCTGCACATGGTGTCTTCTGACCCCCAGGTGCTTACAACGGTGTCTGGCTTTGGGCCCCTTATCACTGCTGGGATCTTCTCTGCCACACTCTCCTCTGCTCTTGCCTTCATAGTTTCTGCCCCCAAGGTCTTCCAGGTGAGACTGATGTACTGTATGTATGAGATACCGATACATATACAAATTCCACACGTAATTTGCCACACCGGACATTACTCTGAAGAATTTTCTGATACGCAGCAGAATTCAGAATTCCTTCAGTTATGGTAAGACGTACAGATCCTGAGACAGCAAAGCATCACCATTCCCTCACGTTACCACCACCATACTTGACTGTTAATATGATCTTCTGACTGTGGAATAATGTATTTGCTTTACATAACGGGACATATGACATCCAGGAAGTTCCACTTTTGACTCATTTGTCCATAGACAATTCTCCCAAAAGGCTTGGGAATAATCCAGATGCTTCCTGACAAATGAGACATAAGCATTTATGTCCTTCTTGGTTAGCCATGATTTCCTCTTGCTACCCTCTCATGAAGCCCATTAAAGCTCTGTCTTTCTGATAGTGGACTTATGAACACCAGCTTTTGCTGAGGCAGATGAGATCTGCAGTTTTTTGGATGTTTTGTGGGTCCTTTGTGACTTCCTTGATGATTTCATGCTGCTTCCTTGGAAATATTTTGGCTGGGAAGATTCAGTCCTGGTTTTTATGAACATTATTGCTCTCTTTGTGGCTCGGTAGAGTTCCAGAGTCACTCTATTTAGGCTGATAGATATCAACATTTTTTTTTAAATCTCTTTTGAAATTTCCTTTGATTGTGGCATAATGGCGTTTGTTCATTCTTTGTATTAGCAAATTGACCCTGATAATAAGGGTCAAAACGAATGGGTTTTATGTTGATCAGGACTGGTGGTGTTCAGTCAGCTCACTCTGTCCCTTTAATTGAGTTGATCTAACTAAGGGGTAATTAGTTTTTCACACCATTCTATTTGGTATCAGATAATTTTGTTAATTAAATACATAAGAAAAAATTTATTTTTTCATTCAAGTTCCTTTTGTCTAACATTAGATTTTGGTTAAAAACCTGAAAACACACACATTTTCAGAACCGCTCGTCCCATACGGGGTCACGGGGAACCGGAGCCTACCCGGTAACACAGGGTGTAAGGCCGGAGGGGGAGGGGACACACCCAGGACGGGATGCCAGTCCATCACAAGGCACCCCAAGCAGGACTTGAACCCCAGAACCACCCGGAGAGCAGGACTGCAGCCCAACCCACTGCGCCACCGCACCCCCCAACCTGAAAACATTCAGTGTCAAAAATGTTAATAGTACCGGAAATAGGGAAGGGGGCATGTTCTTTTTTCACAGCACGATATTCAGAGATGCACATCAATGGAAGCCTTCATACAAAAGCCCCATGGTAGCTGGCATATGAATTGAAAGAATCACTAGAATTTAACAATACTGCATATTGCTAAACAATGGGAATAATATCTCACTTGTTCTCTCTCCATTGCTCCCAGTGTCTCTGTAGAGACAATATCTACCCATACATTGGCTTCTTTGGCAAGGGTTATGGGAAAAATCAAGAGCCCTTCCGTGCATATGTTCTCACATACTTCATCGCTGTAGCCTTCATTCTAATCGGTAAGTTTTTCTAAAAATGATGGACTGTCATGTGGCATTTGTAGATATGTGTTCTGGAAGTTCATAATAAGTCTTCTCACATTCATCTTGTTCTGTTTTTTGACTTTTCTCTCCTTCAGGTGATCTGAATTCCATTGCTCCACTCATCTCCAACTTCTTCCTCTGCTCCTATTCTCTCATCAACGTCAGCTGCTTTCATGCCTCGATCACAAACTCACCCGGTGAGTATTTCAATTTGCCGTTACCCTGAAGCCTGCAAAAACCCAGCAGTTTGACAGTACCTGACCAAAAAGGCAATGGCCCAAACAATAGACACATTTGCACATTTGATCAGTGGTATCTTCCCTAAAGTTAACACTAAAGCTAAAGTTGCAAAGTTTTATCTTTTAATCAGAGGAAATTTTACTTTAAATGGCACACATGCAAAACATAATAATACACCTAAGCTGTTACCTGTAATTTTACATTCTAATGCTCCATTTTAATGTTGTGTACTACAGGATGGAGACCTTCTTTCAAATACTACAGTCACTGGGTAGCCTTATTCGGGGTTGTCATTTCTGTTGTCCTGATGTTCCTGCTAAACTGGTGGGCTGCACTTATAGCCTTCGGCCTTATCTTCTTCCTATTGGGATATGTCATCTACAAGAAACCAGGTAAGGCCTGCCAGGGAACATTCTAGAAGAGATGTAGAAGATGCACATTCATAGATCTGCAGGGTACAGTATTTTTAGACTGCTATTTGAAACTTTATGGTTTCATACCATGGTTCCATCAGATGGTTTCATCTGTTCTGCTGTAACAACCAACTGTATTTTTTGCTGCTAATTAATTTTTTTATGTAGTACCATGGTCCTGGAGGAATGTTGTTTCGTTTCACTGTATACTGTCCCATGGGGTGCGGTAGCGCAGTGGGTTGGACCGGGTCCGGGGTTCGAGTCCTGCTTGGGGTGCCCTGCGACGGACTGGTGTCCCGTCCTGGGTGTGTCCCCTCCCCCCTCCAGCCTTTTGCCCTCTGTTGCCGGGTTAGACTCTGGCTCCCTACGACCCCATATGGGATGAGCGGTTCAAACAATGTGTGTGTGGGTATACTGTACCAGCTGTATATGGTTGAAATGACAATAAAATCACTCTTACTTGTGTTAAGGAGTGTCACAGAGCAAGGGTTAAAACCCTTAAGCTGTTTCAGGCACACAGTGTATCTCCTGTTACATCTGTTCCCACAGCTCAATTTTGTACACCGATAGTAGGCCGTTACTTTTGACGTGTCGGCTGCAGTGTAAGGTGTGGTCTGCTCTAGGCCAGGATTGCACTGGCCTTGCGTGTTCACAGTCACCTGAACGGACTCGAGTTTGAGGTTCATACAAGTGTTAAAATTGCATATGTGCAGTAAGTAAGGAAGTGAAGGCTGAAAAAAGTCTATCAATCTTTCTTTAATATCTGTGTCACACAGGTGACAACCAGTTATGATAAAATAACTTTTGTGAAAAAAACCCAAGAAACTCATACAGAGAGCTCTTAAATCATATTTATAGGGCTGCAAAGTTGGAAGCGATCTTTCCTGTTGGGTCTCCTGATTATGCATTTTGGCTAAATGTGCAGAGCAATTGCCCCATTTCTGCACCTCTTGCAACCAACCCAATTGTTACTTCTCCAGTTACCCCAATACTAGAGTAAGTTGAACTAACTTGGGTTCAGTCATTACATTCTATTTATCTAAGATGAAGCCATGTGAAATTTTGGGCAAAACTTGTAATTCAAAACATGTAACTCAAATTCTTTCAAAGCCTTTGGGTACAATGTGGATTGTACAATGTTTTACCTTACATTTCACTATTTAATACAACCCCGCAGTGTGCAGTCTTGGGTGTGATTTGTGGAGAACCTTTCTTAGTGTTGCACTTGTCTGTACTACAGAGGACTTTAGTATGGTATGACAGGAATGGGTAATGTATGAAAATTTTTAAACATGGGATAACCAGCCCTCTTGCCACCAAGGATACACTTCCATGCCTTCCATCACTCACAATAGCACTCCAACAGAGTCAGTCCATTTGCACAAAGCCAGGACAGAGTCCATCCTAAAAGAAAATTATAACAAATACACAACGTCACACTCCTTCTGCATCCTTCCTTTCTTCAGCGGTTAACTGGGGCTCCTCGGTGCAGGCTGGAACCTACAACATGGCCCTGTCCTACTCTGTCTCGCTCTCAGGGGTGGAAGACCACGTCAAGAACTTTAGGTGAGTGGAGAGTTTGATCTGTGAAGTGACCCACCTGACTTTTCAGCTGTACTACAGCAGTGTCATTTTGATCTCACCCACATGTTCCCTTTTCCTCTTAGACCGCAGTGTCTCGTTCTGACAGGTCCCCCAAATGTGCGCCCAGCGCTGGTGGACTTCGTGAGCTCCTTCACCAAAAACATCAGTCTGATGATCTGTGGTGACATCCTCATGGTGAGTCATGTGCTGGTAGCAACATCAGAGTGACTGGATGTTCACCATCTCATGTATGTCATGTAACTTCTCCATGTCTCTACCACTTCCCCCAGGACAATGACAAATCAGTCGTGCCCCAACACAACATTGAAGCTCTTGTTAAATGGTTAAACCGCAGGAAAGTTCGCTCTTTTTACACCCCCTTTGCTGGGGCCAGTCTCAGAGAGGGCACCCGCAGCCTCTTGCAGGTACCTGCCACCTGATGCTTCCTGTCCCCTGCAAAACTGTCCCCTTCCTACCTGATTGCTTTCTCTAAGTACAAGTACCCCCCTTTTCTCTTTCCTTTCTTGGAAAGCACTCATATTCACCTTATTGCTTTTCCATGTTTGGCTTACGCTTTCTTATTCATACTGTTTACTCTATGTAACACTCAGTTTTCTGCTTAATCTATTGCTTGCCTGAAAAACATAGTAAACAACTTCTGCTTCTAAACAACCTTTGATGATAGGGTAAATGTAGTGAGAAGCTCCCATTTATTACAGGCTATAGGTCTTGGAAAACTGAAGCCAAATATTCTCATAATGGGATTCAAGACCAGCTGGCAGGAGTGCTCCCCACACAGTCTGGAGGACTATATTTCCACCATAAAGTGAGGAACATTGCGTTTAAATGGTATTTTTATAAAATTGTGGAACTATGTTCATGTCCATGATCCCTTACTGGATAGGAGACAGTGTGACACCTTAACATGAAGCAAAGCTTACTGTGGAGCAGATGTTGGAGTGTTAAAGTGATGAGTGTGAAGCTGTGGGTAGGATGGCCCAGTAGATGGTAGACGTAGCAGTTAGTGTGGGGCGGAATTTCGACTTATTATTCTAAATAACAAACATGGGGTTGGAAAGACAAACCGTGCTATTTATTTAAACTTCCGTCTCTCTCAGTGACACATTTGACTCCAACTACGGTGTGTGTCTGCTGAGGATGATGGATGGACTGGACATTTCAGAGGACACCGAGGGTGAAGGTCAGATTCCACTTAGGTCTGGACCTCTGACGAGGAGCTATTATCATCTTTTAAGGATGAAGGATCATCGGAATGTTTTAATCATGTCCTTTTTTCATGTGCAGTGAACACAGCCTTTGAAATGGAGGAATCAGAAGATGAAGATCACAGAATTCAAAAAGGTGACCTAGACAAAGGCCTACCTACACCCCCCACCAACAGACTATTCATCCATTATCAACAACTGCTTGTCACGAGCAGGGTCGCAGCCTTCTCCACCAACACAGGGTATAAGACCAAAGGGTGAGGGGACCCACCTAGGACAGGACGCCAGTCCGTCGCAAGGCACCCTAAGCAAGGCTTGAACCCCCAGCCTACCACACAGCAGACACCAGCCAAACCCACTGTTCCACCACACCCCCAGATACTAAAAGACTTTCATATAAAACTCTAGCACTCAGACCCTCATCAGTTGGGTATAGGATCTCATAAGAATGATGGCAAGCAGGTTTTGCTGAAAGACTTTTATATCTATACCTTTTATGTCTTGCATAAAAAACTCTGTGCATTGGGTTAAGAACTTTCTCCTGCTCCTCAGATCATGTGGCATCTGATGATACTACCAAGGAGCAGATCCATACAGTGTTTCAGAACAATCAAGGAAAAAAGACCATCGATGTGTACTGGGTCTCTGATGATGGAGGTAAGAAGAGGACAAATGTACTGTAAATCTCAGAATACCACAGCAGATACAGATGACTCTAAAGACAGCCCTCATCTTGAGAACCCTTATGATGGATGACCCATTAACCTCATTATATGTTGGGTCATAATGTCTAACAGTGACCAATCTGTCTGTAGTATGATAACACAGATGAGTCACACAGCCACAAGATACCCACATCTGAACATTTATTCATTTAGCTGAGACTTTTCTCTAAAGCAACTTACTATGTTAGGGCCACAGTTATTACATGCTGAGAATCATTTACCCATTTATACAGCTAGGTAATTTTTTAACAGAGCAATGTAGGGTAAGTACCTTGTTCAAGGGTACTACAGCCAGATGTAGGGATTGAGCCTGCTATCTTTGGGTCTAAAGGCAGTAGCTCTAACCACTACACTACCAGCTGTCCCATAATTATTTGGGTTTCTGACAGTGTCTAGTAGCAATGCCGGAGTGGCAATTGGGAGGTTGGGAACACTTCCTGGTGGGCTGGTGAGGTTTTGACAGAGGAAAGTGTGAGTTACCAGCCAGTACAACCAACCAGAGCAGCAGACTTGCCGGTTTTCACATTTGGCCTGTGTACCATATTCATAAATCTCAGGGAGAGCATGGGCACACACACACACACACTCATACACACACATACACAGGAGTCATTTGCAATATAAGTTCATTGCAAGCCAGGTCCTCATTATGGATCTAGGGGCATGAAGGGCAGCCACCCCCAAACTGGTACAAAGTGGAATTCTGACTGGTAAGCTTGGTCCCATAGTGACAATATGACATGAGATTTTCATTTCTGAGGATGTGTTTCCCCATTGGCAGCTAAATTAAATGTTGAAGGATGTCATCCATGAGGTTCACATCTTTGAAATTTAGAATCTGTGTTAAAGTTGGTTTATAACATTGAGATGTTTCTGTTAAAACGTGCTGTAATATGCAGCCAAAAACAATTAAAGCATATAACATCTAAACAAAAAAAAAAGATGGAGGATGACAGCAGCAGAACAGAGAGAAAGGCGAAAGAAAAAGCAGAAGACAGATTTAGAAATGAAAGTGAAAATAATAGTGCAGTGTAATGTATTTATATTATTCTACATTATTATTATTTTGATTTGGGGCAGCTGGTAGTGTAGTGGTACCCTTGAGCAAGGGACTTAACTCTAAATTGCTCCAGGAAAATTACCCAGCTGTATAAATGGGTAAATAATTGCAAGTCGCTTTGGAGAAAAGTGTCGGCTAAATGAATAATGTGGGAATAAGTGGAAAAAATAACAAAATCTGTTTATATAATTTAACATTCCCGCATGTTAACAATTTTTTTCACACAGTAGAGTCCCTTGTTTATATATCCTTAGGGTTTCATAACACAACCCTTATGGTTTATATAATAAACCATAAGGGTATTTGCGACTTACGATAAAGTGGACTTACAATGAGGTCGTTGGGAACAGAACCATGTCGTAAGTTCAGTATTTATCATGTTAGCAGAAACGGCAAACCATTTCACACATCTCTTGTGTCCCTCGCCGCCTCTGTCTCCCGCCTTTGGATTTTTTTCCCCCCATCTTTCAGGCCTCACTCTGCTGGTGCCCTACCTGCTGACTCGGCGGAAGCGCTGGCGTCAATGCAAGGTGCGCGTCTTCATCGTGGGTGACCAGCAGAGTATGGAGGAACAGCGCAAAGAGTGAGTAAACCATGGGAAACTACTGTAGTAAAGTAGTAAGTTAAAAAAAATTACACATGATGTACACCTTGACAGTGGCTTGTGAAAATGTTGCAGCTCATTAGCAAAAGTGACATCTAGTTATTAGAAATATAATTTTTGATATGTAATTTCTGACAGTGTTGTGATTAGAGCTGCTGCCTTTGGACTCTAAGGTCACAGGTTTAAATTTCATCTCCTGCTATAGTACCCTTGAGCAAGGTACTTACCTTAAATTGCTCCAGTAAAATTACCCAGCTGTATATATGGGTAATAGCTATAATAGGTAATAACTGTATGTATGGGTCAATAATTATAAGTACCTTAACACTGTAAGTTTCTGTGGAAAAAATAATGTAATGTGTCCTTACAGTTCAGCACTAATAATTTTTCAGTAAGTTCATGCTATTAATTGCCTACTTTGAAAGTTATGATTTGCCATTCCTGGAAAAATCTCTATTTGCACAATCTGTTGTGCTCAGTGGAAGATTCTGCTGACTCACCATTTTGCCCGACCAGGATGGTCTCTCTGCTTCAAAAGTTTCGTCTGGACGTCCATGATGTCATTGTGATGACAGACACCGAACGGCGCCCTCACACCAAAAAGTGAGTTACCGCTCATGTACTTGTCATGACATCACTTGCGTGTGAACCTGTTATGTGCAATGTATCACTGGTGACGGTAATCAGTGTTTTGAAGAAAATGACAATGAAGACAGAGCAGGGTCTTGTTACTGTTAAGGGTTTTTTTCTCTCAAGAAACATAAAATTAAGCGCACCTGATATGTACTGCATTATTAAAGTAATATTAACAGTGAAAGTACACTTATTTCCAGTTCACCGGTTCTACTTCATTCCTGAAAACTCACAAAAAACAGAGAACAAAGTTATTTATTCCATTATTAATTATAACTCATTCCAGGCCCATCCCAATTTCACCCTAAAACTGAGAGTGTGGGAACGTGGTTCCCACAATGCACTGTGTCTCATAGCTGCTTGGTGCAGTTTTCAAATGTGATCTCCGTTTATCTCGTCAGACCAAATGAAAATCTGAACTGACTGTTAATGACAGTGGACCAGACGTGTGAAAAACCAAATATTGGGGAACCAGATATGGAAGAATAAGTCTATTAACGATTGCGACTATAGTTAGTTAAGGTAACATGGCTCAGAACGGGGGGGGCGCGGGTTTGGCCAGGTCCTGTTCTCTGGTGGGTATGGGGCTCAAGTCCCGTTTGGACTGCCTTGTGATGGATTGGTGTCCTGTCCTGGGTGTGTCCCCTCCTCATCCAGCCTTATGGAACCCTGCTCAGGACAAGCGGCTACAGCCAATGTGTGTGCGTGTGTGTGCATGTGTGGGCTCAGAACGGGTGGGCAGCCACTGGTACATGTACCCCCAGAATTACATTTTTCCCCTAATTCCATGACCTGACATTTTTCTTATTTGATACCTTTCCTCAGTTGCCAGATTGTTTATTTCAGAGCGACACATTAGCTTAGTCTTCTGTACATATGCTGACTATGCTTTCTTTTTACTGGTCTTGAGGCCCTGCTGTGTGCTTCCTTTACTCTCCCGTGTGTGTTTGTGCAGTATGATGCGCTTTGAAGAGACCCTGGAGCCCTTCAGGTTGAGGGATGGACTGATGGAGGAGGTGACAGTACAAGAACTGAGAAAGGACTTTCCCTGGAAGGTGACCGCCAAGGAATTAGAGGCACTCAGACCAAAGGTGTGGTTTTTGCAGTCAAGTCAGTTGTCTCTGGATGTGTTTATGTGTGTTTCATTCGTTCTTCTCTGGCAGTGTGTGTATAAGGGCAAATCATTATGTGTCTGAGTATATCAAATCTTCAACTTATGGACATGTTAAGGAGCTGTCCATTGGTTGGTGAAAACCCTCTGCTGTGATGTGGCTAAAGTTACAGCCGTTCTGTGGCAATGAAAATTGGACATTTATCGCAGGTATGATCATGCAGCACTTTCTAATAACTTCTAGAAGAGTGCCTAGATATTCCAGAATTCACTGGGGTTATCATGCAAATCAAATCTCGATTTTTGGAGAGAGAGAGATTTAAACACTTCAGCTATCTACATGTTTCTAGAGTGAACTTCAGGTTTGGACCAGAACATTAAAATACACTTCCTTTTCAAATATGTCTGAGTGAATAGTGTATGTACCATAACATCATCAAGAAAGGAGTTTGGGTTGTGATCTAAGAAGAGAATAGTTGGGGAGAAATCAAGTTTTTTGTTAAAGTTTTCTTGGATTGTTGCATGAGCCCCAGTCCAGCAGACTTGTATCTTATTGCATTCCCAAAACAGATGAGTCAAAATGCCTGGAAAGGATTTGCATTTAAAGCACAGTCTAGTCAGCAACTTATCATCCATTTTTCTTCACCATATAGTAACATGTCTGTCTGTATGTTTTTCTATCTGCATCACTTCACCAGTCAGTGTGTGTTTCTGCACATGTGCAACTACCTGTATACATGAGTGGGTAATATTTTCAGTCTGTCTTTTGGTTGGGAACTAATTGTGTTTATATTTTTGTGGCATATTTAATAACTAAAAAAGAGCGTGTCCAGCAAGTTTACCTCCTGGTGACTTCTTACACCTTTTGTCTCTTCTTGGCTTCATGGTGCAGTCAGAGAAAAAGGTGAAGCTGAATGAGATCATTAGAAGGCACTCCAAAGATGCCGCACTAGTCCTAGTGTGAGTACAGAGAGCAATTCTTACGCCATTTTCTGTCTTGCCTGGTTTCCTTATCTTCTTCTTACATTAAACAGAAATTTCCCAGAATATGAACAATTGTAAGAGAAAAAGAACTTTGAACCATGCCTACAGTTTTTTCTTTGTCTTCCAAAAAACTTGGCAATGACACTCATTCTCTTGGATCCTTCAGGAGCTTGCCGGTGCCACAGACTGATTGCCCCAACATCCTGTACATGGCGTGGCTGGACACCTTAACAAGTGGTCTCCACTGTCCTGCTCTGCTCATTCGAGGCAACCAGCAAAATGTGTTGACCTTCTACTGCCAGTGAGCATACGGTTGCAGCAAAGTGATTTCAATTCTCATAGCTATGAAAAATCAAGATGACAGCATCACCTACTGGTTGACTGACACTGGAGGTTAAAAAGAAGTTGGACTTGGAAAGTATCTGCCATTTCTACTCTGCATAGGATTCCATAAAGAACAGCAATCTAACTCTATCTTGCACTTCAAGACCAAGGACTGGAATAACTGTATGACGACACCTCTCTCTGTGCCATGGGGAGCTCTTTCCACAGTTTCATGAATAATTTAAGAAAAAAGGAAATTTCTGGATTGATACTGTTTTTATGCAACGCGCAGTTTTACCATCAATTCTGATTTGTTTTGTGGGGCATATATTACAGTAATTATATATGCACAGTTATGTGTGTATATTAATCAGAATTTTTCACACATTGACAAAATTTTAGCTGAATAACGTAAGATTTCTACTACAATGTTTTAAAAGAAATTAAGGCATTGTGAATATTTTTGTAAAGGGTATGAAATTCTTGTTTGTTAATAGTCCCTGTTATTTCAAGGGACAGAATCTGTGTTAAGTTTTCAGTATATTAATTATATTCTTCTCTTTAATCAGTGTTAAACTGTTAATAAATGTGAAACCCTGAGTACCTGGTGTGTGTTTGTACACTTTTGGTGGGTGTAGTAATACAAGATAGCATGTGAAAAGCAGGCCCTACATGTCCAGTGGTGAATGCTGTTATCCACGTGAATTAAAACTTCAACTGAGTTTTATATGGGTACAAACTACAATCATCCCCCAAGATACGCCCATTCGAGTTACAGGAATTTCACTTTACGAGAAGTGTCATTTAATTCCCATAGTGGGTCTTATGAGATATTTCATTGGGTTTACGAGTGCCGAATTTGGATTTTACGTGCCTCAGGACAGCTCATCAGCACAAGAGTTACACATTCATTTCAGCAGTTAGAAGTATTAGACCGCTGTGTGTTTCAGCAGATGCTTGATGTACTTTCCATCTGGGTTCAGAGTCCACTGAGGGGCTCACATCTGATGACGCCACTGGTTTGGGACACTGTGCAAAAAGAGGTGGAGGAGGAAGGACGTTGGGTTTGTGGTAAACAGCACATGGGGGATGTGGAGGTCACTGGGCATTTATATGCGTTGTGCACAATTGACAGTTGGGCGTAGCTTGGGGTTTGTTCTAATACTTGTATCCGGAAATTTAATTTTAACAAACTTCAAAGAGTGTTATGCAGCACTTAGCTGACACCTTTATCCACTGTTATGTATGACTTACAATGCTAAATATTATTCACACATTTTTTTACAGTAAAGCAATGCAAAGAACACATACATACTCTACATACATACACACTACAGGCAACTGAGAGTCAGCAGTTCACCTGGAACACATTTCTGGACTCTGGGAGGGAATCAAAGCACATGGAGGAAATCCACGAAAAACATGGAGAGAACACACACTGAGCTAGACTGAAACACTCAGCCAAACTCACAACGCAGTAGCTATGAGGCACTAGCGCTTTGCACTGCAACACTCTGCCGCCTCCTGAGGATGAAACTGTTTTCCCAAAAGCACTAGCAATACTACAGTACTCACTGTTGCAATTGCTCTGGATACTTTTTTCCCAGAGAAAAACTCAGTATACTGCTCATAAAACACTCCAACATTTAAACAGTGCGACTGGAATCAAAACTGTCTTCAACACACTACAGATATCTCACTGACAAAACTGCATTTTGCTATAAATTATACACACACACACACACATTTTCAGAACCGCCTGTCCCCTACGGGGTCACGGGGAACCGGAGCCTACCCGGCAACACAGGGCGTAAGGCCGGAGGGGGAAGGGGACACACCCAGGACGGGACGCCAGGCCGCCGCAAGGCACCCCAAGCGGGACTTGAACCCCAGACCCACTGGAGAGCAGGACTGCGGTCCAACCCACTGCGCCACCGCACCCCCTGCCGCTATAAATTATAACTGTACAGAAATATGTTCACATGGTTTAAGTAAGTGGGTTTGTAAATGCACTCAGACACATTTGCTGAAACAGCTTGTCCCCGATGGGGTTGCAGTAAGGCACAACAGGACATAAGGCTAGAGGAGGAGAGGACACACCCAGGGTGGGATGCTAATCTGTCACAAGGCACCCTAAGGGGGACTTGAACCCCAGACCTACCAGAGAGCAGGACCTGGCCAAACCCACTGCGCCACCGTACCCCACTGGTGGGTAAATGCTTACCCGCTTAATGCCGATTTAATATCCTTTTATCATTTACCATATTTTTGTGATTCCCCCATCATTCCTCCAATTTAACTACTTGAGGTTAGGATAACAGGAGCATAATATAAAGTTGCATACTAGGCATTTATGTATGTTGTTAACCAGTAGTGTAACTTTATCTTCTCTTGTATTAATTTATTGTGCTCTTGTGTCAATAAAAATATACTCACAAGGTTGTTAAAAGCCCAAAAAGCAGACAGAATAAAAATATTATTGTATGAAACAAGTCATTTAAGTTTTTTGTGTGTGCATGTGTATGGATGTGTGTGCAAGCTCGTGCATCCTACTCCCTCAACTCTCTGGGCACCTGTAAAGTACAGGCAGCGAGGTCAGCATATGGGTGTGGCATAGATCCCAGCTTCTCCCAGCACTGTGTGTGAGGATCATAGCAGTGCACCCATGGGGTGTCCCTGGTAGAGTCGGCTGAGGATCCACCCAGCAGATAGAGCAGTCCCTCCAGCAGCGTGGCAGCAGGGAAGAGGTGAGGCCGGGGCAGCCGGGGAAATGGAGTCCACGTGTTGAGGGCGGGATTATAAGCTTCGCACTGCAGCTGGTCCCCAAATCCCACCCACAAGGGCTCCAGCCCTCCTGCCACCAGCAGTCTGCCCCCCAAAGCAAGCATGGCATGCCCAGCCCGCCCCACCCCTGCTGTCATGGGGGCGCAGTAAGAAGAGCCCATGCAGGGGTCGTATCTCCACAGATATGGCAAGCAGCCTAGACGTGTGTTGAACCCCCCGGAAATGAATATTTCCTCATTCAGCACCGCAGCAGCATGTCCACACAGCTCTGTATCCAGTGGGTGAGCAAAGCTGAGGTGGTAGGAGAGGTCAGGTGAGTCCGTGATGATATACAAAAGAAGGAAAAGAAAGAGAAAGGAGCAAAGAGAAAATAACCCAGTAAAAAAGTTGATGCAATAAGAGGACTATGTGAAAGTGTGTGAGCAGAGAGGCACAGAAGACACTGGGACAAAAAAAGCTGGGTTGTGTGTAGACAAGTAGCAAAGATCAGACAATGAAAGGAGAGAGGACAGAAGGGCGAAATGAAAGATTACAAAATACAACAGACAGAAAAATAATAAAACAGTAACAGGAAGGACAAAGAAAATAAAAGATAGTACAGATGGCTGAAAAAGATAAAGACAATAAACGAGGAACTGGGACAACCGAAGAGATATACCCTCATTACAGCACTTCTGCTATCACATATTGCGTTACCAAGGCACTGATAATGTCTGTACATGTGAGGTATATATCTGCTATACGTCTGTTAAAGACTCTTCTCTGCATAAAAAGGACAAAAATTTGTGAAAGGCAGTTAAATGCAACTGCACCAGTCTACAATACCCACCACCACATGAGTCACAAAGTTACAGTGCCACCCTACTATTCCTACCTACCTCCAGGTGTTGTCCTCGGGTGAGTAGAACTCCACCGAATCCAGGTAGTGTGTGTCGTCACGGTTCCCACCCAGCACATACAGCTTCCCTTCTAGACACACCGCAGCAAAATAGTCCCTAGGACTGTGCATGTCAGCAAGCTTCTCCCAGTGTCCCTGCGTTGGATCTAGCCTGGAGAAGCAACCGGAAAAAACATATTGGGTACCAGTGATGCTTCAGGTTCCCCTCTTGACCAGAAGTTAAAACTTTGATCCTGGCGAACCCTGGTCAAACTGGTTTTATGGGCTACTTGAAAAGGTTTTTGAGGAATGAATCGTCAATTGTCTGTTAATAGCTGCCACTCTTCACATTTCTGCTTACAGAAAAGGTCATTATTGTACGAAATATTAAACTATAAAAACTAAATATTATAAAACAAATAAATTATTATGATTTACACAGCTGATTCTACTTACCTACTTGGTTTAACCAGTGCAACTTAGGGTTCACATATTTTTACACCTGCGCTGCCTCCGTCTTTTACTACACACATTTATTAATTTAGCAGATGCTTTTTTCCAAAGCGACGTACATCTCATAGAAAAATACAATGAGTGCATTACATCAACAGAAGGAGAGATTCAGATGCACATATGTGATTTTAAAGTACAGTTAATTTGTCAAGGTCCACCATATGAACCAACATACCTGGTTCATGCATACACACAGGATTACCTCTAAAGCAACATATGAAATTGGTCATTACACACCTATTATGTCACATGAGAAAGACTGCTTCTCATTAAGTCACCATTTCATGGTAAAACTAAGGGACAAAAAGGACGGACATACTTTCAAGTAACACTATAAAAAATCTGAATTACAAGACACACAGATATTTCAGAAACAAATCCACTCCAAGTGACACAGACACTTCAGCTTGACATACCTCATTACAGACTTCAGAACGTCATATGACCCATAGTACTTCCGTCCTCCAAGGACATAGAGCTGGTTGTGGAGGACACACACGCAGTGTCGGAACCGAGGTGGCTCCGGAAGCTCAGGCAACACTCTCCATTCTACAGTCCTAATGAGACCCAATCCACGCTGGAAGCGATGCGCAAACCATAGGCTCCGGCTTGGAACACGCCTGGTGAAGTCCTCATTCACAAAGTCGCCACCGACCACAACTAACACCTGAGGGTCAAAATGTTGCGAATGTGAGTACACTAACCCCGCTAAGATCACAATTACCCCATGTCTCTCTGTATTGGGTGATGGACCGAGTGCAGACAGTGCCCGTGTTTGGATGGAGACTGGATGCAAACAGCGAGAATCTCCTTCCTTTTGCAAATCCAGACTTACCTGGTTGTGAGTGCGAGGCTTGCAGGGTGCACCCTTGTGACTCATTTGAAGGAAGGCCTCCACATTCTCCCTTGTCTGTCTGCACCTAGGGTCCTGGGACAGCAGGCTGCAGCTCTGGACCTCCTGCAGCTCACTTCGGGACATGAGACCAAAGCGAACATGCTCCAGGAGTCCTGCCAGAAAGCATAGCCTTTCTCCCAGATCATCCTCCACCCAGGTCTGCACTGCCCGGAACACCTGCACCTAAAGAAAGACATTACGGAACGATAAAACAGAACATTATTGTCAGATTTCTCTGATTTGTTTTGCATTACAACAGCTCTGTCCTTTAAGGACAATAACCTTCACACGTCATATATCTGTGATATATCGGTTATTACCAATATTACCAATGCAAAGCCATTAAAATAGAAATTAAGTTAGAGAAACTGATTGATAAACGGAGACAGAGCAAAATGATGGTGAAAATGAGTGAGAAAAAATGTGGTGCGCCATACTGACCTCACTGTCCACACACAGCGTGTCCTTCTTCAGCAGATGTTCGAGAAGCACGACTGGCAGGTCTCGAAACTTGTTTCCACCTGCCACACAGGAGAAGTGTCTGAGTGCATACTGCTCAGCCTGCTGACCCAGCTGAACAAGCCCGTACGTCTCAGCAAGCACCAGGATGTCCAGACATGAGTTGGCATCTATATGATTCTTCAGAAAATCCTGGCACAGTGTGAGTGCCCCTTGAAGCTGGAAACGTCGCGCGGCCTCCGTTAGCTCCCAGATGTGTTCCCAGCCAAGACACAGGGTTCCAGAATACAGGAAACCAAGGAGAGCGTGTAGTGCCCAGCCTGCCACATCGGGCAGGACTATCACCCTCTCGCTTGACTCCCGCAGTCCTCCACACAGCAGCGCCCGGAAGTAGTCTCCAGCCGCAGCAAGCACCACCCGGTGGGCTAAGGGGAGAAGCAATGTTTCACTTTGTGTGTTACCTAGTGTTGGTTCAGCATGCTTTGAAAATAGGGATATAAAGTCTATCTCTCCGTGCAGACTAGAACTTTTATCAGTTTATCCAGGCTAAATTAAAGTAAAATATTTAGTTATCATTTAGCTAAATTTTCCAAAGACATGCAGCTCAGGTTCACCCATAGTGTGTGAGTGACAGCGTGTTCCACTGATGTATGGATGTATCTAGCAGTGTAAGTCACCTTGGTGAATAAGGTGTGCGGGCTGATAACACTACATAGAGTTCATTGGAAGTCACTTTGGAGAAAAGTGTCTGCTAAATAAATGTAAATGTAAACAATGAATTTCATTGTTGTTTGCTGTTCCCTATTATACTAGTTAATTTAAACAGTGCACAGACTTGTATCATCGCACCCATGAATGTTTGATGTCATGTTTACTGAAACACTTGGTCAGAATTTCTTCCAGCTCCCAAACATCATTTTTTTTCCTTGGCACATGCTCTGTGTCTTCCTTTCCTGTTGCTTCAAAATGTTCAAAGGCTGCAGTGATTGATGGACAGTTTCCTCACCTTATCGTCCTCATCGCACAAGAGATGAGGACGATAAGAAGTGAGAACAGCGCGTGGCAAACAAGTCCAGCCGAACAAGACAGATGCCATATTGCACTCGTTTTGCTTTATGTGGCGTAACTGCAGATAAAACAGGACTTACTGAAAGGCTTACTTACCGCCCACCTCTCAGCACAGCACTACAGACTCCTGATTGAATACGCACAACACAACTTTCTTTCCCTTAATGTGAATTGTGTTTCTTTTGGCCTAGCAGAATGTATTTATACAAACCATATTTACATTAGATATCAGCATTCCTCGTTTCCCCAGCTTAGTATTTGTTCCTTGTTCAGAGTTCTGAGTTATTTAGAAGTTAGAGCTTTTGCTCCTCTCTATTATTTACTATTTATCATTTTCAACTGTTATTTACTTTTTTACTTTTTACTCTTGTTATTGAGACTGCTGGTAGCGTACTGGTTAATATTGCTGCCTTTGGATCCAAAAGTTGCATGTTTAATCCCTACCCCTGGCTGTAGTACTGTTGAACAATGTACTTACTCTAAATTACTCCAATCAAATTACCTAATGGTATACATGGGTAAATAATTGTAAGGTGCTTTGGAGTAAATGCATTAATATTTATTTAATGGACAATTTCCTCCAGTGACTTGTAATTTTAATGTACTATTTACAATTATTCACCCATTTTTCACAGCTATAGGTCATTTTTACTGTATCAGTTCAGGGTAAGTACCTTGTTCAATGGTACTACTGCTGGAACAGCATTCAAACTGTGTAGGATTCAAAGCTCTAACCACTATGACACCTGCTGCAGTATGATGCTGAGTGTCATGTGTCAGAAATGTTCCCCCAAAGGTAAGCTCCCAAAACTTCCTTTATCCTTCCCTATCGTCATATCTGCTTAACTTGGGCCAGGTTCTTGACTCCTCCCCCTAGTCAGTCACTCACCTGGGAAGCTCTCACCACCGTCCACCTGTAGCCACACATCACAACCAACTCCCTCTTCCCACAGGCCTCTCATGGCTCCCAGGCTCAACTCCCTTTCTCTGACAGGACAACAGGGTCCATCATCGGTGTCCCTCCGGAGAGCCTCGGCCAGCCGCTCCACACCCAGCCACCTGCAGACCTCCGTGAGATCATCCGGAACCATACCAACGGCCATGGCTGTATCTCCAGTGTAGGCAAATTCTAGCACAGCCTGTAGTCCTGCCGGGGAGACTTGCTCATCAGCATCTGACCGTGCCCCTGGCCCCGCCTCACCGTGCCGAAGCCACCCCTCGGCAACGTGGCTGATGGCTGCCAACACCAGGCGGTGCGCTCCATAGGAGACGCCACTGAGGTGTAGACTGCAGTCCATCAGCAAGCCCTGGTCACGCAGGCCGCAGAATCCGGAGAACAGGGAGTCACAGTAGGAGGGTAAATGACAGAGGAGAGTCCCAGGGATCTGGGCAGGGGGTGTCATGGGGTCAGGAGGAAGGGACGTGGACACCAGTAATTTTCTATTCGTGTTCAGATTGAAGGGAGGTGGGCCTGTGGGTGTGTCGCCTCTCTTCCCTCCTTGACCTGCTACCTTCTTTATCCTCTCTCTGCCCGGACGTCTGGACATCGTGTCTTCTGAAACAGAGACATGAGCAGAAAGGTTTACAGAAGTCTGTCAGCGAAGCTACGCAACTGTTCCAGTGTGTGTTTGTGTCTCTATAACTTTCCCAAAGTGTAAATGTGCCTGTGTGTGTATTTCTGTTCCAGTGAGCAAACGTGTGTGTCAGTGTGTTTGTGCGTTTGTGCACGCGTATAATTGTTGCAGTGTGCAAAGGAGTGAGTGGGTGTGGCACACCGTGTGCGTGTGTGTGTTTGTGTGCGCGCGCACATATAATAGCTGCGCCACTGACGGATGTGTCCCTCCCCTGGGACTCCACCCAGCGCGACTGTCCTTCCTGAGACCTGTAAAACGCGCACGCGGGTTCAGTGAGGACCGTCATTGACGGCTGTGTGTAAGACAATGAGTCACGCTCGCGCTGACCGCGTGAAGGTCACGCCGAGCCGGTGCGCGGCGCGCGCGCCGCTGCGAGACGACGAGCACCGGGCCGCTGACGAACCGCCGGTGATGGGAACCGCTAAAAAGCTGTTGAAATGCCTTCTAACTCGCTTTCTCCCACACCCGTAAGCGTAAGCAGTAAATAATTTAGTAGTTGTATAACTTAGTGAACACGACAGCGATCGCTGCGAAAACGCGGCAGTCCTGCAGTTAAAAGATTACCAAATCTGAGGAAATTAACAAAAAAAATTAAGTCAACAAAAGTAACTTGACAAAAAATATACTTTTTGAATAAACGCTTATGAACAACGTAACGAAAACGCAACTATTAAAGACCCCTTCTAATTACTTTGAAGACTAGTAGTGTCTCAGGCAGAAAAGCAAAACGCGTAAAGGCCAGATACTAGCCAACCAAAGGCGCTTGTTTACCTTCAATTTTCCCCACAATTCCAGTGTTTTACATTAATCTTAAATCGTTCTATGATAAATGCATCCTTACGCAGACTTTTTAAAATTCATTTATTTTTTAAACTGTCCACTGTCTCCTCACTCCCGCTCGCGACCAGCACCGCTCACTTGACGTCCGCGAGGCGTCCGCGGCGCGCGCCCCCCGGGAACTAATTATAGCCGCTGGCTTGCCTCGCGCTGCCTCGGCGCCTCTTTCCGTAACAGATTCCAGAGCGAAGGACAGGACGACTCGTCTCCCGTTCCAGAACGAGTGCGCGTACTGTTTCAGTGCTTTTGAAATGATCAACATGATACATAACGTTACAAAAAGCACTTTTAAAAACAAATGCGTTAAAAAAAAATAATAAAATCAGCACTGCTGACAAGGCCGAATAAGTTCCATTTGGAAACTTTAAACGCGCCTTGGACATACATTTATTAATTCAGCTGAGGCATTTCTACAGAAAGATGTACAAAAAGGGCATGTCCACTTTCCTAACTTTCCCCCAATCTTATTACCCGAAAATTGAATTTAAAACAGGGGGGGCACAGTGGCACAGTGGGTTGGGCCACTGTTCTGCTTTCCAGTGGGTCTGGGGTTTGAGTCCCCCTTGGGGTGCCTTGTGACGGACTAGCGTCCCGTCCTGGGTGTGTCCCCTATGCCCCGTGTTGCCGGGTAGGCTCCGGTTCCCCATGACCCCGTATGGGACAAGCAGTTCTGAAAGTTTGTGTGTTTGTGTGTGTGTGTGAATTTAAAACAATGCAATATGTGGTTGTTATGTGATTCTGTAGAGTTAGTGTTGTTCCTTGTACCTTTTTTTGCCCCATGCGCTTTGGTGTAAAATCTACGTAAGGACAATAATGCAAAAAAAATTGCTGTTTTGCAAGTGGTAAAATAAATAATAATAATAAAAATAATAATAATAATAATAATCCCAACTGTCTGCAAACAAGACTTCATATTGACGACAGCTACACTATATTGTGTGTTGTACCAAGGTCAACGGTGTCCATTCAGACAGAGGTTAATCATTGTCACTATATAAAACAAAGGCCTTGGCTTGTTTTGAACTGACATGGACATCACCACATACAGATAATAATCACATACTGTACTTTAATTCACAGACTTAACAAAAACAAATAAGAACTTCAAATCCACAATGTAGGTTTGGCTATTTATGGTATTTTAGGTATTTTACACATACTACCTTCAAGAATCACTAAAAACTGTTAGCTAAACAATCAGTTTAATTTTTCAGTTTTTTATTATCCTTTCCTAACAAGTTTCCTCGCAGCATTGAACAGAGATTTATCTAAATATCACAGAGATATACATCTACTAGGAGCCATCATAGTGGTATAATGATGAGTTTGTACTGAACTGCCATCATTATCGTATGAAGATATTTTGAGAAAATCGACCCCCATGATAATGCAAAGTGCAGCAAACACTACAAAGAACAATGTCAAGAGTAGGCAAATCTTAACTCTGCAAATCTTAGCAGAAAACACAACGAAACCAGTAGCCTTCTCAACAAGTATTCCTATCACCAGCACCAAAGCCAAGCTGACCTGCTACTGATAACAGCTGTGAAAAAAAGCCTACTAATAGATGTTATAAAATTACTAATAGATGCAATAAAATCATGCATTAGTTGTAAACTAATTTCCTTAGGACACTGAGCTGTGTTTTCGCAAATCTCCAGTAATATCAGCAGACAATAAAAGTAGCACTCAATTTCAAAATTACGGAATTGTCAGCCATGCCGGAAGTTGACAATGAGTAGCTTAAACCACATTCGGTACTAAATATTTTCACTGCTTGGCTTTAATAATTAACGCAAAGTATAATTTTGGATCTGTGTCAGACATAATATCTTGCAGATTGTATTTGGCTTTAAACGGTGTCTTCAACAGTGATAGGAAATGTACTTGTTATTGACAATGAATGTACATATAATAAAAATTCCACTTATGAAACATCCTTCATTTCCGTGAACCGTTTCATGAGATCTCAGTCTCACTCCTCCGCCAGTCTGTCCACCAAAAGCATACATTTATCTGGCTACCTGGACTCTTTAAAAATGTTTCTGCAATATAATGCAGACAAATTTCTATACTCTTAAATGTAGCTAAGAGTGGTGAAGCAAAATACGGTTTTAGTTAACAGCCACAAGCTTTGCACCGGTCTTTGGCAGAGCATATGGTTCTAGTTATCATAACCTCATTCTCAGTACTGTGTATGCATCACAGCCAGTGATTTAGTCAACTGATGAACATTTTCTCTTATATTTCTTTTAAAACTCAAACCCTTTCGACAAGATAACATTTCTTAACTTGGGCTAAGTACATCTTCTAGAGGTGCAACATACTCTCCTTGAGTTAATCATTAAGGAGGGGCAAGACAAAAAATTCCTATTAACATCGCACTGATTTGAAAAAAGGGGTGCGGTGGTGCAGTGGGTTGGACCGCAGTCCTACTCTCCGGTGGGTCTGGGGTTCGAGTCCCGCTTGGGGTGCCTTATGACGGACTGGCGTCCCGTCATGGGTGTGTCCCCTTCCCCCTCTGGCCTTACGCCCTGTGTTGCTGGGTAGGCTCCGGTTCCCCGTGACCCCGTAAGGGACAAGCGGTTCTGAAAATGTGTGTGTGTGTGATTTGAAAAAGGGCCATGGGTGCCTCGGCAGTGGTGCAAATCCTGCGCCATTTTAATATCAAGCAAAATAATATAGTTGTAAATAAATAATGTCTTAGATAGCAACATATACTTAATTATAATTATTGTTATTCAGTATTTGATTAGAATTGATTATAATCATAAACAGAATTTGAAAGTTGCTAATTATATAAACGTAAATCTCCATTTTTTACTCCTGCGCAGTGAGACCAAGTCCTACCCTTTCCCTCACATATGTCTGAAATCTGTATTTTGGTGATGCTGGGAAGCTGATGATGCTTCATTCATGATGTACAGTCTACACTATGTTCTCATTGAAATGTATTCTGCTGATCCTCATTCTTCAGACCATCAGTTTTTGACATTTACTTGCTGATTTTCTGCACACAAAGTTTAGAAAGGGGTGCCAATTACGTGATAAATATAAAAGTAAGGCTCTGGGGATACTGCAAGTTTACCATAGATATGTTAAGATATCTATGCACATGTACAACTCAAAATAAGAAAAGTCATATGAAAAAAGGTGTGAACTTTCAAGCAGCTTCTCAGTTCAGGTCTTAGTACAGCTCTTACGAAATTCTCAGTGTGCTGTTTACCATCCTGCGTCAAGGACTCTTGGCAATACCAGTTGCTGATAGTGGAATAGTCATTGTCATGGATGTTTTTTTTTCATTGTTAGCACACAGTTGTAAAACTTTTCGAAAAGCCTGTTTACAGATTGGAGGATAATTCCCAGTTGCTTATCCCAAAGTTCACAGCAGTTTAGGCATGCTTCTGTTGGGCACATAAAATACCATATGTTCATACATTTATATCAAATTTTTAATATTCTGCATCTGAAATCACACCTGTTTTCCTGTTCCAGTGCACATTGTTTGTTTAAGGCTGGACTTTCCTGTGTGTGATCATAGCCTAAAATAATAAATTGATAAATTAATATGAAATGATAAATTGTTGAGGGGGTGTGGTGGCGCAATGGGTTGGACCGCAGTCCTGCTCTCTGGTGGGTCTGGGGTTTGAGTCCCGCTTGGGGTGCCTTGCGGTGGACTGGCGTCCCGTCCTGGGTGTGTCCCCTTCCCCCTCCGGCCTTACGCCCTGTGTTACCGGGTAGGCTCCGGCTCCCCGTGACCCCGTATGGGACAAGTGGTTCTGAAGATGTGTGATAAATTGTTAGGGGGGCGCAGTGGCGCAGTGGATTGAACCAGATCCTGCTCTCCAGTGGGTTTGGGGTTTGAGTCCCGCTTGGGGTGCCTTGCGGCGGACTGGCGTCCCGTCCTGGGTGTGTCCCCTCCCCCTCCGGCCCTACGCCCTGTGTTGCTGGGTAGGCTCCGGTTCCCCGCGACCCCGTCTGGGACGAGCGGTTCTGAAAATGTGTGTGTGTGTGTGTGTGTGTGTGTGTGTGTGTGTGTGTGTGTGTGTGTGATAAATTGTTCTCTTGAAATCAGATGTGTGAGAATTCCATTAGTCTTCTTTTAACATTGTGTAAGAATAACAAAAAAGATAAAGGATAAAATAATCATATCTTTTAGGCTATAACTTAATAAAACAGCAATGCAGTAATAAAACTTCATAATTGCTGTTAAGGACTCAATTTTTAAACCACCACATAGCTAAGTGAATGTTTGGCAGAAGATGCCAATACAAAGACAGACAATTATTGAAAATTGGGTTATAAAACACGACACGTCATAAAAAAGACCCTTGCTTTTATAAAATGTGATAGTGAACTGGTAAAAGAAGATAGCTAGCCAGTCTGAGCCAGCTGACTAGGTGCTTCACAGGAACATTCCCTTCTGCTAAGGTGAAGCTGAAACCACACTAAAATGTGGTCATCTTAATTTGACGTGTGAGTGACAGAGAGAGTGTGTGTTCCACTGATGTATGGATGACTGACCCATTGTAAGTAGTGTATCTAGCAGTGTAAGTCACCACGGTGAATAAGGTGTGTGGGCTGATAACGCTACATAGAGTTCATTGGAAGTTGCTTTAAGGAAAAGGGTCTGCTAAATAAAGAAGTGTAAATGTAATTAAAACTTGTAGGCTTGACAAGTGACCAGTGCATTACAAGTTGAGGTCCTCAAGGGCTATTGACAAAGGACCTTAAGCTGAATTAAAAGTAAGAAACCCTGCAGACTTGGTGAATATCTGTCACAATATTAGCATACTGCTTTTACAATAAATTATACTGTCATGCATCCAACACATACTTTGTTCCATTCCATTGGAAAAACTGCAAATTATGTTATACATATGATGCAGACTTGTGGTGTAAAGTGCTGACTAAATCCTAGAGAAAATTCTGTAATACTTTTCAAAAAGGTAATTAACTTGAATTTTTCTGAAAAACATCCGAATTGTATGAAACTATAACCCTCAGACTGTGTTTGTGTGTGAAGTACCTTGGTTAAGAATATAACATATCAGGCAGAATGGTCTCCGAAACACGGTAGGGCTCTATGTCCACAGTGTGAAGTGATCCAGCACTAACCAGTAGATGTTTGAAGACTAGATTTAAGTTCCTGTCACAAGAAGACCACTGTTATCAGTTCATGGTTTATTTTTTCCCTTAAAGAGAGGAATCCCTCACTAAACATACAGCACTAGTCATATGTTATCGGGTGCATATGGGAACATTCTTTAGCAAATGATTTGTTCCACTTTACCAGTTTATATCCGTCTTCCTAGGTAATCTTCCATTTAATATCAGTATTTCAGTGAAATGAAGCATTTCATGTGGTTAATGATTGAACCCAAATTCTTTAGAGATACCGACTGAGGGGCAAAGAATTATGAGGTGGCAGTAAAACATGATTATATGTGATTATACCCTACAGTTCTGACACTCTTGGTTACTATGACTTGGTTACTTTCCTACCACCCTGTTTTGACCGATTATCTGACTAGTAAATTAATACTATGATGCACCGACAGGAAAGCGATTAACCTGATCGATTTTGATTGGAGTAACAGTTGATGACAATAATGGCAGCGATGATGACCACTGTAATGAGCACTAGCTACTCTTTTATAGACATGGGCTGAATTTCATATCACACCGCCGTTCTCTCAGCTGAACGTTCATTTATCGAAAGCTAACACACATCTGCAAGTGATGACTATGGCTCTGATCTGGTTATTTGACACAGTGGATTACGTTCGGCTTCGTTTTTCTTTAGTCCCTGCCAAGGTGACTTATAATGTTTGATTAGCAACTTTACAGTGATTTATGTATACAGCACTCTGTCCTTACTGTGCCAGATCAAGGTAAGTACCTTCATCAGGACTTGAAATGGAAACTTTCCGACTGCATAGACAGCCTGAAATATGGACATCACTGGTGAAATTAAACACCACAATATGAAAATCACATCAGTAAATTTGCCTTATGCTTTTATACTGCAAATGGAGTTTTTGGGAAAAAAAAACGGTAATAATAATAATAATAATAAAAATAAGAAGAAGAAGATGTGTGTATAACAGATGTGTATATGGTTATATTAGTTTCGTACAAAAATGTTATTATGATCATTATTATTATTATTATTATTATTATTATTTGTTCTTCGGAAATCAGGTGAATAAATTGAGATGTTCCTAAATATTTTTATAGGAGTTTCCATGGACTTGCGGGTGCTACTACAAGTCAGTGGCTGCTGAAATCAGGGCTTCAATATCCATTCGTTGACAGTTTGATTATTGATTTGACACATTGATGATTGATGATCACAGTGTTACAGCGGAATTAGGAATTAGCAGAGTATGGAGCGCGCGCCTCTCCGCCGGTCGGGCAGGAGCGCCTCGCGCGGCAAACACGTCACGTGCCGTTCACTTTGGCCACACGATAACTGCTCTTTTCCACCGTGATATTATATTCATCTCTTACTTCCCTCAAGTTAAAAATGGGACGCAATGGCGGGACGAAGAATAATGTATAAAATGCGCCGCGCTACTAAAAGCGAAGGTGGAGACAAAAAACGATGAGTGTGGATTGAAGATGTTGCGAAAAGCGTAACGTGATGTTGTTTCATTTCTTTTCTCAGTATCATACTTTTAAATATATAATATGCGGGCTTCGACAGGGTGGTCGTGGAGGTCAGTTTCTTGCAGTGCTCGCGTTCGACGGAAAATGGGATAATAATGTTTTAAAACAGGTTTATTAAGAGAACGACCACACGTACAGAGATGTAAGAAAAGCCCATCTCCCCCCCCCCCGCAGAAACAAAAAAAAAAACAGATCATTCGTCCTTCCGCTCAACCAGTCATAGGAATAATGAAATATGTAATATTTAATAGCAGACTGAGCTATTCTATCATTTTAGAAATAAGCCATAAATAGTTCATATGATTTAAATTAATTCAAAACAGCTTTTAAAACATCATGGATGTTCATACATTATTATGTTTTGATTTAGGGCACAGAAATTTTTATGGAATAAAAGGGTTTTTAAAGCTTGCAATACATGGCTTGTAATGAATCACCTCTAAAATGAAAAAAAGAAAGAGAAATAACTGATATACATTCAAAAAGGACATGCCTACGCTGGTATATTTTCAGCAAATGAAGTACAGCAGTTAACACGGGTGGTGAACTTTTCCAGGTAACCATCCCACTTTTTAAGCTCTTCGGCAAATAAAACTCTGGGTTATCAGACAGAAATGTCCAACTTTTTCAGAGGAAAAAAAAAAGCAGGCTACTTGGAAATGAAGGTGGAGGGTTGTTAAAAAAAAAAAAAAAAAAAAGGTATGACAATGTAAACAACTACGTAATCACTGCTGGAGCACGCGCCTGTGTGTGTGTGTGTGTGTGTGTGTGGGAGGGTGCTACACCTGTCTCAGGTATAAATTCCATGCATTGCATTAATGCCTTTTCAACAAACCGCACTCAATCAACGGTCAACACACGATTCTCTTTGTTCTTCCAGGGGGGGGAACTACTGCTAATAGAGCTTCTAGCACTTGTACCTGAAAGCAAGAAGGTAAGCAGTCTGCAAAAGGTAGGAGATCTCACTCAAAGACCTCACACATCTCATTTCATCACGATATGTTAGAAGAAAGTGTTTAACTGTAACACAATTTACAGCCACAGTGCAGGAAAACATTGTGAATCCAAAATAACTTTTGAGAGGGTTGCTCAGAATTCAGTACTTTATATATTTTTAAAATGCACTTATACACAAAATGAACTAGATCCTCTTCATGTGGTATAAACAGATAACATAATACTGGTTTGTCAGTCAAATCAGGTGAAGAATGTAAGAAAATTAAAGAACATTTAGGGACCCTTTGCGGCAAGTAGCGAGTCTTACATTCTGTGCATGCATTTATTTATTGTCATAGAATTTTAAACCACATGAGATCAATGAACCTGGTATTGTGGCCTCTTTTCCCTTTTCAGATCAATAAACTGCACCAACAATAAATAAAATTTACTTAACTAGTTGCAATGGGCCAGCGGTCATCCAAGCGTTCCCTGGAGAAGGTGCACAGTATACCACACTTTCAATTTTCGTTGAACGATGAGCCCCCACCACATTATTCTTCCAACCGAGGCGACAGCTTCAGCAACGGGGACCCTGGTATGTCCAGACACAGCAGCAGCGACGGTCCAGTGTTCTCAATCCCTGTGAAAACAGAATCTGAGACTTCAGACCAGACATCTGAGCAGCGGGATTCCAGGCAGGATTCCAGACGCCCATCCATCTACAGTGCCATCGACACCGTGCCACAGCTGGACTTCTACATCAATGCAACAGCCACTGGCCGTCTTCGGCGCAGCAGACCGTCGCTGGAAGTCCTTCGAAAAGCAGCTGATGTACATGCATATTTATAATATTTCTGTGTGCATTTTATTGTCAGTGTGCATGTTGCAATAGTCAGGTTTTGTACAGTTGCTGTGTGTCACAGATCATTCATGCATGTGTCATGTGTGTTACTGTGTGTTTTAATTGTCTATAAGATATTTTGCTTTATGTGTGTCAGGATGTGGAGCTGGGCAGCCAGACCGATGTTGAGGGAACAGGTCAAATGCCTGCCGCTCCAGAGCCTACCCAGGATGGTGCGAAAGCGGGACGGAACACCGCAGCTCAGCCCGTGCGCTTCGGCTGGGTGACGGGTGTCATGGTGAGACAGGAGCAGATAGTCAATGCATACACTCAGAAACATTCAAACACACACGCACACGTTCAATTCAATGTATTTTTACAGAGCGCTGTTCTCACTCAGTGACACGGAGCGCTGAACAAACGATGAGAGGCATTATGGAAATGAAAGATTTACTATACAAATGTAAATGAATACATTAAATTACTATAGTAACTATGTATATATTACATCTGTAAGTAAGCCAACTGGCCATGGAGGAAAGGAACAAAAAAACTCCCAACCGAAAGGCACGAAGACCTCTAGGGGTTCAAGAGCCAGATGCTGCCCACCCCTTCTGGGCATGCTAGAATTAAAAAATACTTTTAAGTCTACTTAAACAGCTGTTTGTGACATTGTCACTAGATGATAATGTCCCGGTCTGCATAGGCAGGTGTCATCTGTCACGACATCCTGCCATCAGCTTTCGTCAACGTGGACTTAATGTAAAAAAACAGTATTTTGCACACACAGATTGCACATATTTTTGGATGTCTGTACTCTGCGTGCGCTGACTTTCAGATAAGAGTCTAGTGTATGTGAATCCTCTGGGGGTTGATGAATATTGCTGATGCCTTTGAATAATGTTGCATGTACGATCTGTGCTGGCTTTGTTATTGTACATACTGTTTTGCCGCTTCTACATTAACTATGTTGATGATGCTGATTGCTGTAGATCCGCTGCATGCTCAATATCTGGGGGGTCATCATGTTTCTACGTTTGTCCTGGATCACATCTCAAGCAGGCATCCGTGAGTTCTCTCATTAACCGTCCGTGCATCTCTCCTGCCCTTCCTCCCATTTTCTGTTCTTCTGAGTCCAGTATTATGCCTACTTTTCTCCCCTGTAAAGTATGAGTTTTTTTTGTTTTCAATTTTCAGATGACAGTAAATGAAATGTTACGGGTAATGATGGTATTTACCAATAGTTCCATTGTTAAATTCAGTTCAGATTTCTGATTTTTGATTTATCATGCTAAATTAACATATCCCTTTTAATTTAGGATCTCTTCTTATCCCTAGTTTCAGATCTTAGTATCTCTCCTCTCTTATTTTCTTTGCATCAGCATATTTTCACCTCATTTTTCATCTTTCCGAGTATCTCATTCTGCCCATACCCCATTTGCATTCATATTGTCTGAATTTTCTTAATAAAAACTTCTAGTGCTGGATCTTCAGGTTCTTGGCACGAACAGTGAAGCTTAGAACCTCTAATATGATAACAAATGTTCATGAAAACCTCCCCAGTTCTGACCTGGCTCATCATCCTCATGTCCGTCGCTGTGACGTCCATAACTGCGTTGTCAGTCTCTGCCATCTCCACCAATGGGAAGGTGTATTCAGGTCAGTGCTGTTATAAATGTTTATATATGTGTGTATCTGTGTTAGAAATGATAGTGTAGCCACATGCTTATGCTTCTGGTCTCGCCTTTTTAACTTCTTCCATTGTGTTTTCTTACCATCTACCAGGGGGTGCCTACTTCATGATCTCTCGCACCCTTGGTCCTGAACTGGGGGGTCCCATCGGTCTGGTGTTCTCCTTTGCCAACGCACTCGCCTGTGCTTTAAATACTGTGGGCTTCGCCGAAACTGTTCGAGACCTTCTCAAAGTACTGGGACATGATTCTTATACATGTCTTATCAAAAATGCAATGAGGTTCTGATTTTGTTAAACATTAATAGTTTCTGGTGCCCAGGTGTTGAGAGAAAGATTAACTGGAATGCAAGATTATGGTTCTGTATTAAATCAAATTACTTTTGAACTTAGTGGAATTTATAGTGTCACACTGCAGTTTTAAATGAGTGTTTTACAAGGTCTGTTGGTTGTGTTGCAGGAATATAATGCAGTGATTGTTGATCCAGTCAACGATGTAAGGATTGTGGGTGTGGCCACAGTCACAATGCTGCTGTTGATCTCATTGGCTGGCATGGAGTGGGAGTCCAAGGTAGCCCCTCCCTCTTTCTAGTAAATTTCTACCATTTCAGCTATGTTTGTTGGTAGAAACTGCATATGATCCACTAACAGATGTCCTCCTAAATATAGACTTATAATACATCATCCTAAAATTTTAATAAAGTCTTATTTAGATGTGAAAAATGAAAGCAAAGTGATGCATCATACATTTATTATAAGGCAATTTATTCTAACAAGTGCTTTATCTTGATTTATTTATCTTAATTTTTTTCTCTGAGCCAAATTTTGGACTGTAGTTTTTTTTTATTTCTTGGGAAACAATAAGTTTTGAAGGTACAAGCGTCACAGAGTTCTTCAGATGGTTCAGTGGTTGATCACCCAAGGAAATTTCAGAACTGTTGCCGTGAATATGCCAAATACAGGTTTCCTTTGTCTAAGGGAATGTACATTCTCTCTTGGTCAAGATGCACTGAATTAAAGATGATTCCTTGCAATTCTAATGAAAGAAAGAAACTCATAACCAAAATGAAAAGATTATTAACATTTACATTTATTCATTTAGCAGATGCTTTTCTCCAAAAGCAACATACATCTTGGAGAAAAACAAATGTGTTCCATTAACAGGAGAGATGCAGACATGAGATTGTAGAGTACAGTCAATTGTCACAATGACCATATGAACTAGTGTACATCACAGGAGTAGCTACATAAAGACTTCTCAGTTATTAAACAATTTGTTATTAAAAATTATAAAACACACAGACGTTCATCTTTTGTTAATGGATAAACAACCTAAGTAAGCTGTGGTAGGAAAAGGGTGCATAGGAGCTGTAGTCGTGGCCGAGCGGTTAAGGCGATGGACTAGAAATCCATTGGGGTCTTCCTGCGCAGGTTCGAATCCTGCCGACTACGGTTGATGTTGAGTAGCTGCATAAAGCTCCATATGTCTTTAATATTGTGTGTTATAATAGAATGCATTTAAATAAAAATTTTGAGAAAAGTTGTTTGGAGCAGAATTTGACTTCATTTGTTTTGTTGTCTGTATCTCTCCTAGACACAAGTTCTCTTCTTTGCCATCCTCATGGTTTCTTTTGTCAACTACATTGTGGGAACCTTTATTCCACCAACTCCACAGAAGCAGGCTATGGGCTTCTTCGGCTACAACGGTGATTGCTGCTTTGGCCAGTTATTGAATGACAGAAGTAGTTTTATGGGCTGAAGTCTTTAGTTACTCCTGAGAGATTGGTTTGCCGTTGTAGCGTTTTGTCCCTAAATGCTATATGTTACTTGGCAGTAAGTCAAAGAAAAACTAAAGAATTTAAGAAATGTTCATAACATTTGTTAATTATATGTATGTATTGACAGGAGACTTAAATGAACTGTTCCAGGTGAAATTTTTGTCACAAACCTGATGCCAGACTGGAGAGGACCTGAGGGGGACTTCTTCCAGATGTTTGCAATCTTCTTCCCTTCTGCTATTGGCATCCTGTCTGGGGCCAACATCTGTGGAGACCTAAAGGTATAGATACCTGGAGACTGTAAATGTGCTCGTTTTGCTCCAATATGTTTCCTTTTATTACCACAGGTCATTAATGAAATGTATTTGTATCTGTGACTGTAGTGTAGAGTGTTAAAACAGGTAAAACAGAGTATGGTAAATGAGAGTATACGAGAATTAGTATAAGTTATAAGAGAATATTTATAGAGGATAGTATCAAAGGAGGTTATTACACTTTAAATTTCGGCCCCTTGCGTGGAGTATCTGTCTATAGGTCTCTATGTGTGTGTATTTTTTCCAGGACCCAGAGAAAGCAATTCCAAAAGGCACCTTGTCGGCCATTTTCTGGACCACTGTCAGTTACCTGGGTATCTCCTCCACCGTAGGTAAGATATCAGTTTAAATATTTCGCAAGAGGGATTTTTCTATCATTGATCCAATAAACACTGAACCCACCATCTCAATGATGTTCTTTCCAGGAGCATGTGTGCTGAGAGATGCCTCAGGGAGTCTTAATGACAGTATATCGGTAAATGGTTCATGTAAAGGTCCAGGATGCTGGGATTTCTCTCCGTGTGAAGCCAACCAGACCTGCAACTATGGGTTGGCCAACACCTTCCAGGTGAGACCCTAACAACTAGTGCACAGGATCTTCAGGTCTCCTGAAAATAATCCTTCATGCAAACCTCAGGTCTTCTGGTAGGGGTTGCACAATGCTGGACGCACTAAGGATTCATAAAGCATTTCTGAGGAACTTTTACCAAAATGGGAAGTTATTTTTGGATTTGAATCTCCAGAGCACATTGTGTTTTCTCACTTCCAGATACTTACAATGGTATCTGGTTTTGGGCCCCTTATCACTGCTGGAATTTTCTCTGCGACACTTTCCTCAGCCCTGGCCTTCATGGTTTCTGCCCCCAAGGTCTTTCAGGTGAGACCAATATGCTACTTGTATTACTTACAGCCATTTTTCTAGTACACATTGCATAGGTAGATGCTAATACAAGTTACATTCAAATAGCAAATATGCAGTTAAGGCTAATTTATGTAGCTGTCAGAAGATACTAAGAGAAACAGGTGGATATTGATGCCCTTCTTCTATGCTGGGAGAGATTCAGAAGTTCTTAAGAAGAGAGGGCATTTTCTCCACTACGTCGGAGCCCAAACTTAAAACCAGCTGACTTTTGATATAGAACCCCTTAACAGCGGAACAAGCGCAGAGGCCAGAAGTGCAGAACCACAGTGCTGGAGTGCAGGAATTCAGAATAATGAATTCCAAAAACAGAAGATTAAACTTCACACCATGTCAGCATGTGGATAGCATGGTGGCTCAATGGCTTCCTAGAATGTGGGTCTTGATATGGATTTAGATCCAGCTCAGTCTGCGCAGATGACTCGGTGACTCTAAATTGCCCATTGTGTGTGAAGGAATGTGACAGCTTGTTCTTTTGTGTCGACAGATAGACAATGGAAAGTAGCTTAGTGTGGTGTATCAAGCCTAGTAAGGTGCCTTGGACAAAGGCTTCAGCTAAATAGGAATTAGTAATAATACTAACAATTTTACTGAACAATGAAATAATATCTCTTTTCTTCCCTTGTTCTGTCTCTTTTTGTCCCAGTGTCTTTGCAGAGACAATATCTACCCATACATTGGTTTCTTTGGCAAGGGTTATGGGAAAAATCAAGAGCCCCTCCGTGCATATGTTCTCACATACTTCATCGCTGTAGCCTTCATTCTAATCGGTAAGTTTTTCCAGAATTACGGACTGTGCTGTGATCATTTAACATGTTCATTTGCTGATATGCATAATGATCTCCTTTTAACCTTCCTTCGCTTTTGTCTCCACCAGCTGAGCTAAATGTCATTGCTCCTCTCATCTCCAACTTCTTCCTCTGCTCTTACGCCCTCATCAACTTCAGCTGCTTTCACGCCTCCATCACAAACTCCCCCGGTGAGTATCTTGACCAGTCGTTGTCCTGAGACGTTCAAACACTCAGCTGAGAGCCTAACTGTATTCGGTCTGGAGACAAATTCACCCTTAAAAAGTATGTAACTGATTCATACTGTATAGTCACAGATTAAACTCAGCCAGCGGACAAAATTATATTTATTTGACAGTGCTTTCTCAGAAGCTTTAACTGCTATCTTTTTCATGTGTAGCACTCAGCATCTATCGCCACCACACTTGATCAGTTTCGGTAACGCAGTCATCCTAGTGTTGCCACCTAACTTTAATGGACTTAGGCAGCAGGTGGTGGAGTACTGGGTAGAGCTGCTACTTTTCACACAAAGGACCCAGATTCAAATCCTGCTTTCTGCTGAAGTACCCTAGAGCAACTTACTTATCCTGAACTGCTTCTGTAAAAAAATAACCAGCTGTGTAAATGGGTAAACCATTGTAAGTACCTTAAAGACATAAATTACTTAATAGCATCTTAAGTAAAAGTCAGTCAAAACTTCGGTGCTCCTCTAGATGATGTACAGTGTTTATCTTATGTGTGTTAGTCAACTTTTTCTCCAAGAAGGATTTCAAAAGGAGCATCCGTTGGATCTGCAGCAGATGCAGTTGATAGTGTAGTGGTTAGCGCTGCTGTCTTTGGACCCAAAGATTGCAGGTTTAGATCCCAACTCCTGCTGTATTACCCTTGAGCAAAGGACTTACTCTAAATTACTCCAGGAAACTTGCTCAGGTCTATAAATCAATAAGTAATTATAGGTAGCCTAACATTATCAGTTCCTCTGGAAAAAAGCATCAGCGAAACAATTAAATGTAATGTTCTAAAATGAGGCAGAAATTAAACTGGTTCTGTTGTCACCCATGAAGATGTTCCATGTTCATACAATCTCTTGCAGGCTGGAGACCTTCCTTCCGATACTACAGCCGCTGGACAGCCCTCTTTGGGGCAGTTATCTCTGTTGTGCTCATGTTCCTGCTGACTTGGTGGGCTGCACTTGTAACTTTCAGCCTCATCTTCTTCCTTCTAGGATATGTAACCTACAAGAAACCAGGTATGGTCCTGTGGAGTACATTATAGATTATTCATGTCCATTTGATTGTAGCCTCAAATTTGATTTCTATAAATGGTAAAGGTGTAGCAAAAAGATATTCAGCAATTAATAAAATGTGAAACTGATGCACTTTCTATGATGCCGGTAGGACTTGTGATTTTTGATTGTAAAACTTCGGATTGATAGGTTTTGCAGATGAGCTGACAGCATTTGGGCAGAATGCGGAGAGGGATATTAGATTGTTTTATGTTGTGTTGTAGTGTTTAGTACTGCCCTGCACCATGCTGTCATGGAAGTGTCTTTCTAAGTTTTTCAGGATTCTGTCTTATGGAGAAGTTTGGAAATATGAAAAGGTTTTAGCATAAGTGACAAACTGAACTATAGGATGAAATAAAATGAGAGATAACAAACACCCAACGTCACACTCCTTTTTTCTTCAGCGGTTAACTGGGGCTCCTCGATGCAGGCTGGAACCTACAACATGGCCCTGTCCTACTCTGTCTCGCTCTCAGGGGTGGAAGACCACGTCAAGAACTTTAGGTGAGTGGAGAGTTCGATCTGTGAAGTGACCCACCTGACTTTTCAGCTGTACTACAGCAGTGTCATTTTGATCTCACCCACATGTTCCCTTTTCCTCTTAGACCGCAGTGTCTCGTTCTGACAGGTCCCCCAAATGTGCGCCCAGCGCTGGTGGACTTCGTGAGCTCCTTCACCAAAAACATCAGTCTGATGATCTGTGGTGACATCCTCATGGTGAGTCATGTGCTGGTAGCAACATCAGAGTGACTGGATGTTCACCATCTCATGTATGTCATGTAACTTCTCCATGTCTCTACCACTTCCCCCAGGACAATGACAAATCAGTCGTGCCCCAACACAACACTGAAGCTCTTGTTAAATGGTTAAACCGCAGGAAAGTTCGCTCTTTTTACACCCCCTTTGCTGGGGCCAGTCTCAGAGAGGGCACCCACAGCCTTTTGCAGGTACCTGCCACCTGATGCTTCCTGTGTATGAAACTGCCTGCTGGTCATCCTACTATTTAGCTAAGAGCAGCACATTCACTACCAAATGTTTGTATACAAAGAGCTTTTTTGATTGTATGTAACTGCAGCAAGTCCATCCCATTCATTACAGGCTACCGGTCTTGGAAAACTGAAGCCCAATACTCTTGTCATGGGATTCAAGACCAACTGGCAGGAGTGCACCCCCCACAGCCTGGAGGACTATATAACCACCGTAAAGTAAGAGAGGAAAAATATTAATATTTTTAAAGTGTTTAATAGTGAAATTGTTTTAATATCCACAATCCCTCAATAGTCAAGAAGCAATGTGAAGCTGTGGTCAATGTGACACAGCACTCACTGAACGAGCTGGTGTATAGAAGCATCTGACCGTTGATCATATAAATAAACAGCAAACATCCCTAACAGAAAAACAGAAAGAAATGAATTAAATGAGTAAATTTATAAATTCCTGCCTTTCCCAGTGATACGTTTGATTTGAATTATGGTGTGTGCATCCTGAGGATGATGGATGGACTGGACATCTCAGAGGAGATTGAGTGTGAAGGTCAGATTCTATTTAAGTGTTGATCTCTGAATAGCAGGTCTGAGAATGTGACTATATAAGTGTGATATTAACTGTGGGGTGTTTTTTTTTGGCAGTTAACGCAGCTTTTGAGACAGATGATGGAGAGGATCAAGAGCATGGGAGTCAAGAAGGTGACTAATGCCGATACACAAAAGAATACATTAATAAAACACACACACACGCATAAAGAGATTCATATGGAGAAAAGAAATCTATGTAGTGAGACAATGGTGCTACATCAATGGAAAATGTAAAAATGAATGAACTGATGATGATGATGATGATGATGATGATAATAATAACAATAACAGTTATTTAGACAAAAAGGATTTGACATCCATGGCCTGATGTTAAAAATGTCCCAAACTGAGTAAAATGCTTTACTTTCACCACAGATGATGCAGCATCTGATGAGGTTCCCAACGAGCAGACCCGCACAGTCTTCCAGACCAAGCAAGGCAAGAAGACCATCGATGTTTACTGGATCTCTGATGACGGAGGTGAGGAGAGGACAAACATGTGCTGTACGCTTGACAAAACCATAACAGAGGGGTACAACTACACTTAGCACTTGAGCAGTAAAAGCATTTTCACACAACTTTCACACCTCCTTTGATTTCCTCCACCTTCCAGGCCTCACTCTGCTGGTGCCCTACCTGCTGACTCGGCGGAAGCGCTGGCGCCAAAGCAAGGTGCGCGTCTTCATTGTGGGCGACCAACAGAATATGGAGCAGCAGCGTAAAGAGTGAGTAAACCATGGAAAACCATTGCAGTAAAATTAGAAAAATTCCACATGATGTTGCGAAGGAGCAGTTGCCCCACACATAGAGTACATTAAAGATTATGCTGTTTACATGTTCTAACTGCAAAAAATGTTTAGAAATGTGATTTTAGAGTGACAAACAAACAGATGCTTACCTTGGATAGAATGGAACTTGAGCCAAGGTGGTAAAGAGGGAATTATGGGAATTGGAGTTCTTAAATTGTCCAGAGTCCATTTAAAAACAGTTGGTTGAAAAAGATACATGGTTTACGTTACCTGAGGTAAGTTGTACATGTATGGTATATTGTGTTTGTAAAATGTTAGTGGATTGTTATTGTGTTGTACATTGAATGTAAAGTAGCTATTTTTGATGTTAAATATGCTAACTGAACAATGACTGAAGGCGGAGCCTATTGTATATACTTCAGTCCAGAGAATAGAATAGAAAGGAGGACTATTGCTGTTACAACTGTTGTTATTCACTAGTGGAAGTCTTAAGTTTGTACATAGTTTTTATTGCATTAATTGCACCTATAAATGGAGCACTGGGGCAGTTAGTGACAGAAATAAACCTTTATGTATAGATCCCCAACCTCACATTCTGCTCATTGCTTGGCCAACCTGCTTACAGATGTACATTTTGAATTTATTTAGTACTGATTTATTAAAATGTCGTAGCACACTGCAGAAAAGGCTGTTTGGTTGCCGTGAATATATTTTTGTCAAGTTGTGTATATAGGACTAACTTTTTTTTTTTCAAGTTTATGTTGTTAATTGTCTGTTTTGCAATGCTTGCTGTGCCATTCACAAGAATTCTGAATTAACATGGTGTGTGGAAGCTGTTGTGGAAGATTTCACTAATAAAGTAATTCTACATTTTTTCTCACCAGGATGGTCTCTCTGCTTCGAAAGTTTCGCCTGGACGTCCATGATGTCATTGTGATGACGGACAGTGAACGACCGCCCCTCTCCAAAAAGTGAGTTCCCTCCCTCATACTGGTCATGAAGTCCCTTTCTAGCGACACCCCTTCTGTGTGAAACTGTGTGATCTAACACATGTCATGGTGCAAGTGATAATATAATAAAAACTTGGAAAACTTGTGTAAAATGGCAAAGGAGCTATTTTATCTACTTTTCTTACTTGGCTGACACCTTTATCCAAGGTGACAAACAATGTCAGAACTGTGAAAACTAATTAGTCCTTTTGAGAATACTGAGCAGCAATCATGGGATAAACAAATATATGAGAAAGTGCAATATTTAGGTTAACACACAATCGGCCTGTTTAAGTTGCACAGCACAGATGACATTGTCAAAATTAACCAACAAAAACCATTAAATTGAACTATTAACAAGAGCATCCTGAAAGGGACATTTTATGTAGATGCCATTAATCAACAGAAAAGAGGCTAAACGGTCCCAAGGTGTCTTGAGAGAAGATGGGTCATAAAGTAGGGTCTGGTCTTTCTCAAACATTTGCCATAGAGAACCATAAAACCAAGAACAATGCCAAATGTACTGCAATATATCATTCATTAATTTAATTTGAGGTGATGGTGTGGTGGCACAGTGGGTTGGACTGGATCCTGCTCTCCGGTGGGTCTGGGGTTTGAGTCCCGCTTGGGGTGCCTTGTGATGGACTGGCATCCCGTCTTGGGTGTGTCCCCTCCAGCCTTAGGCCTTGTGTTGCTGGGTTAGGCTCCGGCTCCCCGCGACCCCGTAGGGGACCAGTAGTAAATGACATGGGTCAAGGAATACAAATGAGAACAACCAGAAATCACCATTGGTTTCTTTTCATTAGGTTCTGCTCTTCCTACATCCAGGAGCATGTTGTCCAGGGAATAAGGAAATTTATTGAGCAGGTGTTCAGGCTGTACTGTATTCTTCCAATCCACCTTCATTCCCTTCTGTGTCTGTGCAGTATGAAGCGCTTTGAGGAGACTCTGGAGCCTTTCAGGTTGAAGGATGGACTGAAGGAGGAGGCAGCAGTGCAAGAACTGAGGAAGGACTGTCCCTGGAAGGTGTCCGACAAGGAGCTGGAGTCACTGAAACCGAAGGTATGGTAAATGCAGTCATTCCTTTTTTCTACACTTATACATATGGGTGTTTTTAATTGTGTGTTTATTTTTGGGAGATTATTTCTATGGAGGGGGGGTGTGGTAGTGCAGTGGGTTTGGCCAGGCCCTGCTCTCTGGTGGGTCTGGGGTTCGAGCCCTACTTGGGGTGCCTTGCAATGGACTGGCGTCCTGCCCTGGGCGTATCCCTGTGTTGCCGGGTTGGCCTCTGGCTTGCCGCGACCCCACTCGGAACAAGCAGCTTCAGAGAATGTGTGTGTGTGTGTGTGTGTGTATGTATTTATATGGATGTGTGTATATACATTGAACGTTTGTGTATTTAAAAGTGTCTGAGTAATTGTCATCAACGTGAGAGTATCTATCTGTTTGAACTGCTCTTTGTAACCATTTACTGGTCTGTGTGTAATTGCATGACTATGTTTGAAATGTCTATTTGACTGACGTAAATGTTACTGTGTGTAAATATAACTATGTCACAAAGAGAGCTGGTAGCATAGTAGTTAGAGCTGCTGCCTTTTGCTGCTGCAGTTCAAATCCTACCATCAGAGGTAGTACCTTTGAGCAAGGTACTGACCCTCAGTTGCTGCAATAAAATTACCCAGCTGTATAAACAGCTAAATAACTGTAAGTAGCTTAATATTGTCAGTTGCTTTGGAGAAAAGTGTCAGCTAAATTAATAAATGTAATGTCAAAATGAAAGAGTGTGTCTGAGATCATAGTATCTGTGCCTCTGTTTACCCAAATCTATAATCACGTTTAATTTTTTGTGACCTATGAATACCTTGATAAAAACAAGTTCTCCAGTTCTCCTCTCACCAATTCTTTTTTTTTTCCTTTCCTTTGCGGTGCAGTCGGAGAAAAAGGTCAGGCTGAATGAGATCATTAGAAGAAACTCCAAACATGCAGCTCTGGTCCTAGTGTGAGTATAGACTTCAGTTATAATGCCACTAAAAGCTCACCTGTTTGCTTTTAGTTATGGCTTTTTATAAGCATCAGGCCACATGTGAAGCACAGAACAAAAAGCTGCTGATCAAAGAGGGTTCAGAAGTCTGGTAGAAATGTATTGACAGCACAAAATCAAAGCCGCACAGAGGTAATTTGTTGCTGAGGAGAAACATCCAACACTGCTTTTGAGGTAAACATATAGTCTAGTTTAGTGAGTTGATAGCTCTAGAAGATTCCACATGGAGTACAGCAAAGAGCCTTATGTAATGAGTCTCACTTACCACAAGAGGGCGATAATGATAATTTTGAGAAAGCCGCCTTATAAGATCTGTAGTTACAGTTGCTTTTTGTTTAATTTACTAGAAATAAGGAGCTTTATCGGGATATTTTTCTAGGAAAGTCCTACACTGCAGTCTGACACTGAACTTGATTCGTATTACACCAAAGTCTAGCGAACCGACAACCGTACAAAACGTAAAATGCACAGCTTATAACCTGTAATGAATCCAATTTACCACAAGAGGGAGACAATGGTAATTTTATGACAAGGCAGCCATATTTAGATCTATTTTCAGAGTTGCCTTATCTTTTGCATAAAATATGAGTTTGTCAAAGTAATTTTTATGGGAGACTTTCTACACTGCTGTCCGAACCTGGGCATCATTTGTACTACAACAAAATCTACCGAATTGACAACTTCATATGGCGTAAAGCAAAATGGACAAACCTACTTTTCTGTAATTAGTCAAATTGACCACAAGAGGGAGACAATGGTGTTTTTTCTCACAAGGCAGCCATGTTTTCCGTCTTCTGTGATAGTTGCCTTTACTTCAAATAAGTTTCTCATATATGAGTAACTACTATAAAACAGACTTGTATTGTTTCCACAGTTCTGTTTGTGTGAACAAATTAAATTGGCAATAACACTCATGTTGTTGGATCGTTCAGGAGTCTGCCAGTGCCCAGGACAGATTGCCCCAGCGTCCTCTACATGGCGTGGCTGGACACCCTGACCGGTGGTCTCCACTGTCCTGCTCTGCTCATTCGAGGCAACCAGCAAAATGTGTTGACCTTCTACTGCCAGTGAGCAGAGAGATACACATTATCTCAGTTCTTAAGACTTGTGAAAGGGTGGTATGATATATTATGCCCTGCTGGAGGGGCCTGGACTGAAGCTGCAAGACAAGTTGGACCTGGAAAATATTTAATCTTTCGCCTCCCAGTAAAGTCAAGGACCATGAATCCGATCCCATTTTTTGGCAAAGAGTAAAACTTTGGTTTAAAAGTTTGTGCTTTGTGACCACACCCCTTTTCATCATATAAGCTCCTTCCACATCTTCATGGATAGCTCAGAAATGAAAGAACTATCTGGAAGAGTACTGCTTATTGTGTAAAATACATATTTTTAAAAATATTAATTCAAATATGTTAACAGGATAACTTATTTTTATTGTCATTGTTGAGGTAAAAATTAAACAGTTACGTGTAAATATTTGTATAATTATTTTTAACTTTAATGTAATTTATACTAATCAGTATAATACATTTTGTTAAGAAAGCAGAAGGACAGTAGTATATACTCTTTATGAAATGTGAAATTCGGTTTTAACTGGATGTACGGTACACATTCATTGTTTTGTTTATTAAAAGCATATTTTAAAAATGTGAAGCTATAATGAAATTACTTTTAAAATGTGTATGGTACTTCCTGACGTCGGTTAGTTGAACCTGGTTGTGTTTCGGTCCTCGGGCAGCTCTTATTTGCAGCTGTTCTAACCATTAAAAATTGGGGCTGTGTTGATGAGGTACAACAAAGCAATAAAGAGAGAGTGATTACTGTAGATTTACAGAAGTACAATGCATAATGAGCAAGGAGGTGTTGCCACGCTTAAAAATCAGCTGCCAATAAGCGTGGCCGAAAGCGGCTGTATAAAATAGCTCCTGATGATGAGCAGCTCGCGCTCTTCTTCTTATGCTCCTGCTGCTTTCGAAACGAAAGTGAAAGTAAAAAACGCTTAGTAATCCCTTTTGACATTAACGCATACAAAAAGCGCAGCATTGACGTGATAACAATTGTTGGTGTTTTTTAGCGCAATGTATCTTCTTCTATGAGATGTACTTCGAATTAGAGAAAAAAGTCTGCTTCATTAATAAATGTAAACACAATGTTAGCCCGTACATATGTAAGAGTCAGGATGGCCGAGCGGTCTAAGGCGCTGCGTTCAGGTCGCAGTCTCCCCTGGAGGCGTGGGTTCGAATCCCACTTCTGACAAAACTTTTTTTTTCTTTTTTTTTAAATAAAATAAAAAAATTTTCTAAAGCACATCTCATCATCCGAAACCGCTTGTTCCATACGGGGTCGCGGGGAGCCGGCGCCTAACCCAGCAACACAGGACGGGATGCTACTTCGTCGCAAGGTACCCCCAAGCAGGACTTGAACCGTACATCGAAGCCCACGGTAGTTGCTGTGAACATCTCAGTAATATTATTACTGTATATGGATAATTACTGTTAACAGTGAGACGTCATCATCGAGTTTTCTTGTTTCAATGACCGTCGTTCACGATGTTACAGTAGCGCGGGGAGCAGTGTGTCAACCAGAAAATATTAAAAATACAAAATGAATGTCACTCACTCAACTGAAACTTACTTCGAAATATTTTTTAAATGTTAGTTTCTTCTTCTTTAATTTGTTTTTTTGCCAGTACAGCGAATATGAAAGTATGGCACAACTCGTAGGAGTTTATAAACAATTGTTTCATTGGACCATGTCAGTCGTGAATGAGTCAGTGTAAAACACAAAACCGACCGTAGTCGGCAGGATTCGAACCTGCGCGGGGAGACCCCAATGGATTTCTAGTCCATCGCCTTAACCACTCGGCCACGACTACTGCTCGTGAGTTTAGTGCCGCAACTTCCTCGGAAATTTACATTTATAGTACATTCAGTTAGCAGACATTTTTTTCCAAGATAGTACATCTCATAGAAAATACAATAATGTGTTTATTACATTAGCAAAAGACACAAGTAGACAAATATTATTATTGTTCTTGCTGTTGTTGTGTATAAACATTTACTTTACAATGCAGGAGGAGTAGCTGCGTGAAGCGGGTTATCCATTATGATCTCAAAGTTATTAATTCAGTAATTCTGTGCATGACCATTTTACATCTTACACGAATTTAGGAGATTATATGAGCTAGGCGAGTCTGGAAAAGGTGAATTTTAAGAGCCTTTTTAAATGTATGCAGGGATTCAGCAGTTCTGAGTGAAAGGGGGAGGTTGTTCCATCACAACGGAACCAGAACCAAGCATCTTCATGCTCTTGGACCTGGGAATTTATTTACCCGCTTTATAATTTCTCATAAGAACTTATTTAATAATTGAAAAGCTACTTCTGAAATGGTTTGTGCAACCTTTTCAGACAACTGACTCAATTGTACCTGGAAAAAAATAAAACAAGTGGAACCAGTTCTGTGAAGAAAAGAAGTGAAAATGAAAAGGAAGAGCACAGCTGCTCGTTTCCTTCAACGCTCATAAATTTGACAGCAGTACCTTTAGCAACACTTGTTGATGTGCTTGTGAAATGGCACAGTATCCATACCCGGTGTACTTTGATTTACCTCACCTCAGTGAAGGACATGGGGATAAGATCAAAAAGTACTTCCAGATCAAGCGAAAGTCCGGCGGGGGGGACTGTGGACCGCTGGACATTTTTGCGGGCGACACTTATATGATTGCCTTCAAGGAACAAGAAGGTGAGGCTTTTTTTTGGTTCCTACAAAGTTTTGATGATCAAACTTAGATTAAAGAGTCAAGGCTGTTATGAACTTGTCAAATCCTCTGGGTCGTCATTTGTAGCTCAGTTGTGTCTCTGAATCATAGTATAGTAGTATATACTAGTATATCATAGTTCGGATAAACCTGTAATATATATGTAGAGAGAGGTACACCAATATCACAGTATATATCATCATCACATCACGTCATCTGAAACCGCTTGTCCCATACGGTATACGAGGTCGCGGGGAGCCAGAGCCTAAGCCGGCGACACAGGGTGTAAGGCTGCAGGGACACACCCACCATGATTTACTTTATATCTTTTAATACTAAATAAATGCAAAACACTTGGAAAAGAATCAAATGTAATAGACTAAGTCTCAGATGAGAAGACCTTTCACTAGGAATGATTGTTGGGGTTTAGGGTTTTTTGTGTGTCTATATATTTACATTTCACTTAGCAGATGCTTTTCTCCAAAGCGACTTACAACAGATACTATGTAGTGTTATCAGCCCACACACCATATTCACCAAGATGACTTACACTGCTAGATACACTACTTACAATGGGTCACCCATCCATACAACAGCGGAACACACACACACTGTCTCTATCACTCACACACTATGGGGGAACCTGAACAGCATGTCTTTGGAGTGTGGGAGGAAACCAGAGCACCCAGAGGAAGCCCACACACAGACAGGGAGAACATGCAAACTCCACACAGACTGAGCGGGAATCGAACCCACATTCTCTCACAGTACCCAGGGTGCTATGAGACAGCAGCACTACGTTATATATATATATACACATATATATGACAGAGAGAGAGAGAGTGAGACACCCATATGTTTATCCGAACTATGATTCATGTATTTCTCCATTTTCAAATTGTACGTTGAAAAATTTACTATATAAATAGATACAGTTAGGGGTGCGGTGGCGCAGTGGGTTGGACTGCAGTCCTACTCTCCGGTGGGTCTGGGGTTCGAGTCCCACTTGGGGTGCCTTGTGATGGACTGGCGTCCCGTCCTGGGTGTGTCCCCTTCCCCCTCCGGCCTTACGCCCTGTGTTGCCGGGTAGGCTCCGGTTCCCCGTGACCCCGTATGGGACGAGCGGTTCTGAAAATGTGTGTGTGTGTGTGTGTAAATAGATACAGAGAGTACATTTTTAAATACACTGACCGTACAAAGAAATATTGATGCATCTCAACCAATTCAGAGACACGGGTTGAAAGGCAGTAGTGTCACACAGGCTGGAAATTATAATATAGATATTATTAATATCCTCGGAAGTACAAGAGACAGGACCACACTTTGAACGACACAAACCAGCACGACCGCAGCAGTGAACAATGAGCCTGTATGTCGAATGTCTTCTGCGCTGGGGGTGAGGTTACACTCAGGAAAAACAATTTCTGATTGTTACGTACATTGCTTATGTGTTTCTTTGTCTACCTTTTTTTGTCTTGCTTCGCAGCCCAGGAGAGGGTATTGAACATCAAGGAGCATGTTGTTACTTTGCCTAGCGGTGAAGTTCGGTTCTCAGTCAGGAGCAAGGCCAGTCCAGCACCCGGCAACTCGAGTGCCTCTCCGCAGCTGAATGATGACACTCACAGTGTAGGTGCCATTGTGTCTCTGCTTGACAGCTTGGTTTGACTGAATTTACCCACCAAGAATGAAAGCAGGGAATCATGCCACTGTTGGCTTTCGACTTTGACATGTTGCACAACTCCTTTATTATCTCCCATGACATCAGTATTTGCAGTCAGAGAAACGAATGAGTGATTGTTTTATTTCTATTTTCTTTTTTAAGAGTTTGTGTAACTAGTATAAAAATAGAGGTTTTAAAGGTTGGAGAACACCCAAAAAACCCTAAACCAATCCAACAATCATTCTGGAGAACTGACCTAGTGGAAGATCTTCTCATATGAGACTATTGCATTTGATTCTTCTCCAGGTTTCTTGCATGTATTTAGTATTAAAAGATATAAAGCAAATCATGGCAATTGTAAAGTTTTAAAGATCTGCTGAAGACCACTGTCTGGCCTCACATCAGATTTTCAAATTCTTTAGTCATGAGTGAGAAATCGATAGGCGAGATCATAGGTAGCCAACTAGACTGGAAGGAGGAATATAAGATGAAGAGTGGGAAATGGAATGGATAAGTGAATTAATAGTTCCCATTGAAGAAATTAAGTATTTTTTTCAGGTCTGCACTTTATCTTCTGGCTTTTAGGTGTTTATCTTTTGTCATTGTTTAAATTGCAGCTGAATTGTGTTCATATGCAACTACGTTTACATTTATTCATGCTTTTCTCCAAAGTGACATACAATGTCAACCTATTTAACAATTATTTACCCATCTGAAGAGAATTTTCACCAGTGCAATTTAGGGTAAGTACCTTTCTCAAAGGTATGACAGGCCAGGGGGGAAATTTTAACCTGCACCCATTGGGTCCAAAGGGAGTAGCTCTAACCACTGTGCTACCAGTTGTCCGTCTCTATGTAGCTGTGAATTCACAAATGCTTTTTTAAAAAGACATTCAATTTTTATACATTTTCACAGGCACCTTTGGGTAACCAGCAGGAGAAAACTGTATCTCTGGATCCCTACCTCTTACAGTACCTGAAACACTGCCCTCAGGCAGGAAAAAATCTTCAGGTTCTGCTCTCTCCGGTTTCCTCCTCTTTTGACCTTCACCCAGAAGAAGAGAAGGTGGTGGTGAGAGGAGTGGCCAAGGAGGGGCAGACAAGTAAATGGGAAGCCCTGATAGATGACGTATTTGAAAAAATAAAGAGGAAATACAGTTATCATTATGTGTCTGACCAGCTGATGCTGGAGACCCTTACGAAGAGTTCGAGCTTTGGTTCAGAGGATGTTCAGGTGTACAAAGAACTAGCGCAGGGATTTGCAGTGATAGTTGGAGAGGCTAAACACGTTCAAAAAAAAGTGCTGTCATTGGAAGTGCTATTGCAGAAGCAAGAGACTAGGATGCAGTGCAAGGTGTCAGAAATGCAGTACCACTTGGTTGAGAAACAGTTTGAAAATGAATTTAGGTCTCATCACCCAGCTGTGAAGGTGACCAGGGAGGGGCCAGAGCTCCTGGTCCTGAAAGGACCACATGCTGAGGTGCAGGAGGGGCATGAGAAGCTGTTAAATCTCGTGCAAGAAGTTCAAGAGGAGAGGGTCCCTCTTTCTGCTGCACTCCTTGCTTTCTTGGAGTCCAGCGGTGCCATTCAGAGGTTTCAGGCTCGGTTCTGTGAAGGCCTACGGGCCCCTGTAATCCTGAAACTTGAAGCTGATTTGGGTCTATTCAGCTTGTCACGTGAGGCACTAAAGGAGGCAGCAGCCATTATAACAAAGGACCTCCACCTGGAGACTGTGACACTGGAAGCCTCCTCATCAAGCATGGAGGAGCTCAAGAAGACTCTAAGTGATGCCCAGCAGCAGGCTAACCAGCAAGAGAATCGGATACAGGTCATTTATGAGCAAGGTGCAGCTGGAAGTTCAACCAACAGGGTCCGTTTAGTAGGCTATATTAAGGAAGTGTACATGCTCAAGCAAGTCCTGCTAAATTACCAGTTCAACCAGGTGGAGATTCAGAAGTCTGTTGCTCTTCCTCATGAAAAGATGGTGGACGTCTTCTTTGAGATCCTGGAGCTGACTAAACTAAACAACCCAGGGGTAAGGTTTAGACCCTCCCATTTGCCATCTCCATGTGTTGTCCTCTCTGGACCTCAGTATCTGGTACAGGAACTCCAGGACAGCCTCAGCCAGGCTCTCAGTCACCTAAGTTGGAATGTTGTACATCTGACTGGTCCCGGGGTGCTCCAGTTCCTCCACGGAGATGGTGCAAGAGTTGTAGAACAATTGTGCAACTCTTGCCATGTCATAATTTACTCTATGCAGCAAGAGACAAACAGTAATTATACGGTCCTCAGTCCTTCCATACAAGGTGCAAGTATTGCTGCTTCACCCCCTGGCCAGACACAGGGGGACAACTTGAAGTCCAAAGTGGGCCTAGAGGTGATACTTGGAAATGTGGAGGACCAGCAGGCAAGTTCTGCTAAAATCAAAATGAGTAGAATTTGATACAAATGAATACACATTTAAAATGTATTACAAACCAAGATTGTTGCTAGTTCTTTCTTGCTTTCCACCCAGGTTGATGTACTGGTTGCCCCCATGCTGAACACAGAGCTGCTGTCCACCCAGGTGGGGAAGGCTTTATCAAAGAAAGCAGGACAGCAACTGAACCATACATTTAAAAAATCCACAAGATGGTGCAACCTTGCCCCAGGAGATGTGCTGAAAGTGCCTGGAAGCTCCACTCTGAGATGCCAGTGGATTTACTTCATACAGTGTTTGCCCTGGGGTAGAGCAAACAGCCAAGCAGAACAAGTAAGAGGGGCATGAAGCAAAAATGGGCTGGAACAGGACAGAGTCTGGACTAGAAGCAGCTTGTTGTGAGACCAGTAATGACAGAGTTATTCCTTATAAAAGGTTATCCCACTCTTATTTTCAGGCATTGCGTCGTGGACTCAGCCAAGTTCTGGAACTCTGTGAGCAACAGTCTTTGGCCTTTGTGGCTTTTCCAGTTATTGGGCCAGGGATAGCACTCCAATTCCCACCCAAAAAGGCAGTCAACATCCTGATCGAGGAACTTGGAAAGTTTGGGAGAAAAAGCCCCCAGAGTGTCACCACTGTCCAAATCGTTGTTAAACAAAGCAGTCCTGACTCGTCAGAGGTCAGTTACCTTAGTCATAGTACTAGCTTTTAGACTCTAGAAATCACCACCTTGTTAGACACTTGGAATCTTTCAGAGCAACATGGCAGTGTTGACACAGAAGAAATTTTGTAATGTCTCCAAATAATGTTGATAATTTCGACAATTCTTTCACAGATGCTTCTACATATGTATCAAGGACTGAAACAGTTTGTCCAGGACCAGTCCACAAGTCAGAGTAAGTTTGTCTTGGAAGTTGGGCAGATCACGCTAAATGCATTTCCATTTTAAAATTAACCCCTAATGTGGAAAAACATCCTGATCATAATGGACATTAGTTCTGGAACATGACCAGCCTATTTTTGCATTATTTTAGAGTATTTAACATATGTTATCTGTTGCACCCCAAGAGACCAAGCTGAACTCATGCTCATAAAAGCCATATCATCTCATTCCTCTTTCAGCTATCTTCACATCACTGATAACTGATATGGATGACCTGACTGTGGCAGTGAGAGAAATTCAACTGGAACTTGTCTTTGGTGACATTACAGATGAGACAACAGATGTCATTGTAAACACCACAGATTTTGCTAATTTTGATTCAGGTACCTACCCAAACATGAATGACTCTTGATGTGGTTACAGTTATTTATTTAGCTGATGCTTTTCTCCAAATCAACTTACAATGTTAAGGTTACAATTATTTACCCATTTATACAGCTGGGTAGGGTTAGTAGAGCAGTTTCAGGGTAAGTACCTTCCTCAGGGGTACTATAACCAGAGATGGGGACAAACCCGCAGGCCCCAAAGCAACAGCTCAAACCACTACGCTATAAGCTGTCTCATATAAATTGCTGATCTAGATTCTAGATCTAGATTGTCCAATTCAGATTGTAACTGAATAGGTTAGGCTGGAAAAATTAGAATTTTTAGAGAGAACAACAGAAGAAGGAGACTAGGAATTAAATTGGTCAGACAGCAGAATTTTGACTACCAAGATGTTGTTACAGGCAGATGTTTCTGCTTTACCTGTGAGCAAGGCCTACTAAAAAGAAAAAACAGGAATTTTGGGTGTTCGCTATTTCTGCCCACCTGAGCAGAGACTGAGAACAAAGAAGTGAACTACTAATGCACCCAACAATCCAAACCTTGAACCCAACCCCCTCAAACACCGATGCGGATTTGATGTCGACTCAATGTTGAATCTTCACTGAGGAATTGTACAAACAAAATGAATCTTGACCTTTTCAAATTTTTTGAAAGATGAAACTTTGACGAACAAGGTTTACAAGGAAATGAATTACCGTTGAATCCTGTACTACAGACAACTCTTTGTACTCACTATAAAAGCAAGGCTGATTTGACCTTTAATAGGAAATTATTCCGAACCAAGCCGATTTTCACAATTAAAAAACTAATCATAAGCACAATTCATTGATGTGGATTCAACATTGTGCAAGTGGAAGATAGTCTGAACACATGACCAAGTAAGTGGCGGATAGGCCTGGGTGCAACGTGCTGTGTCATCGGTCGGTTTCTAATTAAAATTCAGTTCATTTACTTGTTTATTTTTGGAAAGGCTCAACAGAGCTGGAATTGCCGCTAGACGCAAGAAATCGAAAAACAAATAAAATAACACTAAATTGATTTATTTATAAATGTTATTATATTTGTATTTATTTTGTTTTTTAGTTATTATTTTTTATAAATTTTAATTTCTGTTAAGATTGTAAAATTTTCTTGAATTTATTTTAAATTATAAAATCTTTTTTTTAGTAACATGGCTGTTTTTTTTTTTTAAAACAGAACACTCAATTTCTTTTAGTGTTTTGGCATTTATTTTATATCACATTCAGTCTTTTTCCTCGGAGCTCTCCCAAATATAAAAAGATATGAGGAAAATATTGATGGAAACCATTAATTAAGTTAACAGCAGTCTTAACAAAGATACTACAGCCAGTACTAAGCCATCCTAGAACAGTGGAGAGTTCCCCCAGGTCACTCTGAGCCCCTCTTCCTTGCATAATGGTTAGGAGGTCACCCTTTGAACTCCCCAGAATTACACCTATGGCAAACTACGCATAAGCAATACAACAACCAATCAAAACAGAACACCAGACTATATACAGAAATAGACACTAATAACTATTTATACTGAGCAATATCAGCTCCCTTCAGCGCTGTTACAATATGCTTTGGGTATGAGCCTTCTGTTTTGAACTGTGATGCTTATGAGTGTATGAGCATCTAGATGATTTGGATTCCATTTTATAGGAGTGTGCAGAGATATTCTGGACATTGCTGGAGGGGAGATTGAAAAAAAACTTTCAGGTGAGCTTTGCCTTCTTTGTAACTTTATCAAACGGAGTTTTTACAAGGTTCCACATTTTGTAGTCTAGTGCTGAAAAGAAGAAAGAATTTTAATTTTCAGAATTTTAAGGATAACAGAAGCCATGAGGGGCAAAATCACTGATGGTTTACTTTCTCAAGAAAAGAAGTAAGCTCATATGGCTTTTGAAAACTGTCGTTATAGCCATTCATACATTATTAAAAAAAATGCAAAAGTCAAACAATATTTTATCACACAAAGCTTTCTTCCAAATTTTTATGCTGTTCAGATGGTGTTAAATGAATGACATTCACTATTAACACAAGAATGAGGTAGACACTTCAAACATCACTGCAGTGGTGCAGGATTGGTAGCAGTGATCCACTCCAGTCTTTGGTCACCGTCTAGCACGTGTAGGCCGTGGTGAAATCCTGGAGACTGAACCTGGAGGGTTACCTATCAGGGCCCTCATGCATGTGAATGGTGAGAAGAATCCAGGTGTGATTCAAAGCTTGGCAAAGAAGATTGTTCAAAGATGCGAACTACGGGGCTATACATCAGTGGCCATCCCTGCCATATGTGCTGGTGGGTACCAATATGTTTTTACATGATCTTGGTTCAGTCACAAGCTTCATGGATTTTTCACTGTAGACCTACTGAGGGCCTTTGAAGAGAGTAATATTGCCATTCAAATGAAAGATTTATCCCAAATTGTTTCCACAAAATAGTTTCCAGCACTAACACTGCCAGTCACTCTTAAAATCCACATACAGCAGATATCTGCATTTTATACCTGTCTTAGCAGCCTACTACCTGCTAGACCAGTCGTGCTAGCCTAATTATAGCACATACTTCTTTTAGTGCCTGACAGCCAAGAGGTAGGAATTCTCATAACTCCAGCTGATGTCCTCACCAAACTGTCCTGTTTTGCATTTGTCATGGGACAGGCAAGGGGGCACTGGACCCTTGGATAGTTGCAGATGCCATCCTGAACGGGATCAGCAATGCAATGCTGGTTGCCCCCCTGCAGTGCCTCTCAACTGTGCGCCTTGTCGTGACCAAAATCAATGTCTTCCTGGAGTTCAAAAGATACCTGCAGACTCATTTTGGAGTGGTGCAGTCCAGAAAGGGTGAGATTTTATGACTCTTGTGGAATAGGGTCATGCTTTTAAAACACAGACAATACATTAGCTTCATCAAATCACAGCAAGGAAGTATATTCCATCAGGAAAGCTGGTAGTGTAGTGGTTAGAGTTACTGCCTTTATACTCAAAGATCATGGGTTTGTGCCCTGCCTCTGGCTGTAGTACCCTTGACCAAGGTACTTACTCTGAAATTCTTCCAGTAAGAATTACCCACCTGTATATATGGATAAATAACTGTAAATACCATGACATTATAAATTGCTTTGGAGAAAAGTGTCAGCTAAATGAGTAAATGTACATATGTGATGTAGAATGAAGACAGTTCTTATTGACACAACCATGTCCATAGCTACAGGGTAGCAAAGTTAAATGAGTTGTGCTAAGAATTCCTCTCTTGTTCCCTCAGCAAGCAGAGGAAAATCTCAGGAAGTGAAAACACAGCCCTCTCCGAGGCCCGATCTAGGGCCTCTCTGGAACCTTGGACAAGTGCATTCCTCTACAAAATTGCTGGTCATCGGGTTGTGTAATGAGGCAGTGGCAAGTGCAATGCAAAAGCTAAAGCAGGCCTATGAAGACCACTCTTACCAGCAAGAGATGTCTGTGGAGGAGTTGACCACACTTACCCAGGAAGACATTGCAGAGTTGGCAAGCAAGATGGCAGCCCTTGGGGTTCAGGCAGAACCAGATAGGACTCAGTCAGGAGTGTTGTTCCTGAGGGGTTTGCGGAATGCAGTTGAGCAGGCGTGTCATGCGGTAGAGTCCACCATCAGGAAGAATTTGAGCAAGGAGGTCCAAAAGCAGAAGCAGGATGAGATCTATGCTCAAATTGCCTGGTGCTTCCAGGAGGTCGGGAGCAACTGGGAAAGATTCCCACCGCAGGCTAACTACCTGCTTGAGAAAGGAGATGTAAGCGGAGCAGTGAAGGACGGAAAGGGTATGCAATGGACTGTAGATTGGGGGAAGATGGAAGCCACAAACAAGAGCACCAATCAGGTTGCCAAGCTGAAACGCTTAGAGAACCTGCCTGGTAATGTGAATATTTCTTCTTACTCTTTCCCAGACCTATCCATCCTTAGATTGTTCCTAACTGGAGCCTTCAAGCTTTAACACAAATGAAAATGGTGTGATTAAAGTATTTATTTGTAGTGGAAACAATGACTTCCGTACCAATTTTCTCCAGATTTTTCCCTTCCGCTTAACTGGGACAGTATGCCAAATGGACAGCTCTTTCAGACATTCATTCTAAATCCTTCATCCTCTGAGTATCAGCAGGTCAGGAGAGAGTTTAAGAAAGTCTCCAAGACGATCATCAAGGTAAGAGCCTGCTTTCTAATTCTGCCCTTTGCAGCAATTTAGCCAGAATATAGAATTTTACTGCTTGAGAGGTGAGTCACCGCTTTGTAAGTGGTCATGGAGGTAGATGATTGAAGTTGACTGCACGTCGGCAGATTGAGCGGATCCAGAACATTCGCCTTCGCCAAAGCTATGAGGTGCTGAAAAAACAGTTGGAAGACAAGAATGGGCCTTCATGTGGTGCTATGGAAAGAGTTCTGTTCCATGGAACCACATCTGCAGCTTGTGACTCCATCCAAAGAACTGGTTTCAGTCGGAGCTTTGCTGGGCAAAATGGTACCGTAACATATCTTGTAATTTTCATATTTTCGTTGTCATCTTTTCCTCTATACCCAACAACTTAAAAACTATTTTTTTTTTTTTTCCCTGAAGGTTCTCATTCACCCCATAAAAATACTAAATACATGTTCTGGGTATTACTGTAAAACTAAATTATACTACTTGTTCTTTGTTCTCTATGAAGCTACCAAGTATGGAGTGGGAGTTTACTTCGCAGTCGACGCCAGCTACTCAGAACATCCCACCTATTCCATCCCTTAAGCGGACGGGTCTCAGCGCATGTTCATGGCCCTTGTTTTGACAGGTCAACACACCCTGGGCACAGAGGACATGAAAGTGCCCCCACAGCACTCACCTCTGCAGAGTGACCGCTATGACAGCCTGGTGAATGATCTGGACAACCCCAAAATATTTGTGGTGTTCCACGACAGCCAAGCATACCCCGAATATCTCATTACCTTCAAGTGAGCCTTCACTGTTTACCCATCACACCAAATTCAGTTAATATTCCTAAGCACTTCAGTTGGCCTATCGCTGTTTTTTTCTTTTCTTTTTTTAAATTTCTGTGGCTTTCAAGAAACAAAATGTGCCTCTATTTCAGTCTTACTATTAAGCTACTGGGGGGTGCGGTGGCGCAGTGGGTTGGACCGCAGTCCTGCTGTCCAGTGGGTGTGGGGTTCAAGTCCCGCTTGGGGTACCTTGCGACGGACTGGCGTCCCGTCCTGGGTGTGTCCCCTCCCCCCTCCGGCCTTACGCCCTGTGTTGCCGGGTAGGCTCCGGTTCCCCGTGACCCTGTAAGGGACAAGCGGTTCTGATAATGTGTGTGTGTGTGTATTAAGCTACTGTAGCATCTTCTTGTATCAATACTGTTGTAGTGAATCATTGGCCACATTATTAGGTACAACTAGCTTATACTGAGTGGGGTTTTCTTCTATCACCAGGACCTAATAAATCAGCAACAAGATACTGGACATATTCCACAGGGTTTTAGGTTCAAACAGGCTTGACAGCATCACATAATTTTTTTTTTTTTTGGAGATTTTTTTAGAGGTGCGTTGTTTCAGTCAACATTATGTTCCGTTTCATCCTAAAGACTCTCTTGTTTTTTGAGGTGGAGACTGAACAGGCCGTTGGACTAAACTAAGGGCATTTTTGTGTTTGTGGAACCAATTTTGTGATTCTTATGACATAAATATTTCAGCACTGGCTACCTGACAAGATATTTCATTATGCACACCACTTCTTAGAAATAAAACCAAACAACAACATCATTATGGGGTAATGGAATATTTGCCATGAGTTTTTTGAATATCTCATTTATCCATCATCTTATCACCAACAAAATGGGGTAAACAAGTGTTAATACTGTACCCTTACATCCTGCTGCTTGTTACAAAAGCATAAGAGGAGATACAGTCACTGATACCATAATAGTTTCTGTTTCTATAATACAGTAAGGTTTAAATTAATCACATGTATCAACTTAATACATTCAATATATTGTGGATAAGTCGTCAATAAATATTCACTAGCACACAGACAAGAAGCATGGCGATTATTCTCAATTTCACAGTCTGAAATAAAATGTAATGAGAATTTCACCAAATGTAGAAGACTTTTACTTTTACTACTTCATTGGCGTCATGACTGAGAAGAAAAAAGTTGCGGAGGTTAATAATAATGAAACCGTAGTCGGCAGGATTCGAACCTGCGCGGGGAGACCCCAATGGATTTCTAGTCCATCGCCTTAACCGCTCGGCCACGACTACAATGACGCAAGTAGACCATACGGCTTCCCTTATTACTGACAAACGGCATTTTAACGTGTCAAAATGTTCTATTAATTTAATTTGTATTATACATTTCTAGCTGGTATTTTTGTTTCTGAATTACGAGTTGGATCTGCGTCGGGATGTAATATATAATATTTAATTCAACCAAGCAGTCTCACCGGTAAACCTGGTCTGCAACCCAAAGTTTACCGAAACTTCTTGAACAGTTTTTTTTTTCCTAATTAATTTAGCCGCGTCTTGTTGTGACAAATTGAGTGGGGAAACAAACGGTTTAATCGCTTCCTTCCGCCGCGGTTCTGCCGATTAACCCGTCAGCGGTTTACAGTACCGACACACGATGCTCCGGTAGTGATTATGAAACGATCGTTATTATTGTGTACGAATATTCCACTTTCTAAAAGGGGTCTAAATTAAAATTTCAACTCCGAAGCATAAAATTGAGTCTCTGATTGGAAGAGTGCAGCGAGCGCGACTCTCTGGCTCCCCCTAGGCGCTGGGCTGGGAACTGAAGTGCAGAAAGCCGTACCGACAAAAAAAGCAAAGTCGAAAGTGTCCGCTGATGATGCGCTTATTTACAATAACTGCGATAGAACAGAGCTAAATGACATTTATTGGTGTGTTCTTCTCACTTTTCTCTTTTTAATTTGGGGTTGTTCATCTAGAGAAAGAAGCTTTGCTTTTTTTTCCATGAATCATTTTGATATGGGATTCTGTTCATTTTTTTATTGTGACGTTTTCATTGTGTAGTATGTTTACGGAGTTGTATATTTCAGATGTTTTAATACTTTTTAAATCTATATAAAGTTAAAGGAAGAGTTAAAAATGTCACTCTTTCACCAGAAGACTCCACTCCACGCTCCTCCACCGAACACCACATCATCACCATAAACCTACTTTATGAAATTACACACACACACACACACACCTTCAGAGCCGCTTGTCCCATATGGGGTCACGGGGAACCGGAGCCTACCCGGCAACACAGGGCGTAAGGGAGGGGACACACCAAGGACGGGACGCCAGACCGTCGCAAGGTACCCCAAGCGGGACTCGAACCCCAGACCCACCGGACAGCAGGACTGTGGTCCAACCCACTGCGCCACCGCACCCCCACTTTATGAAATTATTTTTTAGTAAAAAAAATCATGTTGTTAATCGTTATTTTTATTTGAATGTGTTACACATATGTTCTCCTTATTTTAGGTGTCATTTAGGATGATTTTTAGGCTTAATTTTGGATGAGGATTAAGGAATAATTAACGGAATACTGTAATTTCATTATACAATTTTTCTTTTATATATGGTCGATTTTCTGGAACGAATTAGGATCGGAACGACGAGCGTACTTTATTTTACCTGGCAGTGCCATCTTGCTGCCTGGAGTTCTAATATAATAAACTTTGCATTATAGCAACCACAGTTGTGTATTAATTTTTCCCGAGCTACAGCCCAAATTGGGAAATAACTGTTCTGTTATGTTCTGTGAAAGATAATTTCTGAGCATTGCTGTTCCTGTAGACTAAGACTGCGATCGAATATATTTTCCAGTAAGGCTGACAGTACTGTGTGAAAGATGTTATCCAACCGAGGTTGTCATTGCACAGTATGGGAAAGAAAACTTCCAGCCCAAGTTGTTACTGTACAGTACAGTACTGTGAAAGATGCCCAACCCAACTTAGCATACTGTATTGTGAAATAAATTTTCCAGCCCAGGTTGTTACTGTACAGTACTAGATCCTGCCCAACCCAAGTTATACAGTGCTGTGAGAAAGAAGTTTTCCAGCCTACGTTTTTACTACAGTACTGTGATGTGAAAGATCTTGTGCGACCCCAGGAGTCCTGATTGCAGGTGAGGCCGGAACCGGAGCAGAGCTTTCACTTTCGCAATAAAAAAAAAAAAGAAAAAAGGAAAGAAGAAGAACAAAAGCGCCGCTCACTGCGCGACGAAGAAGAAGAAAAGCGCCGAGGATGGGGGACTACAGGCACCCGGTCTTCTTTGAATTGCCCCTTCTGGAGGACAAGGCGAAGGAGAAGGTGCAGAAGTACTTTCAGATCCGGAGAAAGTCGGGCGGCGGGGAGTGCGGCCCCCTGCAGCATATCGGGGGCAACACATACAAGATTTCCTTCAAGGATCCAGAGGGTGAGATCATGACATGAGTGGCACCGTCCGCGCGAAATCCACTCATTCCCCTTGAAGCACTTCAGATGTTTCTTTCTTGTTACTATTTTCTGGATGATAACTGATCAGATACGACACCGTTAATAACTCTTGAGCGATAAAGTCCCTGTCGAGCACATTAAGATGCTTATAATTTCTATATTTCATACACAATGAATTATGCAAAGCGAAAGTGAAAGCCTGAGGCTTTTCATACAACTACAAATGTGTGACAGCACAAAGTGAGCATCAAATCTCTCGCTGCTTAAAGCAGCTGGAAGTGTACATTTATGGTAATTGAACGATTACAGAAAATAAAAAGAAAAAGTTGCAGATGTGAGTTCCGTGCGTAAACAACTTTTTAAGGAGACAGCAGAGAAGCTGATCAGAAATATTTCGCTTTAAAGGATTATGAAGTGTCTTGTTGTAGAACAGGCTCTGTGATGATAGAGGGCTGTTTTGTGCAGCCTTTTAGACTTGTAATATGTTTTTCAGAAGTCTTAGGGTTACGAGTAATGTTAGGATTAACTGTAACCCTACATATGTTTTGCAAGGCAAATTGGCCTTGAAGTTGTGCACTGTATTGTCTGGCGCTTCTGTGGCTATTTTATGTGTTTCTGCTCCTGATACAGTATACTTCCTGTGTTTCTGTAGCTCAGCAGCGAGTCCTCCAGAGAGGAAACCATGTGCTGGAGACATCCACCGGCCCCATTTTGTTCTCTGTGTGTTTGGGTCCAGACCTGGTTTCTGCAGCCAGTCCCACGGTAAAAGCAGGATACACCATAACTTACTGGCTTCATGCCACTTAATAAAATATGGACTTCAAACTCAAGATGTAAAAATACAATCAATAGTTATACATACATAAACACCAATAAGGGGGACGAGGTGGTGCAGCGGGCTTGGTGGGGTCCTGCTCTCTAGCAGGTCTAGGGTTCGAGCCCTGCTTGGAGTGCCTTACAGCAGACTGGCGTCCCGTCGCCCCCCCCCCCCCCCCCCCCCCCCCCCCCCCCCCCCGGCCCTCCGCCCTGTGTTCCCGGGTTAGGCTCCGGCTCGCCATGACCCTGCCTGGGATAAGCGGTTTTCGACTGTGTAAACATCCATTATCTCATGACCTTTCCAAAAAATGTTTTACGTTTAATTCCAGTTGCAAAGTAGATCTATTTATGCATACATTGATCAATACTGCTATACATATATATTATATATATATGATCATCTAAAAATAATTAGCCAGCTATACTGTGTCAGTGTGCAGTAGACTTGCCCTATGGAATTACCATCTGACTCTTACAGTTACCGGGAGTTCATGTGTTAAATACTGTACCTCTTGTCTTATTTCCTTGTCCAGGGCGCAGCACAACAAACAGTCACAGCAGATCCAGGTGGGCCTTTATGCCTCATTGCTTTTTTATGCTATTGACCCCTCAACTTGCCAAATTTGAAAGAATGATATTGCAGCAATTAAATTAAAACAATTTTTAAAGCACTACTTCATGTATTAGTATAAAGAAAAAAAAATGCTTTCTTTATAATAATAAATTTATAATAATTTATAATAATAATATAATATCTATAGTTCATGGCAAATAAAGGCTGCTGATCTTGTTTTCTTCATATTTTCCATTAATATTTTTTGTTTAATTATTCTACTTTATCTTTCTTTTTTTACTGCAAAATTCTTTGGAAAGCTGCTTTTAAATGATGCATATAAACTATTATTATTATTAGTAGTAGTATTATTGTTATTACTATGTGTTCTTTTCAGAAAAGGGACATGATTTCCTGTCCACCACTGTGGTGCCCTCAGGTGGCCAACAGAAGGAAGAAGCTGTGTCTCTGGACCCATACCTCGTGCGCTATTTAAGAGACTGCCCAAAAGCAGGAAGTGATCTCCAGCTTCTGCTTTCTTCTCTGTCTTCCACTTTCCAGCTTTATCCAGAAGAAGAGAAGGTGGTGGTGATGGGCATGGCCCAGGTGGGTCACGTAGGCAAATGGGAGGCCCATGTACACCAGGTTTTTGATAAAATACGGAATAAATACTGTTGCCATTATTTAGCAGACCAGAAGAAGCTCAAGACCCTGCTGGAGACTACATATATGCTTACTGAGGATATGAAAGTGTACAACGAACCAGGGGAGGGATTTGCAGTAATAGTTGGTGAGGACAAGGAGGTGCAGGAAAGGCTGTTATTGCTGGAAAAACTGAACGAAATCAAATCTCCGGTATCACAAAAGTGCGTTAGTACTAGCTGTCTGGTCGGGGAAGCCAAACTTAGTCTA